>NW_006921542.1:677737-915874 GCF_000340215.1 Pseudocercospora fijiensis CIRAD86
CCTGTTCTTAAGGAAGAAGGAAGAGGGAAGTGCATGCTTGATGCCACTTAGCCTTCCTCCTACTAAGCGTAGGGGCAGTAAGGATATATATAATGCTATCCTTATTATAGTAGATCGATTTACTAAAGGCGCTCGATATATCCCGGCGCGGAAAGATTAGACTACTATTAATATAGTAGAAGCGCTATAGAACAATATCTTCTATATCTATTAGGGAACCCCTAAGGGGATAGTATCTAATCGTAGATCGATACTAACGTCGCACTATTAGAGCGAAATATGCCTATAGCTAAGACTAAAGCATCGGCTATTAATAGCCTTCTATCTATAGACTAACGGTTAAACAGAGAGGCAGAATGCTACCCTATAGTAGTACCTACGCAGTTATATTAATAAGAACCCCGAGGATTAGGTTAACCTCCTATAGCCTATAGAATTTGTATATAACAATAGTGTACACTTATCGACTAAGGTTTTACTATACATAGCTATAATAGGCTAAAACGCTGCTTTACTATAAGACCTACTAACGCTCGAGGCCGAGCGTAAGGAAAGGGAAGCGCGTTAAGTACTAGAGACACTAGCGGCAATAGAACGTATCTAGAAGATACGAGAAATCTATACTAAGATAGCTAAGAAGCTAACAAAGGCTTAAGAGTACTAAAAGACCTACTACGATAAGCGCTATATACTAATAACCTTCAAATAAGGCGATATAGTTATACTTAGTACGAAGAACCTCCGTATCCGTAAACACCTATTACCTAATAGCAAAACAAGGCCTAAGCTCGCACTAAGATATATTAGCCTATTCCGTATTCGAGAAGTTAAGGGCTCTTCCGTATAAGCCTATTAGTTATAGCTTCCCCCTTATTATACTATCTACGACACCTTCTATATATCCCTCCTTAAACTATACTATTAGCGCGAAGGCGATAAAGCGCCTACTAAGTTAGAAGAAGTCTTGGCCGATAGTAAAGAGCTATAGTCTATAGAGCGTATACTAAAGCATCGGACTAGGCAAGGCAAGAAGGAGTACCTCCTAAGATAGTAAGGCTATTCGCCTAAATAGGACTCGTAGGAGGCTAAAGACTCTTTTAAGGATATAACCGAGTTGTTAGACGAGTATTAGACTAGTGTAAAGAACAAGAAGAAGGCTAAGGGCCTATAGTGTTACTAGAACTACTAGAGAGACCTAGGGCTAATACTACCCCCGGGGTACTATTAGCTAACTAATTAGAGGCAAGCAATTATTAGCAACAAAGGACAATAAGACTATACTACTATAGCGAACGCGCACCGAGTGTTAACGAGCGCGTTATAACTGTCGACTAATCCCCTACTCTTTTAAGGAATCTACCTCTTTACTAGCGTACCCTATAGATCCCCCTCTTGTTCCTTTATCCTATTAAGGCCCTAAGGCCTAGGAGGACGGCGAGGACGGCGCGCGCGCGAGTAAACGGTAATAATAATAATAATAACGGCGTTACGCCTACGTTAAAGGGCGGTATAGCCGGCGCGGCTATATTAGTAACGGTATTACGGAGTATATTATTAGTCGAAGAAGGAAGTCGGAAGTAAGGTAAAGTTAGCGCTAAGACGGCTAGCGCCGCTATTGTTAATATTACCTGCTATTATCGCTATACCTATAAGAACAACCTTACCTATACTATAGCCTAAGGCTAAGATACTAGGTTAAAAAGGGTAAGCCGTTCGAAGGACTTAGAGACTAAAAAGATTAAGCGACTAATAGACTAACTAAGGGCAAAAATATAGAGCTAAGCTAGCTAGGGTCTATCTTACGGATAATAGGTTACTTCTTAATCTTTCCGACCCTTTAAGCGAGGCGAACCTTAACTATTATACTTATAATAGCCTTTACCTATAGAAACTAGACGAACTGCGTTTTTGAAAAGATAAGATTAATTAACAATTAAAGGCTACTAAACCTAACTAATTAGGGCTAGCGAAACTACGAACAATAATAGTCCTCGTAATAATAAGAACAATCCCTCGGAAACGAATAAACCCTTAGAAGCGGACATTTCTAGGTCTTTTAGAGTAGACGTAAAGAACTCGGTACGATATTACTTAGAACGGAGGCAGTGCTACAATACCTCGTACGCCTACCTATTACAGTAGGGGAAACGCGCTCGTGTTATAATTAGTCGATAGACCTTAATTCTAATAGATATATATTACTTTATAGGTTATTATATATAAGGATAGCGTAGTTAGAGTTAAACATTATATTATATTAGAGGTAAGGTTTAATATAGTTACATAATTAGGTAGCTAAGTGTTTAATTTAGCGCGGACTAAGTAGCTTATCGGACTTGCTAAGCCAGTAGCAATAGAGGTCGAGATTGGAATATAGACAGGCTACGAGGGCGTAGCCTTTAGAAGGGAAGCGTATATTAGGGCTAAAGAGGCTATACGTAATTAGCATATAACTAGGCCGAGTAAAGCTAGGGTCTTAGTGCCTTAGGCGGGGCTTAGCGCTTAGCGATTAGGCTAACTAGCCTGCCTTCCTCCCTCTCCTCCTAGCTCTCTATCGAATACTACCTATACCTACTACTACCCTATCTACCTACTAATATAACCCTTCTTATAGTCGGTTAGCGAGTCGGGCCTAACTAGCTAATAAATCGACGAAGTAAGGCATCTAGCGCTTAAGTATATAATAGTTTAGTTACGCAACTAGTAACCGAAGTAATAAGGCTATAGATAATCGTTATAGTATAAACCCCTATACGATAGACGGTTCTAGATATAGGACTAACAAGTCGTAGTAAATATAGTACTACGTAACAAGTAATCGAAAGTTAGTAATATAAATATAAGCCTATCTATAGTAGAGTTGCGACTACGATCGCCGGCGCAGGACGCGAGTGCTAATAAGCTACGTAATGTAGCTAAATTAACCGATCTATGTCCTTATAGTAACTAACAATTATCATACGATAGCGAGTAGACTAGACCCGCTATAGTATAAGGGTATAGGCTAGTAAGGCGGTTAGTCTTAGGACCCGAGAGTAGGGCATATAGATAGTTCGAGCTAACGATTAAGATAGCATGTTTTCTATAGATACTACTAACTCTATCGGCGGCGAAAAGGCATATATTTAGCTATAACGAGTAGCAAACAAAGGTATAAAACGATCGAAATATTCTATAGATCGTATACTAGAGTAGTAGTCTAAGTAGGAGGCCGAATAAACGACTATATATAAATCCGTAGCAATATAATACACTAGGCGTAAGGTTAAGAAGCGAGATAATAGATAACGTAATTTGCCGAACCCGCTGCCGAAGTTAGTAATAGAGGATATAGAAGTTGTCTAGTAGGCTCAGTACCCGATTCGATACCGAATTAGAGCCCGAGTCGGCCTAATCTAGATAGTTCTATTAGCAAACCCCGCGACTAGAGTAGTTCTAGTTTCTACTGCTAACTAACGTCGACTTTCTACTACGCTATATATATAACTACCGCCTTCGAGAATGCTACGTACTTAACTACCTCGCGATTAATATTTAATTAGCGGTATTACCCGCGGCCTTAGCCTATCGCCGTCGATATACTACGTATTTTACGCTAGCGTCGAGAGGTTAACTTAGGAGTCTAGTTAGATTAGTAGCACGTTCCGATTACTATTATTACCGGAACGCCGAAGGACGCAAGGTTACCTATACGACCTAGTATTAATAGACGAGAAATACGAAGAAGAGTTCCCTAAGGTAGTAAAGCAGATCTATACGGTAGAGGGACAGACTACGTTTAGGTTCCTAGTATATAAGATTTATTCTAATTATCGCCGATAGACGAGACGAAAATAGTATACGTAATAACGCGTAGAGTTAGCGATACTAGCGATTGCGCGGAAATTGCTATATCTACGGATACTAGACTAGCGACACTAGAAGGATCTAGAGCGGTGCCGCCGTACCGCGTACTAAATAATGTATAGCAGAGCATAGTTATAGTATAAGAGTAGAACGGGAAGGTAAAACCTATATATCGACTATATAAACTCGATTATCGCTAGCCTATAGTTAAAGGCCGCGCGTTAGTAGGAGTCGATAATATAGACCTCGAACGATTAGTTAAGATACTACGGGTAGATTATAGTTTCGAAGCCGGAGTCGACGCCTTATATTAGATAAGCGACTAATATAGATACGTTCGAATTAATAACGAGCGATAGTAGAGGGCTAGTCTATCCGATATATTAGGTAGAGGCCTATAGCTGCGATTTGCAATCTATAGGCAAATTAAGGAGGTAGAACGAGCGTAACTATAAACGTAGAAAAGCAAGATAAATAATTAATTTTACTAAGTCCGATATAGAAGTCCTACTCTAATAGTAATAGGCACTAATCTATTTATTAAACGGAAGGCAAGATACCCCGGCTACGATAAGCACTACGCTTTGATCTTAGACATATACTAATATATAGTAAGTATATTACGTATAGTAGTCTTAAGCGCCGCGATCTCTTCCTTTATCTATTTAATCTCGGCCTATATTTAAGCACCCTAATCGCACTATAGCGATAGCGGACTCGGGGTAGCGGGATAATTAAGGAAAGGCTAAATCGGCTACGACTAGCAGTCGTTAGGCTAGGGTAGATTATATGCCTCTAGCTAATCTATTTCGAATTACATCTATCGAGTATAGGGCCTCTACGGTATTATTAACCTCGAATTAGCTAAATACGCCGATAGAGATAGTTCTAACTAACCCGTAATACTACAAGCGGCTTCGAAGGTATATATTCGACCTAGCGGATTAGCTAACGCCGATTGATTTACCGATAAAGAATATATATCTATATATACCGTAGTAGCGACCGAGCGAGGAATAAATAGTCTAAATACGCCGATTGCTTTAGTACAATGTCGATAGTGTTACTATATACCGTCGGCCTAGACTATAATAATTACCGCTAGACTAATAATAGCGCTAGATTAATAGTTTCCGAATCCGACTTATAACCGAATCGGGCTAGCGTCGATAAGGTACGAAAATAGCGAATAGTCTATAGGCTACGATTATACTTTAGCGTTAGCGGGGCATATCCGATAGGACTAATAAGCGATTATAGACGGCGACTCGGGCAGTCTATATAAGAGTAGAGGATAAAACCGTAATTTAATACCCCCCTTTTCGTAGGGTAAATAAGTACGAAGACGCGTATAGTCTAATATATACTACGTTAGATTCGTAAAAATACTACTACTCGTTATAGTATACTTAGGATAGGTCGCAACTACGAAGAAGATAAATATAGAACTTAATCGTTATCCGACTTAATAGAGTCGGATAGGGATACTAGATTCGAAGAAGAAAACAGAGAGGAGACTTGTTTATATATAGCGACTAGTATTAGATTGAAATTTATAAAGGTAACGTATACTAGAGCACGGCGATAGAGGACTAACGTAACTAGTATAAGGGTAGGAATAGCAAAGATCCGGCAAGGCTAAAACAGAAGTACGGCGATAATAGGGCGAATCGGAGCGACGATATAAAGCTATTAAAACGACGTAAGAAGCGAGACAAAGGCTTAATAACTTCTAGTAAAGAACGTTTAAATCGAAAGAAGGGCTTACTTAAAGTAAGGGAGTAAATCTTATATAACGAGACGCGTCGTAAACTATTCGCTATTACGTTAACTAGGGCTAGAGGATATAAGACGATATTTCCTACTACTTAAACCCTAGTATAGGTAGACGAAATAATTAAGGAGGTATATAGTAAAAACTACGATCGATTACTAGCTTTACGTATAATAGTACTATAGCCGGGTAGCTATATACCGTCGAGAGACGTAATCTAAGCAGTCGGTAGAGATCCCGATATAATAGTATCGAGACTAATATTAGAATAGTTATAAGAAGCTATACGAAAGGAGCGAGTATTACAAAGGCAGGTATAGGTATAGGCTAGGTAGGAGGCCCTAGCCTCCTATAGTATATACTTCTCTAAGCCTAGATAGACTTAGAATAATTATCTACTATATAATATACGATATATAATAAAATAGTAGCTTCGCTTCGAGCACTAGCGTAAAAAACACGTACTAACCGTCTCTAAACGGACTATCCGAACTACGGTTTACTATTCCCCTCTCTAAGGCGAAAGTCCTCCGCGCCTAAAGAGAATCCTAACGAACTACTCTAATACTACTTTCCGCACTATAAAACGCTATAGCTACGCTATAAAGAAACAGGCTATAATTTAGTATAAAATATACGAGATCTATAGGCGATTCGACTCGAAGATCGACGATAGACCTAGCCTAGCGCCGCGGCGCGCTTTACGCTCCCTCTATTAATACCCTTACTTACCGAGGGTAGGAGCGTTAGTTCGGGTTAGTAGGAGCTAGGTATCTAACCCTCCTAACTTCCCCTTTTACGGCGTAGGTACGTAGGAGGTTCCGACTACTCTTATAGTAGCTACTACGTCTATACCTACGGTTAATATTAAGACGGTATCCCGCTCCGCCTCTTAGCTACTAATATCTACGTTTTAATACTAGAGCTTATAGTATTAAAGGACTAGGAATCTCCGATCGATCCGCCGCCTATAGCTTAGGAGGATTATACTCTTCCCGAATTAAAGGAAGATAGATACTCTTTAGTTTATACGGTATATATACTATTAGCCTTCTTAAAACTAAGGCAGTATCTAAACAAGCTATTCGAGAAGGATCTTAGATATAGAGTTATCGCTATTACCGAGTAGTACGAGGATCCGGAGGAGGCTAAACCTCTACGTCGCCTAAGGTTATAGTCCCGCGTTCTAGATATAGATAAAGACGTAACTCCTAAGCCTTAGATACGCGCTAAGATTATTAGTTCGTAGGTTAACGACAACTCCCTATCGCTTTCCGCTATACGATAAGTATATCGTCTAACTTCGTACTAGTCGGATAGCCTATACTTCGCTTAGTAGCTAGTAGAATACCTTAAGTCTACCGACGAGAATCCGGCTACGGGCGAGAATTAGCTATATCGCTATAAGGTTTATATCTCTCTATAACTAGAGAAGTAGGGCGTCCGCCGCTCGATCGAGGAAGAGAACTTAGGCTAAGCTAAGCCTAATAGACGTAGGGAGTCTTTTAAAATCAACCTACTAATAGGTAATATTTTTAAGAACTTCGGGGCCTTTTATAAAGACGACCCGCCTCTAAAACCTCGCGAGAGCTTATTAATCTCGGTATCTAGTAGTTCGATACTTAGCTTACTACCGGATTCCGAGCTAGAAGGAGAAGATATATCGGGTAAGTAAGCTCTAGGATCTATAGTACCGGTAAACGGTATAGCCGGCGCTAAACAGCGAGATAAAATTAGACAAATAAAGTCCTAGGTAGCTTAGTAGCTAGCCGATTAACGCACTAAGGCAGATAATAATCGGGCTACGGATCGTATACGTCTACGATAGGTACTAGACGAATAGCGCGAGGCTTACGAGATCGAGATATAGGCCTAAATCTAATAAGCGTTTAACGAAGGCTATAAGGAGGCTATAAGAGCTAAGAATAAAAGCAGAGATAAGGGTATAGAAGCTAGTAGAGTACTACCTCCGATAGCCTTAGAATAGCGCTATACTATCGATACGAATAGTATCCCTAAATTGTTCCTTACCGACGAATAGCGACGTCGAAGGAGAAATACTAAGTCTACTAGGCACTTTAACGACGAGGTTACCGCTAATAACAACGCTACTACTAATACTAATACTAGGAATAATAGGAATAATAATACCTCCGCTAGCGCTAATAACAACAATACTAGATACGATAAGCTAGAGGCATTAGTAGGAAAACTAGTAGAGGTAATATAGTCTAATAACGCTGCCTTAGCGGCCCTACGACCGAATAATAACTATTCTAGGCTACCGGGGTAGTAGCGATATAGAAATCTTTACGTAATACGTAGCCGAACTAGCTAAGGTATAACTAGAGCCAAGTAGCTAGCTAATTAGAATCGGAATGCTCGAGCTAGTATCGTACTAGAGATTAGCTTAGAGCGCTACGCCTACGGAGGCCTTAGCGCTAAAGGCAATCCTAGGCCTACCTAAGATCGGGCCGGCTTTATAGACCCGAGGTTCGAGCCTACCGACGTATATACTCTACTATACGCTAGTCCTCCTTATACTCTAGTTACGGACTTTAGCTAAGAGGTCGCGCCCTATAAGTTTAAGCCTAAGTAGGTCGGGTATTCTAATAAAGACCTTCCTAAGAGTAAGGGTAAAGGCCTAGTTATATATATCGGTAATACGGCCTATTATAGAGATGTTTTTACCTTTATTACCCGCCTCGATATAGCTATTTAAGTTAGCGAGTATCTAGTAGCAACCCTACGTCTATTACTATATAGATGCCTTTAGGGCTCCGCGTTAGCTTAGTACCTTTACGGCCTTACTAAGGATCGGCGTACGCTCCTTTAAACTAGGCTAGGTATCGAGCGGTAGAAGGAGGCCTTACGCGAGTAGTTCCGATTAGACCCCTTAGTCGCGGCGCGCGAATTAGAATCGGAATAATATCGTATTAAGGAAGTCGTAGCCCGAAAGAGCGTAAGCGAATTCGTTATTAACGTTATATGTTTAGCATAGTAAAGCGGTACGGAGTTACTTATAGGGTAAATTAATTATACCTTCCGGAAGATCGCGCTAGAGCTACGTAGCGATCTTAATACGCCTACGCTATTATAGACGTATTAGACACTTATCGATATAATACAAGCCTATTATACGATATAGGTAGAGAGCACTACTACCGGCTACTATAATAGTAAGTCTAACTTCCGACGTAGCAATTCGGTATAGGGTAGGTTCGTAGACCCTAGGTTCGCGTCTAGGTCTCGTTTTAATACTAGACGCTCGTCTTTTCTTAGAAATAACAATCCCTATAATCGGTAGCAACCTAATATCTTCTAGTAACGCCGTTAGCCTAGATTATAGGTCTATAGCCGCTAGAGACTATAGGGCGTAAACGTAAGCGTAAACGAGAAAATAGTAGACGCCCGCGGTCTCCCGTAGTATCCGAATCCTTAGAGATAGTAGACGAATTTCGAAAATATAAGAGGCTAAGGCATTCCCGTAAATTCCTAGGCTCGTAGTAAAGCTACGTTCTTCTACGATTTAGTAGACCTAGGGTAGGAGACTAACTATTAAGAACTAGAATACGACGATACTATCTAAGCCGAGGGTAGAGAGTAGACCGAGGATTAGTATATAGCCGGCGAAGATATCGGCGGTATCGAGGTAGAAGAAGACTAAGTTCTTCCTCTTATAAATCTATAGTTAACTCTAGTATACTACGCCTAGCCGTAGGTTCGTAGACCTAAGGTAAATACCTAGCCTTAATATAATAAGACGCGACCCGAAGGTCGGTAGACGCGTTATAATATATACGGAGAGGTTTTCCGCTCGGCTAACGAGTTTTTTAATACCTACCTCGATTATACGTACCCTAAGGACGCTACTAGGAAACGTACGAATATTCTTTACGAGCTAGCTCCGGGAAACTCCTCGAGCTAGAAGTAAAACTACTTGCGAGCGAAGCTCGTACTACTATAGCAGTCTCGTATAGTAGCTCAATTCCCTATTTAACTACGTACGTAGTTCCCCGGATTTTAGAAAGCTAAAGCTCTTATTAGCTACATTCTATACGAACTAGTAGGACGGACAAACTCGGCCTCCGAAGCTATTACGTACCTTCCTTTTACGTTACTTCCTTCAAAGCGCGATAATAACAATACGCTAATACTACTTACCTACCCTCTATATAATGCGCTAACGTAACGACGCGACAATGCTACGATACGCGTATAGTAAACCGACTCCGCACACCGTATACTATATACTATACACTATATACTAAGGCTAAAAAAAAAGACCGGAGGCAAAAAACTATAGACGGGCAATACCTAGAGTCACTCTTGCGGATACGATATAGACCTCGAGCTTTTAACCCTTCTAGATACGTTACGAATTAACTAAGTGAATATGCCTACTAGACTTCGACCTTATACGCTTCCGAAGAAACGCTACTATAGAAAACCTGTCCCGGAGAACTGATTTCTTTAGGTTTAGACAATAGGCAGTTACCTCTACTAGTTTATTAGGCTGCTAGCTGCCTTAGAAAAGACTATTAAATAGCCTAAATCCCTTAGGTTCCCTACGTAACTTAATAACTAGGCGCAAAGGATTACTGCAACTCCTTACCTAGTTATAGCTAGGCGACGCTTCGTCTTAGTCGATTATTATTACTTAAAGGTCGTGAATTGCAGTCTTATTATATACCCTTATTGCTACTGCCTAGGTAATAGCTTAGACAGGTATAGCTTAGTTAGAAGGGGAAGGTAGGTAGAAGTAAGGTTTAAATAGCATACTAGTTAAGTGTTTAATCCCCTATCTAGAAGCTATATTATTAATATTAAGTCAATGCCGATAGTAACATTGCTACGTACCTAAACCGGCACCTAAACTATTAAACTCGCCCCCCCCCTCTCTAAAAGCTATCGAGTTTAGTCGATTAAGCGCACTTCTAGTAAAACTACGCTAGCAAAAGTAATTAATACGATAACGACGCATGCCTTAGGCTCCTATAAGCTTAGCTAAGAGACTAGCTACTACTAGTAGTAGGAGAACAGTATCGTAGCTTTTAGTAGCTAGGCCTACGGCAACCTCTACGCTAAAGTAAAAGGAAGTATAGCTATAAAGGACTTGCGCTTAATACACCCCTTACCGACCTATACTTACTAACTATATACTACGTCGAAGCTAAGCTACTAGTAGGAGAACAGTACCGTAGCTTTTAGCCGCCCTACTCCTCCCTCCCTCTTATAATATATAGAGGATCTACGCCTAATATACGCTTTGCTAAGCGAAGAGCCGTACGTACTTTGCGATAAAGGAGGGTACTAAAGTAGAGGGCAAGTTTATACCGAGCCTTAGCGAGTGTTTAAGTTGTCTAGAACGCTAACGTCGGACGAAGGGAGGAGGGTACTATAGTAGAGGGCAGGTTAATACCGAGCTTTAGCGAGTGCTTAACCTGTCCGGAACGCTAACGTCGGCTAAAGAGACGAGGATAGCATAGTAGAGGGCAGGTTAACGCCGAGCCTTAGCGAGTACTTAGCCTATCCGGAACGCTAATATCGGATAAAGAGACGAGGATACTATAGTAGAGGGCAGGTTAACGCCGAGCCTTAGCGAGTGCTTAGCCTATCCGGAACGCTAACGTCGGACAAAGAGACGAGGATACTATAGTAGAGGGTAGGTTAACGCCGAGCCTTAGCGAGTGCTTAACCTATCCGGAACGCTAACGTTAGTAGTAGGGTAGTATATAGAAGAGCCTATCTCCTATACCGTAACCGACTATTACTTGCTCCTAATTAATAAACGGCGGCGGACTTACTCCTAATCGGTAAGGACAAAGAATAGGCTAACTTGCTCCTACGCCCGACTTAATATAGATATAGTATATTTCGGGTAGATGCTGCTTACCGAGCGGTATTATATATACATTTAGGCAAACAAGATAGTCGCATTACTATACAACTTAAGGCAGGATCTTGCGTTACCTCGTCGCGTCCGAAGGCGACTCTTTCCTTCGGCCCTCTCCCTCCGGCCCTCCGCCTTTCCCTCCCGCCTTCTACCTTGCCCCTTATCTTGCCCCTTATCTTGCCCTTTTCCTCGCCCTTCCGCTTTCTTCCTTCCTCTATACTATATTATACACTTTGCTTACTACGCTATTAGTTAGCTTATAGCACTATATATTGCAGTCCCGTACTAGAACAAATACGAAACCCTAATACCGATATTTAACGCGACCGACGACTAAAATTGCCGAAAGCTAGTAGCACTCGATACTGTTATAATACTATTATATAAGCCTAGAAGCAAGAGATAGATTAGGTTTATATAGAGCGCGGAACTAAAGAAGAGTATATAATAGATAAGTATAACTATAAACACACGAATAACTACGTATACGATACTGCCTTCGCCGACTCGAATAAAATTCCTATCGCGCGAATCGCTATACCTAATCTACTACGCTTTATAGGCGGCGGTCGACTCTAAGCTATACGGCTCGGTAGCTTTAGAGGTACGCTACTACCGCCTAGTTAGTAAGCAGATTTAGTAGTACCGCCGCTACCTAGTTAGTAGCCTCCTCCTTCTTCGGGTCCGCTTTTATAGTAATAGGATACGAACCCTCTACCTTAAGCAGGACCTACTAGTTAGCTAGCCCTAAAGCCGCCTTTTCCTCCTAATCGCGAATAGCCCTATACTTAGAAGTGCGATAACTGCAGCTAGGTTAAAGATATCGTCCAATTTCTTAATTAGCGTACTAAGGGTAGTCTACTAGTAAAGCGTTACGCTCTATACCGTAGAATACAGGTTAGCAAGAACAGCTTTAGTAACTAGGAGATTACGAAAGCTACGAAGCGCACTACTTCCTCTATATATAGCCTAGGAGTTCCGACTACTGCTCCTTCTCGACCTTTGCGTACGCTTATACCTACTATAGGTATATCTGTCGGCTCTATAGCGCTACCTCCGCTGCCGCAAAGTGTACTATCTTATTTCCTCTAACAATCCGGCTATTATCCCCTTAGCTAACCTAGTCTAGAGACCTAAGCATCGCGACAAGCCTTTACGGAAGAGTCTCGACGCGCTCGATACTAGGCACGTACTAGTGCTCGTAAATTAGAAGAGTCGCATCTGCCGCTAGGTAGTTAGTAATAGTAGATACAAGCGCTTTCTAGCATATAGCAGTCTATACTACTACGCCGGATACCTACTTAGTAGCAGATCGTTAGTATACCGGACGATAGTAATACGGATCTTCTATACTTTATATATACGGAATGCACGTAGGCTCGTATATAAGACGACTAAGACGTAGATAAAGACGATTATTGCATCTATTGCTATATATATACTATTAACGAAGACCTAATCGTAGAGAACAAATAGTGCATTTACGGGAAGCACAATAGCAATCGCTTTAGCTTCTAGCGGCTAAATCTTCCTAAGTTACGTAATTGCTATATTCCCTATATGCCTCGAATGCTCTCTACGTAAGTTACTCCTCGGCCGCCTTCTAGCAATAATCGGAGTTTCTAACTAAGTAGTACGCCCTCTAATATGTTAATGCTTAGTAGTAGTTAGATACTAACCGATCTATAGCGCCTAACGCAGTTATAGCCGACGTCGTCTTAACAACCTCCTAATCGTATACCGTAACGAGCTATTAATTATACCGCTCGTCGTTAGTAGGAGCGCCGTACTCGCTTTAAGAATTATTAGGATCCCCCTTTAGTATCCGTCGACTAGTAGGCCTATACCGCGGCGATTAATTAGAGTAATAAACAGCTACTTTACGACTTCTATAAGGCGCTTAACGGTAACGTTCTAGACACCTATAGTCGATGCTCGGAGCGCTAGTTTAGTATAAACCTCGATTAAGATAGTATATATACGCGGTGTATCTCTCGCGATAAGAAGATAAAGGATAGTAAGCCGTTTCTGTTTAGTAATAGCAACAATATAGATCCTAGTCGCATCCCTAAGGAGCTTATAGGTCTTACTACTACCGACGAACTATTAATCGCTCGAGTATACGTTTAGATATCCGTATTCTATATACGTAGTTAGTAGTAGCAGTATCGTAGGCATATCTGTAACTTCTTAAAGGATATTATAATAGTCTATTATAAGCTGCCTCGTATACCCCGAGAGCTAGATCTAGTTATTCTACGCCCGAGATAGGATATAGCGGATTAAGGCGATCGGAACTAGAATACAGAGGCTATAGGAGTTAATAACTAAGAGCGTAAGCGTCGACAATTTCGCGAGGACTTCTATATCCGTTAGGGCAAAGTATTAAGCGCGCTTAATTAGCTTAAGGAGAACAATCTACACTATCGAGATATTAATATCGACCTTTAGGCGTTGTCTTAGTTGCCTAATAACAATTCTATCGAACATAAGCTAGAATCTATAGAGTATACTAAGACTGCCCCTATAGTTAACGATTATCCGCCCCCTAGCCCGAAGTTCTTTCTTTATAATAGCTGTTATTATCTACGACCTAATGTAGCGCGTAGTCGAAACACATTAGAGTATTAGTACTGCGAGACTAGCACTCTTAATTAGAACTAGGCTCGAGAGCAGCGATACTATATCGTTAGGGATTATATTAGTACTCGTAATTAGTTCTTATACATCGGTAGAGCTAACGGACCTAAGCTAGTGCCTATCTAGCAATTCGACAATAGTAGTATATATAGTCGGGCTTACTGCATTAATTACATCTATACTTAGCTAGCAGCGGTACCTGCTACTACTGCACCTACGCTGCGAGTTTACTAAGGCCTAACGTAGGGCGCTAGCATTCCCGACCTAGATAAGAATCTCGGTTACGAGTACGCTGCTATACCTAATCTATACCCTTAGCATTGCGTAGTCGAGTAGTTAAGAGACCGCTTACGCCGCATTCGCGAGGATAGAGGTCCGTCTAATGCGCCTATTTAGTATATATAGCAGCCGCCTTAGCTTTCGTATATTACATAGCCCGATTATTTAAAGATTCCGATAAATAAGCTAGATCGGTTATACCCGCTAATAGTATTAGCTTTTCTAGCTCTATTACTATAGGGTAAGGGCGATCCAAACTAGCCTCGGCTACGATCTATATTATACTAGTAGGCTATTTATCACTATATACGGTACTATAATAGCCGGTTCGCTAGTTATAAGCGTTAGCCGTACTTTGTTTTTAATAAGAGTATAAGACACAACGTCCTTAATATAGCCGTATTCTTTTCTGATCGCTTTTAGAAGGATAGAGTTGAGGTTACTACTAAGACACTAGAGGCTATATTAGCCGCGGATCCGTAGGACAAAGAAGCTTAGAAGCTAGTAAATTCTATCGTACGCGTAGGTAGTTAAATCCGCGGCACTCGACCTTACTAGAATAGGCGGCGTATCAACCTCGAGATATACGTACGGGCATTAGGCAAGCCTAATTTGTTCTATACAGTTAGTGTAGCTAACCTCTAGTAGGATTATATCGCTCGACTAATGTCTAGATACGAACGATAGAAGCGACTTAGCCCTTATAAGCGTATAAAGATAGCTTGCGAGAATCTCCGTAAGCATCCTTATATTATAGATACCTATATTGCCCGGCGCTTTAAGCACCTGCTTACTAAGGTCCTTAAGCCTAAGTTTAACGTTGTCGACTACTAGTATCGGTACGAGTAGCAGAATCGTAGTAGCTATTACGTCTATTTCTTCCTTTAGTACGACCTGCTAAAGCTAGGTATTAATACACTATAGGCTCGTAAAGCATTCGTATAGCAATAGGGCGTCTATATTACTGCACTCAACCTAGAACCTAGTAGAGATCTTAGATAAGGTGCTACTATCTAGAGCAGTACTAAAGAGTTATATAATACTTAGGAAGATTTAGCCGATATTATTAACTATGTTTAGCGCTATATATATAGCGACTACTATTATGCTAAGCGTAAAGACAACCTAGATAGAGAGCCTTGTTGTCGCTTTTACTTCCCCCGTAAGCATCGAGACTAAGCAGATATTAACTATAAGTATAACGATCGTTACCTCGGCTTTACTATAGTATATAACGACTCGTTCCTAAACTACTTTAATCGGCTTATATCTGTATCCTAGCGTACGAATTGCGACATTACTCTATATACAACCCTTTATATAGTTATATAGTATATCTTAAAGTACTATAGTAAGACTAGAGTTAAGAGTCGTTTATGCGACGACATTGTGAAGGGCGTTCTACCTTTAATTAATTACGACAAGCCTCTCCTTTCTATAGTTGCTAAGCTACTTAATATCTTGATTACTAAGCGCGACTAGCCTGCTTAGCAAGTTGCACACCTCAATCTCTACTTAGCGCTCTAAAAGGGTAGTCGGACTGTTATTAATCTCGACTGCCGGGATTAGTCTAAACAAACTAGACCTGTTTAGGTCGGTAATAATAACGATAATAATACTAGCGATGTCGACGAGGATAGACAGCCTCGTCGAGCTCCTAGCAGAACGGTACTCTAGAAGTATATATAGCGGCCGGATATACTAGATGCCGAGATGCAATCGTTATTTAAGTACCTAACCGAGTAGAATCTTTAATATAAGGGACCACCTCGTAAGTTAAAGAACGTCGACCGAGACCGTCGTTTAATTAACTACTTCCTACGCTATCTATTAACGCCTAATAAGCTAAAGTATTAAGAATACTTACGGTTAAAGGTATAGATACATTACCCTTTCCGCGAGGTGCTATAATGCTTAGAACAGAGCCTATACTATTTTCCTAGAGACCCCGATATTAAGTTTACTACCTAGGCTACTACTAAGCAACATTGCCGTAAGAACTATATCGACGAAGAAGGCCGTTCTTTACATCCTTATAACTACCTCTAGGACCTTAATCGTAACGATAATAATTAATTTGTCGATCTAGAGCTCTAGAACCTTAGTAAACCTACTAACTTCGACGCTCTTTATAGACCAAATCCAAACTCCGGTATTTATAACGAAGATCCCGACAATATTAGTAATCGTAAAGTAGACAGAGCCGCCTACTAGGAGCTACGTATTAGTAAGTACCTAAACAACTATCTAGATATCTACGATACTTCTTAGGACTAGTACTAGGCTTAGAAAGAGGCATATAGTACTATTGACATAGAGGTCTAATCCTAATCTACCCGCTAGTTCGACAAGCTTAATCTATACTAGCGACAAGGCTTCAACCTAGTCGTTAACTACTTTAATTAGCTACTGCAATACCGATCTAGGACGAGTGATTAGCCCCTACTATAGCTACTCGTTAACGTTAATAGCGCCGGCGGAACTAGAAAGTCGTTCTTAATTCAAATGCTCTATACTCGATTATAAAGCATAGCTAAGGACTCTAGATATCCTAGAGGAAATCCTATACTTCGGACCGCTCCTGCTAGCATAGCCGCAAGCAATATCGACGGTTCTACTCTATACTCTACATTTAAGCTACCTGTTAAAGGCGGGCTAACCGACCTCTAAGGTATTCGCCTAACGCGTATATAGAATGCGTTACGGAACGTTTAGTACCTTATTGTTAATAAAAAGTCTATAATTAGATTAAAGCTGCTCTAGATACTTGATTAACGCCTCCGTTAATGCTTCTCGGTTAACTAGGACTTACCGTTCGGTAGTCTTAGCGTAATTATCTTCGGTAATTTCTGCTAACTAGTACCGGTATTCGTACAACCTTTGTTCTAATCTCGGCCTCGAGGAGCCAAGAACATCGCTAGTTAAGCTATATACTATGCCTTTAGTACTACCTTAGTCTTAAAAGCTAATATAAGATAAGAAGGCGCCGATCCGGATTAAGTCGCTTTCCGCGATGCTCTTACAGCTCTCCGGACCGGCGATATTAGCGTCAATTACTAGCAGACTCTTATACGACGCTCGACTAGCCTCTTAGGTATTAATAAAATATTATTATTCGATAATATAATACGTATCTACTTTACTAACGCTAATATTAACGAGCTTAATTATTAGCGCCTCTAAGATATTAGCAATCCTGTTTTACCGATCTCTGCTTCTTACAATTAGCTAGATGTTTCTATAGTTGGCTCTAAGAACGTCTACAGCCTCGAGAATTAACTAAAGGTCTCTATTAGCTCTAGGGTTATACTCCTTACTAACCTTTAGACAGAGTTTAGCCTTATAAATAGTCGCTAAGGCATTCTCTACTATATCGTCTAGTCTTAAGACATAGCTAGTAAGAACCTCCGCTAAGAGCTACCTCGTTGTCTCCTTGTCGCTTTCTCTAGCTTAAAGGAAGACGTACCTAAACTGTTCCGAGTTAGTAATCGAAAGGTTCTTCTAATCTTCCGTATCCGTCGTACGGTAGACGGTATAGAAAGCGATTAGCGCGAACAGTTCCCTCTAACTATCTCCTACGCTTTAACTATATACAAGGCTTAGGGTATAACATTAGACCGCGCTATCGTTAAGCTAGGTCCGGAGTTCTCGTCTAGTTTGACGTATATTGCCTTCTTACGGATTAAAGAGTTCCGCGGATTGATAATTAAGGGCGCCTTCGACTACGACCGCCTCTAAAACGAGCTTACTAAAGGCGCTATTCCTCGTATACGAGTAGTAGACGAACTGCGACGCCGTAATTAGTGCTTACCTAACCCTCCTGCGTCGCTATAGCCTAGCTCCCGGTTCTTTGACTTTAGCAGCTTTTCGGATGCCCTCTTAAATAGTCTTAGTCTCGGTAATAGCTAGGACTACGACTCCGGACCACCTATTAGTATTACAAATTCCGATAACGAGATAGAGGGATTTGAATTAGTATCTAGCTATGTATATCTACCGTCTAACGTTAGCCCTACGTCCTTACCCCGTCCGAGATTAAACTATATCTACCGTTACTATTAAGAGGCTCTCGATAACCGCCCCTTTGTATCTAATCTATAGGATACTAAGCAACGCCTATAGCGACAGTTTAATACTGTTAATTAGCTACTCGCGCCTACGGAAGAGCCTATACCTATATCTACGGCTTTAGATAGATACCGAGAACTTAACGACGCCGAGCTAGTAAGCCTTACTTATCGTTACGTAAAGATTAAACTCGCACTTCTTAGTACGAATCTTAACAGCCGCTTAAAGGAGGTTGTCGACCTTACTATCTCCTTCTACTATTAACTTTATCGTTCTAGTATCTTTAGGACAGACGAGGAAGCAGAATCGACTTTCTAGCAGGTCTTTAGAGCAGATGCACTTTATCTATCTAAGTATAACGCTACTATTAATCGCAAGGCCTATATAGAGTTTATATAGCAATACTCCGGCGACTATCTAATATATCTTATTACCGACCTTACTATCGAGTTTAGCAAAGAAGCGGTACGTAACGACAACTATCTAGATATTAACCCGAATGTCTAGTTCCCTTTTAAGAAGCAAGGTATACTTCCCCTATTATTTAGCTCCTACAAAGCTATAGCTCTATATCCTAAGGAGGATAACAAGGACTATAACCTTGTATAGTATATAGCCGAGCACATCAACAAGGTCGTACGCCTTAATGCCTACCTACTTCTAGGCCGCTAATTCATTTCCCCTATGTTTAAAGACTAAGAATTAGTATAGTACGCCGAGGCTATCTATAGTATAGAGTTTGCTATCGATATGTTCCGTATAGCTATTAAGGTAATCTAAGCCTTCGACTTTCTAACTGTATCTAGTAACAAGCTTATCTCTTAGGACTAGTAGGATGCTTATAAGAGCTAAGATACTAGACAGCAGCACTAGTCTAATACGTATACGCTGCTTTCGCATCTCGCCTAGCTTAGCTTTAAGGCTAGTTCTACCGGCTACGTCTCTACTATATACTTTTCCGCTTTACATTTTATCGCCGGCTAAGTTAATCTAGCAACTAGTATTATATAGACATAGAATACATAGGGCGGCCTTAATAGGAAGCGTAGAGTCGGTCCTCTTAGTAGCCGGTTTATTACTGCGCTTGCTAATGGCCTGTCTTGCTTTCCGTACGCCTAGAACGCTCGATAGCCGAAACCGGGGACCTAGACCTATATCGAGACTACTAATAATACAGTTATATAGTAGCCTAATCCTTACAGTTATAGCCCTCTAATTACAGAGTATATTATCTACTATCTCGTAGGCTAATAGATCGTTCCCTATACTAAGCATCTTTATCGGTATTGCTAGGGTCTTCGACGTCGATACCTCTAAGTTATATTCGACGAGATCGATAACGAGGCATATATTCCCTCTTAGCCTATCTATACCCGACAACTCCTAGAACCTAAGGTATTTATAGCCGCCTTCTACTAAGCCCTTCGCGATAGGTACGCTATAATCGAGGCTAAGCGATATATAATCTACGAGGCGTAGCAGCGCGAGTAAGAAGCTCTACTCGACTATAAACGCTAGGAAGCCCTTACCGCCTTCTAACTTTAGCATACGGCTAATATACAAGTAGGTCTAGCAGGTCTACTAGCCGTATAGGCTTCATTCGATCTAGCTACTCTAATAGGTTCGTAGGATTTCCTAGATAGCGATAAAGTTTAGGATTTTAGTAGTAATAAATAATTTCTTAGGTAGAACACTAGATAGCGAAGAATTAGTTTAAACATTAAAGATTGAGACTTCTATATATACTAGCTACTATAGAGCTATAAGCATAGATCGCGATTATAAGCGGCTTACCGCTTATAATCGTAATCGCTTATAGCGATTATACAGTTAGTACGACGTTTATTAATACGCCCGTTTAGCCTAAGTTGCTCTATAGATACTAATAGCTTACCTTCTCGATTAATAAAGTCTTTACAAAAGTGATTAATACGCTAACGACGGCGCTATCCTATTAGCTCGGCGGAGTGCGAAAGCTTCGCTCGTATATTATAGGTACGCGTAGCCGCCTATAAGCACATTTTTACTACTAGCTAGTATAAAACCGCAAGTCTACCGGAAATCCTAGGATCCCTAGCGATAGCGGAACTCCCGAAGTCGCCGGGTTACTTACTACCCGATAAGTATATATCTTTATACCTAGTAATAACGATTATAGTAGGATAGCCTAGCTAAATATCGATATCTATAGTACTATAGCCTACAACCCCTAGTCTATTAATAGATATCTAAGCCTAAATAGCTAAGTTTATATCGGTATCGCGCCCCCCTATAGCGGATTATACGCCTACGCTAATAGGCGTAGCTTTTCCTATAGAAGATTCTTCCGCTACGATCGCTCTCTAGTAGACTATACCTAGCTCTATCTATATATTAGATTTGCTACTAGATATCTTAGCGGGCGTAGCGACTACTATCGGGAGGTCCCCGATTAATCTAGACGCGCTAAATACTCGGAATACTATAATATTAGTTACAGAGTAGCCCTAAGTCTACTATATCGCTTAAACGACTAGCCTTAGTAGGGGAGACGTAGTATAATACGATTTTATCGAGTATCTCGAAGATTTCTTCCCCTATCGATAACGGGAAGGCTTACGTAAGGAAGCGCTCCTTCGGTACTATTAATAACCTTATACTATAGGTCTATTATATACGAGAACGCCCTTAATAGGAATTGTAGATTATACCTTACTTAGTAAAACTCCCTCTAAGAGACCTAGCTTATACCTTTAGATATTACGATATCGTCGAAGCGAACTATACCCTTTCTCCGGAAGGGGATTTTAAGCGCGTTTGCCTCGATACTAGTACTAAAGCATCTATAATAGACCGGAGGTAGCTAACTATATAACTAGGGTAAGACGATATTTAGTATCTTAAGCAACGTCTCGAATTCCGTAGTTTAGCTAGAAGTATATAGTACGAGTAATAGATTAATTTATCGATATACTTTCCTATCTTCGCTAGGTATTCTTAGTTACCCGCTCTAGCCTATATTAAATAGCTAGTAAGGGTAATACTAAACTTACCCTATAATATACTCCTCGGGATAGATATTATAACGCCCGTAGGATTTATTATCTATACGGGCGCTAGATATATCGAAATAATAGGAAACGACGGCGCGCTTATACCGATCGCCTATTCGCCGAAATCTAATCGTTTCCTACGCGCTAATATTAAGTCTATAGATAGACTAGGAGTACTACTATATATAGCCGTTATAGCTAAGATAGAAATCGATAAAGCCGACGCCCTAAAGGACGTAAATAGGGACTTCCTTATCGCGCTAAATCTACTCGGCCTCCCTAATATAGCGGTAGTATATACCTATATAGCCGGACTAGAGATACTAGTAGTATAGGTCTATAACCTTAGCTACGATAACGACTTAATTATTTAGCGATATCGAAGTATAGGCGAATTATAGGAACTATAGCTAGATAACTTTTACTAGATCGACGAGTTCGATACCGACCCTAGGTCGATAGAGTATAAGATTAGCGGTACGCCTCTTAGAGGAGACCTACGACTAATAAATAAGCTCTACTATATATCCGAATCGATAGACCTACGGTCCCTAGTAGTTTTTTAAAGCGACGCGGTAGGCTAGCTTTAGTTAATTCCGCCTCTAGCTAAAGACTCCGCAAATTGCGATTAGGCTAGAGTAAGTCTAAAATTCTAGTAGATCCGTAAATCTTAACCTACTATCTATAGACTTAGCGAAAACGACGAGATAGACTTAATAGATCTAGACTACCCTTCCGATACTACGAAGATCTTAGTAGATACGGGAATAGCTACCGTTACGACCTTAGCTAGGGTAACGATCTATATAGCGAATCTAGATACCGCTATAGCCTTAGATATTAGGTCTATCGTAGAGAAATACCCCTAACTATAGATAGATTAGGGTACGACGATCGATCTTCCTAAAGATAGATAGCTAGAGCTCCTACTTAAATTAGGTTAGAAGAACGAGAAATTTAGTAGTAAGGTCTACCGTATATCTAATAAGGATAATATAGAGGTAAATAAGCAATTCGATAAGCTTTATACTTAAGGCAAAATAGCCTATAGTAAAAAGCTATTACCGCTAGTATAGCTAGTCTTTATAGTCTAGAGAACTCTTTTCCGCGACGATAGTACTACGTATAGAAAACCGCGCGTAGTTATCGATATCCGAGGCCTTAATAGTATATCCTAGAAGGATACCTACCCGCTACTACTCTAGGACGATATTATTATAAAATTATACGGCTATAAATACATTTCTATTATAGATATAAGATCTATATTCTACTAGTTTATAGTCGCGGAGAAGGATTACTAGAAATTTACCGTAAATACCGCGCGAGGATAGGAATATCTAAAAGTCGCTACTATAGATTACTATAATAGCGTATAGTGCGTATAAAGACTACTCGACCGTATCCTACGGGAATTCGGCGATATAGCGAATAGGTATATTAAGGATATACTTCTCGGCTCGGTAGACCTAGAGTTCTATCGAGATTTGCTTAATTACGTATTTAAAAAAATAGATAAGATACGGTTTAGTTTAAAACTAGGAAAGGCGTTTTTAGGATTCCCTTCTATAAAAATCCTAGATAGAGAAGTAGACGGAAAAGGCTTCGTAATATAAGTAGATCGACTTATAGTACTATAGGAATTAGAAAAACCTACTAACGCCGAACAACTTAAGCAATATCTCGGACTAGTAGGCTACCTTAGGTCTAGACCCCGTAGTGGTTCGGTTTCCGAACTACTAAACGTATATAGTTTGGTTTCTTAGCGGCGAACTAGCTCCCTAGTTCCGGTTTGGTTTTTTCGAACTATATAGATTCCTAGTTTAAACTAGAGACTATATTAGTTTTACTATAAGGACACTCTTATTCGACTGCCGGCTACGATTGCCGGCTATAATAGCAACTCTACTACATTTACTACGCTCTTTTGCTACTACTAGGGCGTAGTTACCGTTGCTAGGGCGTAGTTTTGCTATAAGGACACTCTTATTCGACTACCGGCTACGATTGCCGGCTATAACAGTTACTAGGTTGTATTTACTACGCTCTATTACCGTCACTAGGGCGCAGTTGCCGTTGCTAGGGCGTAGTTGCCGTTGCTAGGGCGTAGTTACTATTACCGGGGCGTAGTTGCCGTAGTTGCGAAAGCTTACCTATATAACGTTACGTAGGCGGCAATAATTAGGGCTTTACGATATTCTTATACTTTTAACTTCTTCCTCTATGCCTATACCGATAATAACTACTATACGCTACGCCCCCGCCCCTTTCTCTTATAATAGTAAGAGAGAAGCGCGCCGCGCGCTAAATAGAAGATAGAACTAAAGACCGCGAGTTTATTTTGCCTAAGCGTCTAACTAAAAAGCGTAAGACTAAAGAGGAGTACTCTACGAAGAAGAATTCCGTACGAGACCGCGAAAGAAAGGAGAAGATAGATAAGGATAAAAGAGCTAAGGATAAGAGAAGAAAGGCGCGGAATAAGGTATTCTATCGATAGCTAGCGCCTATAGAAAAAAGTGAAGGTTAGAATAAGAAGACAACCTAAGAGAAGGCTAAGAGGAGGAAAGAATTACAGCTAGTTTTCGAGCGTAAAGTTCTAGCAGTATAAGTTAATCTAGCTAGCGGCCGTAGCTAGTAGCTATAGCCGGTAGCTATAGCCGGTAGCTATAGCCGGCAGCTATAGCCGGCAGCTATAGCCGGTATATTTTTCTTTAATACGTTAACTAATAGCATTTAGACCTATAGCCGCTACCTCTATCGATACGACCGATAGTAACGGAGATGTTTAGATAGCTAAGAACAACAATACTAGAGTTTAGGATACTCCGATAGAGCTTAATACTACGAATAAAGGAACTGGAAAAAGCGAGGAGATACTATACGTCGATCTAGTAATAGGTATAGTCTTAGGGCCTAACGCTATAGACGATAAGCGCTAGGAGTAGATCGAGCATAGTTAAAGAGACGAGATACTAGTAAAGGGCTAAGGCATAAGTCCTATTAATCTAGAAAATTATAGTTAAAGCTACTACGAAAAGCTAGCAAGGATTAGAATCGAGACTAGTCGTCTTTATATCCTCGATATAGAGTAGAAGTTTCTTTATTAGTATTAGAGCGAAGCCTTTACGTCTATAAAGGTAAAGTAGCTTACGATTAATGCGATCGGGGCTAGGTATCTAGGGACGGTAGAAGTGTTACTATAGGAGGAAGGGATATAGGTAATTATTCTATACTCGGTATATATAGCCGGCGTTCGTAGCCGGCAGATACTAATAGTTAAATAGAAAGCGTTTCTCGAAGGTAGAGTACTACTACTATATAAAATCTTTACTAAGGCAGAGAGGGCTTGTATCCGGAATCTAAGCTACTAGTAGGATAGGTTAGCGTTAGAATTCTCTAAATCTCTATATAAGCCTCCGAAGGATTACCTATTTTAGCGATACGGCTTTATCTCGACTACTCCGTAAGTACCCGAAGAAGCTCGAGCGCTCTTTAAGGTCTTTACTAAGAAGCGGAAGGAGTTCGAGGATTAGGATTAGTTAATAGAGCTATTAGTTAGTCTTAGGTTTCGTAGTTAGACTCGGCCTAAGCATTTGCTTATCGAGTGTCTTATACCGAAAGAGGATAGATTAAGACTAAAAACGAGCTTAGATTCGTTAGGTATAGTAGCTCGGTTCCGTTAGTAGGAGAGAGCCGCCGTATAGAAGGCAAAATTTAGGTAGTTAGGGTAGCTAGGAAAGAAATTCTAGTAGTTAGGCTAGCTAGGGTAGCTAGGAAAAAAAATCTAGTAGTTAGGTAGCTAGGAAACAAAAAAAAAGGTAGCTAGCTATTTACTACCTAGCTATTCCTAACGATACGATACTATAAAAGAAAGGGTATTTCCCTATAGCTACTAGTATATATCTACTACTCCTAAGTCCTTACCTTACCGTACGAAACCTTAAAATATACCGACCGACATTGTATATATACTAGGCGCTACACTAGGAAGGGTAATAACGAGACGACAGTCGAAATAGTCTAGTATACGAGCGAGATTGCGATAACGTCGAGAGGAGGTCGTATACTTACCTTCGAGCCTATTAAGTCTTAGACGACGATTAGGGCTAGATTTATCCTCTCCGAATCCTAGTAGTAGGAATTCATTATAGGGTACTACTACCCAGTCCTTACCTTTACGGAGTCTAAGTAGAAGGTTGTTCGGAGATATAAGAATATCGAGTATTAACCCGGAAATCTTCGAAAAGGCTAGCTAGGCGTATCTTTAGAAACCCGAGTATATAGAGCAGTTTAATTAATAGGTCTATAAGATATAGTTCCCTTTATACTTACGTTTAAAGGAGTGTAAACTCCGGAAGTGCTCGATCCGATAGGGGAGTAAGGAGCGAATAGACACATTCTAGAAGTTCTTTATAGAGGGGATATTATACCGTTATACGACTTCTCGACTTAAAGGTTAACTAGTAATTGTCTACAACTTCTACGGTTTAATCTTAAAATACCCGAAACTAGGGGATAGGAACTTATCGCCTACGAACTGTCTCTATTCTAAACGGTATCGGGAATCTTAAGGAGAGAGGAGAGTTAATATAGATATAGCGTTCTAGAAAGAGGTACGTCTTCTAAAATACCGGCTATAGCTGCCGACTATAGCTGCCGGCTATAGCTACCGGCTACAGATTCCGGCTATAGATTCCGGCTACTTTAATTAACCGTAGAGGTCTAGCTAATTATTATAGGCTACGCTTAAGGAAGCTCTAGGATTAAAGGCTACCGATTTCTCCCCCGAAGACTTTAAGCAACTAGCAAACGAAATACTAGCTATAAACGGTCTTCCGGAAGACTTCTACGAAAGGGAGTCTATATAGAAGACATACCTATATCTTACAAACTACCCTCCCCTATTTCTCGGCGCGACAACCTAGCGTATTATGTTCGAAAAGAACAAAGAGGCTACGTTAGACGACATTCGGGAGATCCTCCGTAATACTCGCCGAGTAGCTATTACTATCGATAGCTAGTTAAGCCGGACTATAAGAGCCTCCTTCCTCTCGATTATACTATACTTTATTAATTCGGATTAGAAACTCTAGGAACTTATAATCGGATTCCCTAAAATTCTAGGTTCCTATACTAGTAAGGATATAGCGAAGCTTGTCTATACGGCAATAGATAGGGTTAGCGTAATAACGAAACTAATCTCGATTACTACGGACAACGCTAGTAATAATCGAACATTATATAAGGCGTTATATATACAATTTACTCGTATATATCTTTGAAATCACTAATTGTATCGATAGGGTCGAGTACGTAGAGGAGATTACAAGGTCTATAATCTAGCTTAATCTTCCGAATATTAAGCTCGCTACGATTCCGGATACATACGATAATACGTACGATAATAACGATAAAGAGGAGCCTAGTAATAGCCTTCGCCCTATTAAATCGGAGCCGACGTCGTTACTAGTTATATCCCTATAGAAGTTTCCCTACCTCGCTTATATAGTTTAAATCGCGATCCGAGCCCTCTTTAAGACGCTTAAAATTGTACTATTAAACGACGACTAATAGAAGATCCTAGATAAGGATAAAGTAAAGTCGAAAGTCGAGAAACTCGTTATAGCAATAAGACGGGATAAGGTAGAGAGCCTCGCTCTCGTTTTATATAAAGTATAACTTTTGTCCGTAGCCGGTACCTATAGCCGGCAACCTAGTATAGTTCTAACTCTTTTTCTCTAGCTTCGTCGTCTAGCAATATATACGAACTCGAGCTTATAGAGATATAACCGATTCGAGGCTATTTAAAAGAACCTAATCGAGCGCCCTAAAACCGATACCTAGAATATCGTATAGAATAAGCGATAGTAAAAGCGGCCTCCTTAGCGCCTACTCCGTTTTACCTAAGACGTTAAGACCTAGTTCGATTCGACTTTCTATATAGTTACGAGGGGATATACTTTATATACCGCTCTCGAGATCTATTAGAGTTCCGAGGGTATTAAGTTGCTCGGCCTTACCGCCGCCGAATAGCGCTAAGTAGAGTATCTCGTCGATATTAGTAAGTATTACGCGAAGGTTACTACTACGATTAGAAGAACCCGAGGACCGACGATCTACCTTATCTTTACGTACTATAACTAGCTCTTTAATAAGCTCGAGGAAACCGTAGCTAAGCTAGCTAAGAAGAGCGTTCCCTAGAAAGTAGCTATAACGAAAGCTATAGACACCTCCTATACTAAGTTGTATAAATATTGTAGTACTACCTTTAAGTCGTTTAGGGATATCTATAGCGTTACGTACTTACTTAACCCGGTAGAAAAGGATATATACTAGCAGAAGCCGGAATAGAAGGCAGACGAGGTATAGCCGAAGTATTACTAGACTATTCTAGAAAAGATATTCTACGAGCGTCGGAAAGAAACTAGTCTCAATATAGCTCCTATAGGGAAAAAGAAGGTTTAGAAGGCTCCGATATTATATCTATTTCGTAGGTAGGAAGTAGAGGTAGAAAAGGAAGTAACTACTAAAGTAAATAAAGAAGAGTTCGATCTCTATCGGCGCGCGAATAAGTATAAACCCGTAGGCTCGGAAAGAGGGCTAATAATCTCTAGATCTTACCGGTCTTCTAGACGAATTCGGAGACGATATTCTCGCTATATAGTAGCGGTTAGAGCCTAAGTTTCTAACGATAGCGTCGGTCGCTCGGGACGTCCTCGCTATCCCGAGCGTAGATATAGGCTATAAAAGGTCTTTTAATATCGCTCGTTACTAAGGCCGCTTTAATCGAATATACTCGCCTACTACCTTCGAATCTATTATAGTATTCCGATACTATCTCCTCTACTAGAGTCGCTAAGGTAGGTTACTAAAGATTATACTAAAGGAGTTAATCGAGGAATTAGAAAACCTTAAGATCGAAGAAACCTAGGAGCGCGATAAGAATACGAAATTTAGTCTAAGCGAAACCCTAATTAGTAATAACGAAGAGGAGGAGGGCGGAAGTAGAAGGCGATACCGGGTCGAGAAGCGGAAACGTATATAGGCTTAGAGTAGCTTTAAGGAGACGAAGCGTTTACGTATAAGGTAATATAGCCGGCGTATATAGCCGGTATATATTCGAAATATGTTTCGAATTTCTAGGACCTAAACAGACTAGTTGCTATAGTAACCGACCCCGCTTACCTACGGACTATTTCTAATTCTCTATTCGCTCTTCCTCTCCTTCTTCCTTTTCCCTATATTCTTAAAGACAAATATACCTTAAGGATTCGGCTCTTCGGGCCTTCCTAAGCTAGCTACTTCCCCTTCCTTAAGCTACTATCCTTTATACGAATCTAACGATAACCTACTAAGGCGGTTTAATAGAAGACTATTTATTCTAGAAGGTAAGAAGTATTAATATCTCCTTACGATTATATACTTATTAATTTTCTAGGTCCTACCGATATACCCTCGTCGCCTAAACGCGTAGATAAATATCTTTAGAGGCTAAAGGGTAAGGGTAAAGCAAGCTAAGTATAGGGAGACCGTAGCGAGAACGAGATATCGGAAGAGTAAGACTCTCTATAGTATATACGAAGGAAGGGGGTTCCTCGCAAAATAGTACCGAAAAATAAGAAGGCTTTAGGTAGATAGGAGGAGGCTAAAAAGAGTAGGTAGACGAAGGCTATCGCGAAGAAAAGTTATCTTTCTATTAAAAAAAAGGGAATAAGGTAGGACTCGACGATAAAGAAGCGGCGCTTTAAACTAGGTACTATTACCCTTCGCTAGATCCGGCTTTTCTAAGATAAAAGAGGGACCGAGCTTTTAATCCCTAAGACTCCCTTTTAGCGACTCGTCCGAGAAATTACATTATATTTTCGGTCTAGTATACGATTTACGGCTAAGGCGATTAGTACTCTTTAGGAAGCTATAGAGGCATTTCTCGTAACCGAGCTTAAGCTTTTAAACCTCCTTACTATCTATACGAAGCGGGTTACTCTTTAAAATAAAGATATACAGCTTTTAGCTAAAATTCGGCGTCGGTTTATAGCGGATTAGTTAGAAATTGTATTTAGTCGTTAGATTAACCTAGGAGGAGGCCTATTTTCGTATCCTTTTACCGGCTATAGATACCGGCTATATTTCTAATTTTATCTCCGCGCCGTCCCTAAATCTAAGGTACGAAGTAGAAACCTAGCGCTCTATTCTTACCCGGCTATTATAGAGACGAGCTATATTTAGATTAGTTTCTTCGTATATCGCGACCTAGCGGATAGTAAGCGAAAGGGCGATAGAACGTTTATAATACGTCTCTATTTAGACCTAAAATATAAAGGTCCTAAGGAGCCCTAGTATCCTAACTATAAGGAGATTCTTTAGTATTAGCACTTTAATCCTCTATACTACGAGGTAGATAGTAAGCCTACGAAAGAGAAACTTTAACGAGAAATTCTCTATAATACGTAGCGCTATTATATAGCTACAGATGCGTACTAAGTCCGGCAACTCGAAGAAGAATTAAGACAGCGACCGAGTAGGAGAATAATAGTATATTAGTAGAGTCGAGGTCTTATAAGCGAAGTACGAGATAATATAGACTCTTAGTCGTATAGAGTAACGTACTATATAAATAACTAGGCGTACTACTCTTATTTACTTACGACCTATATCCTAGGATACTCTTCTCGTACTTTTTATACTCTTTTCTAATACCTTACCGATAAGCGCTCCGCGATAACCGAGTAAATATAAGCTATAGGGTTTCCGCTCGGTACCTTAGCCTCCGAGATAGGCCGGAGTTAAATTGAGAGCGATAGCCGGTACTCGTAGCCGGTATATAGAGACGGTAGTAGGCCTTTTCCTACTAAATAACTAGCTTGTTTAGTATAGCCTACCTAATATTTCTTATATTTACTAGCAATAGGCCTAGGTTACTTATAAGATTACTGTAGCTAGTAAAGGTATTACTAAAGAATATCTATACTATAGTAGGATACTATTATTACGCCGGCTATTTATTAAAAGGAGGCTTTCGCCTATTAGTATACCGGCTATATAAACCGGCTATATTTTAAAGTTTGCCGTACCTGCCTTTTTTAGCCGTACCTGCCTTCTTTCCTTACTCTAACGTTACTATAATATAGGCTTGCGCGACGCTTACTCTATTGCCTAGCGATACCGCGATACTACCTCTCTCGCTATATTTAACCTTCGTATCGATACCTATACCTCTACGCTCTGTATCTGCTACCTCCGTAATACCCTCGCTCCGCGCGCGCCTTCGTATACCTTCGTAACGTACTTTTTTCCTTAATTCGACGACTTTTATAATACCGAGTCTACTTAACTGAGTTACGACGCCTCGTAAGAAGGGACCTGCTACTTCTACGGGTCGTAATAAGACCGGAAATAGTAGAACGAGTATAGTATATTAACGCAAGAGGGCTGCTACTACTACCGCTAGCTCCGGTACTAGAAAGGGCGTCGCGAGTAAGGCTCCGCGTAAGACAACGGCGGGCAAGGCTCTACGCAAGACGACAACTAGCGCTTCTACTACTAGTAGCAATCGTACGAAGCGTCGATAGCGCCTAGGAAGTAAGTCCTATTTATAGCCGGTAGCGTAGCCGGTAGCGTAGCCGGTATTCTTACTATCTTTTTACTAATCCTTCTTTAGCCGTAGCCCTCCGTAAGATTCGGAAGTATTAGAAGAGTTCTAAGCTCCTAATCCGTAAAGCTCCTTTCTAACGACTTATTCGCGAAATTTCCTAGGATTATAGAACGGACCTTCGCTTCTAAGCCTCCGCGATAGGCGCCCTTTAAGAGGCTATAGAAGCCTACCTAGCTCGTATCTTCGAATATATATTTCTCTTCTACCTCTTTTCGGACTATACTAATACTATTTTAGCGGTTAACCTTATAGCTATCTACGCGAAGCGTATAACGATTATAGACAAGGATTTCAAAGCACTCGATTAGATTCTAAAAGGCTAGAATATCTATATTCGAGATAGTACTAGATAGGATAGATATTCTAGTAGGAAGGATATTCGTAGTATCGTCTATAAGCTTTTCTATATACGAAATAAGCCGCTATTATATAGGGCTATATACCGCGCTCTAAATACTCTCTAAGCATATATATATAGTATAGTATACTTTATTAGCCGTACGGAATAGAAGTCTTCGAAAATCCCGTTAGTACTAAGGAGTTAAAAGGCCGGCTACGCTGCCGGCTACGCTGCCGGCTACGCTACTAGCTACGCTACTAGGTTTTTTAAAGAACTAAAAGAAGATAGATATTCCGGTTGATTTGTATTAGTTTGGATTTTTATAAAAAGAAAATAGGGAAAAATAAGGAAGGTTAAAGAGCCTAATACTTATAGTTATAGGCATTATCCCTATTTTCTAGACTATATTATATACCTGCCTTCGCAACTCTACCTAATACTCCCTCTAAATATCCTTATACTCTACCTACTAGAAATTCAACTAGGTACCTAGACCTATAGCTACCTCTATATCTTTTACTATCTTCTATAGGTTAAAGGACTCCTCTATAGTAGCCTCTACCTCCTTATATAATACGAAGTTACTACCTACCCTATCCTTAATATCTCCTAAATAACTAAGAGTTCTAAGGAACGAACTAGCATTCGGCCTTAGTATAGCGAGTAACTAGTAGAACGTTCTATAGAGCTGCCTTATAGCTCTTTTATATACTATACCGATACCGAGGGAGGAGCTATCCTAGTACTTAATGTTAGAGAATAGTTTAGTTAGAAAGTATTAGAACTTCTTAAGGAGGGCTTCTAGGGAAATTAATAAGTTCTACCTAGATCTAGATAATAATATTCTACCGAGTAGTTAGGGAATTAAACAGCGAGCGGAAGGATGAAATTTATACCTAATAAGTACAGTTTCTAAACTGAACTATAATAGCTTATATATATATATGATTTTAATTAGTTAGTGCCCTTAGCTAATTGTCTATAGATTTAGGGTTATATAAGTACCTTCCTATAACTAAAAAATACCGGCTACGCTAGCGGCTACACTCTCGTATCTTATAAAGGGCTTGCTTCGAGTTACGTAGACATTCTTACACTTCTTAGAAACCGATAAATTCTATAGTTCGAACTAGCTAATCCTATAGTTGCTTAGTAAACCAACCTAAACTAAACTAGATCTTCGGCTTAGTAAACTAAACTAAACTAACCCGAACTACTATAGGGTCTAGTCGTCGGATAGCGATATAACCATTTCGATATAATAGCTAGGTTCCCTTCGGAGACTATAGAAAAATATAGGGATCTTATCGTAGGCCTAGTATTTATATCTATCGAGTTGCGAAAGAAAACACTTAGTATAGTCGATCCTAGATAGGGATACTATATTAACTAATACTATAGTAGGAAGAATAGAAACGCTTAGATAGAAATTTAGAAGGGCTAAGGATTATAATCTAGGATCTAGGCGAGGGGATATAGTACCGATCTTTAGCGTAGGCCGATTCTAGGTATCGTTCGTATCTCGTCTAGACTTATATATAACGTATACTTTTCCTATACCGCTCCTAATATCGTCGATAGGCGTAGGGTTTCGTAGTATCTCTAATATCGGCGCCTTTACTAATATCGCGGGAATCTCGTCGAGGCCGCTTACGTTAAGGTTATACCGATTAGGAGAACTCGTACCTTATAGTCGAGAGAGTATATTAGGAGCGATATAATTTCTACCTAGTCTATAAATAATACCGAGGTTTATAAACTAGGAAATATATACCGTAGCTTAGATAATTCGGCGGTTAAGGCTAGCCGTAAATACTATCGTTACGATCTATATCTTTTTCGCTATCGTAGTAACTATACTATAGTCGGTAACTACGATAGTCTTTAGCGCGGAATGTACTATATAAGAGGCCCTCTTAATTGCCTATACTACCCCGAATAATTCGAGTTCTATAGGCTAGTAGCGGGCTTCGGCCCTAGTAAGTATATAGCTAGTAACCCCTAAGACCTTAAGTCTATTATGCGGGAATTGCTTAGATCTCCGTAACTAGGTAGTACTATTAACGAAACCCGAAACTATATCGTCTTTACGAGTTACTAGTTCGGGCTCCTCGTATTCTGTATCTAAGTCTCCGTAGACTTAGTAGTATATTACCCCGATTCCGAATTCCTTAGATATATTAACGTCGATATAGAGGGTAGACTTAGGGTTAAAATACTAAAGAAACCCTCGGTACTCTTCCGACTATATCGACTATATAATTTCCTAAGCGGTATTTATTTCGTTAGTCTATTAGAGGCGCGCGCTCTATATTTAAGCGCGTCGCTTACCTCCTTTCGTTTAGGTAGTCTAGTAGTTCTTTATAGCCGCAACTTTCGCCTACTATAGCGGTAGGGTAATTCTTCCGTAATATAGTACTATAGACCTAAGTAGACCCCGTAGTAGTTCGGGTTGGTTTAGTTTGGTTTGCTAAGCCGAAGATCTAGTTTAGTTTAGGTTGGTTTGCTAAGCAACTATAGGATTAGCTAGTTCGAACTATAGAATTTGTCGGTTTCTAAGAAGTATAAGAATAGCTACGTAACTCGAAGCAAGCCCTTTATAAGATACGAGAGTATAGCCGGTAGCGTAGCCGGCATTTTTTAGTTATAGGAAGGTACTTATATAACCCTAAATCTGTAGACAATTAGCTAAGGGCACTAACTAATTAAAAGCATACACATATATACAAGCTATTATAGTTTAGTTTAGAAACTACACTTATTAGGTATAAATTTCATCCTTTCGCTCGCTATTTAATTCCCTAACTGCTCGGTAGAATATTATTATCTAGATCTAGGTAGAACTTATCGATTTCCCTCGAAGCTCTCCTTAAGAAGTTCTAGCACTTTCCTACTAAACTATACTCTAATATTAAGTACTAGGATAGCTCCTCCCTCGATATCGGTATAGTATACGAAACAGCTATAAGGCAGCTCTATAGGGCGTTCTACTAGTTACTCGCTATACTATAGCCGAATGCTAGTTCGTTCCTTAGAACTCTAGGTTATTTAGCAGATATTAAGGATAGGGCAGGCAGTAACTTAGTATTATATAAGGAAGTAGAGGCTGCTATAGAGGAGTCCTTTAACCTATAGAAGATAGTAAAAGATATAGAGGTAGCTATAGGTTTAGGTACCTAGTTGAATTTCTAGTAGGTAGAGTATAAGGATATTTAGAGGGAGTATTAGGTAGAGTTGCGAAAGCAGGTATATAATATAGTCTAGAGAATAGGGATAATACCTATAACTAAAAGTATTAGGTTCTTCAATCTTCCTCCTTTTTTCCTTGTTTTCTTTTTATAAAAATCTAAACTAATACAAATTAACTAGAATGTCTATCTTCTTTTAGTTCTTTATAAGACCTAGTAGCGTAGCCGGCCTTTTAACTCCTTAGTACTAACGGGATTTTCGAAGACTTCTATTCCGTACGGCTAATAAAGCATACTGTACTATATATATATACTTAGAGAGTATTTAGAGCGCGGTATATAGCGCCGTATAACAGCGGCTTATTTCGTATATAGAAAAGCTTATAGACGATACTATAAACATCCTTCCTACTAGAATATCTATCCTACCTAGTACTATCTCGAATATAGATATTCTAGCCTTTTAGAATCTAATCGAGTACTTTGAAATCCTTATCTATAATCGTTATACGCTTCGCGTAGATAGCTCTAAGGTTGACCGCTAAAATAGTATTAGTATAGTCCGAAAAGAGGTAGAAGAGAAATATATATTCGAAGATACGAACTAGGTAGGCTTCTATAGCCTCTTAAAGGGCGCCTATCGCGGAGGCTTAGAAGCGAAGGTCCGTTCTATAAACCTAGGCAATTTCGCGAATAAGTTATTAGAAAGGAGCTTTACGGATTAGGAGCTTAGAACTCTTCTAATACTACCGAATCTTATAGAGGGCTACGGCTAAAGAAGGATTAGTAAAAAGATAGTAAGAATGCCGGCTACGCTACCGGCTACGCTACCGGCTATAAATAGGACTTACTTCCTAGGCGCTATCGACGCTTCGTACGATTATTGCTACTAGTAGTAGAAGCGCTAGTTATCGTCTTACGTAGAGCCTTACCCGCCGTTATCTTACGCGGAGCCTTACTCGCGACGCCCTTTCTAGTACCGGAGCTAGCGGTAGTAGTAGCAGCCCTCTTACGTTAATATACTATACTCGTTCTACTATTTCCGGTCTTATTACGACCCGTAGAAGTAGTAGGTCCCTTCTTACGAGGCGTCGTAACTTAGTTAAGTAGACTCGCTATTATAAAAGTCGTCGAATTAAGGAAAAAAGTGCGTTACGAAGGTATACGAAGGCGCGCGCGGAGCAAGGGTATTACGGAGGTAGTAGATATAGAGCGTAGAGGTATAGGTATCGATACGAAGGTTAAATATAGCGAGAGAGGTAGTATCGCGGTATCGCTAGGCAATAGAGTAAGCTTCGCGTAAGCCTATATTATAGTAACGTTAGAGTAAGGAAAGAAGGCAGGTACGGCTAAAAAAGGCAGGTACGGCTAAAAAAGGTAGGTACGGCAGACTTTGAAATATAGCCGGTATATATAGCCGGTATAGTAATAGGCGAAAGCCTCCTTTTAATAAATAGCCGGCGTAATAATAGTATCCTACTATAGTATAGATATTCTTTAGTAATGCCTTTACTAGCTGTAGTAATCTTATAAGTAACCTAGGCCTATTACTAGTAAATATAAGAAATATTAGGTAGGCTATACTAAACAAGCTAGTTATTTAGTAGGAAAAGGCCTACTACCGTCTCTATATGCCGGCTACGAGTGCCGGCTATCGCTCTAAATTCAACTCCGCCCTATCTCGGAGGCTAAGGTACCGAGCGGAAACCCTATAGCTTATATTTACTCGGTTGTCGCGGAGCGCTTATAGGTAAGGTATTAGAAAAGAGTATAAAAAGTACGAGAAGAGTATCCTAGGATATAGGTCGTAAGTAAATAAGAGTAGCACGCCTAGTTATTTATATAGTACGTTACTCTATACGACTAAGAGCCTATATTATCTCGTACTTCGCTTATAAGACCTCGACTCTACTAATATACTATTATTCTCCTACTCGGTCGCTGTCTTAATTCTTCTTCGAGTTGCCGGACTTAGTACGTATCTATAGCTATATAATAGCGCTACGTATTATAGAGAATCAACTCCGCCGTATCTCGAAGGCTAAGGTACCGAGCGGAAATCCTATAGCTTCTATTTACTCGGTTATCGCGGAGCGATTATAGATAAGGTATTAGAAAAGAGTATAAAAAGTACGAGAAGAGTATCCTAGGATATAGGTCGTAAGTGAATAAGAGTAGTACGCCTAGTTATTTATATAGTACGTTACTCTATACTACTAAGAGCCTATATTATCTTATACTTCGCTTATAAGACCTCGACTCTACTAGTATACTATCGATCTCCTCCTCGGTCGCTAATACGCTATCTTAATTCTTCTTCGAGTTGCCGGACTTAGTACGTATCTATAGCTATATAATAGCGCTATATATTATAGAGAATTTCTCGTTAAAGTTTCTCTCTCGTAGGCTTACTATCTACCTCGTAGTATAGAGGATTAAAGTACTAATACTAAAGAATCTCCTTATAGTTAGGATACTAAGGCTCCTTAGGACCTTTATGTTTTAGGTCTAAATAGAGACGTATTATAAACGTTCTATCGGCCTTTCGCTTACTACCCGCTAGGTCGCGATATACGAAGAAACTAATCTAAATATAGCTCGTCTCTATAATAGCCGGGTGAAGATAGAGCGCTAGGTTTCTACTTCGTACCTTAGATTTAGGGACGGCGCGGAGATAAAATTAGAAATGTAGCCGGCACCTATAGCCGGTAAAAGGATACGAAAATAGGCCTCCTCCTAGGTTAATCTAACGACTAAATACAATTTCTAACTAATCCGCTATAAACCGACGCCGAATTTTAGCTAGAAGCTGTATATCTTTATTTTAAAGAGTAACCCGCTTCGTATAGATAGTAAGGAGGTTTAAAAGCTTAAGCTCGGTTACGAGAAATGCCTCTATAGCTTCCTAAAGAGTACTAATCGCCTTAGCCGTAAATCGTATACTAGACCGAAAATATAATGTAATTTCTCGGACGAGTCGCTAAAAGGGAGTCTTAGAAATTAAAAGCTCGGTCCCTCTTTTATCTTAGAAAAGCCGGATCTAGCGAAGGGTAATAGTACCTAGTTTAAAGCGCCGCTTCTTTATCGTCGAGTCCTACCTTATTCCCTTTTTTTAATAGAAAGATAACTTTTCTTCGCGATAGTCTTCGTCCGCCTACTCTTTTTAGCCTTCTCCTATCTACCTAAAGCCTTCTTGTTTTTCGGTACTATTTTCCGAGGAACCCCCTTCCTTCGTATATACTACGGAGAGTCTTACTCTTCTAATATCTCGTTCTCGCTATAGTCTCCCTATACTTAGCTTACTTTACCTTTACCCTTTAGCCTCTAAAGATATTTATCTACGCGTTTAGGCGACGAGGGTATATCGGTAGGACCTAGAAAATTAATAAGTATATAATCGTAAGGAGATATTAATGCTTCTTGCCTTTTAGAATAAATAGTCTTCTATTAAAACGCCTTAGTAGGTTATCGTTAGATTCGAATAAAGGATAGTAGCTTAAGGAAGGGGAGGTAGCCGGCTTAGGAAGGCCCGAAGAGCCGAATCCTTAAGGTATATTTATCTTTAAGAATATAGGGAAAGGGAAGAAGGAGAGGAAGAGCGAATAGAGAATTAGAAATAGTCCGTAGGTAAGCGGAGTCGGTTGCTATAGCAACTAGTCTATTTAGGTCCTAGGAATTCGAAACACATTTCGGATATATACCGGCTATATATACTAGCTATATTACCTTATATATAAACGCTTCGTCTCCTTAAAGCTACTCTAGGCCTATATACGTTTCCGCTTCTCGACCCGGTATCGCCTTCTACCTCCGCCCTCCTCCTCTTCGTTATCGCTAATTAGGGTTTCGCTTAGACTAAATTTCGTATTCTCTTCGCGCTCCTAGGTTTCTTCGATCTAAAGGTTTTCTAATTCCTCGATTAACTCCTTTAGTATAATCTTTAGTAACCTACCTTAGCGATTCTAGTAGAGGAGATAGTATCGGAATACTATAATAGATTCGAAGGTAGTAGGCGAGTATATTCGATTAAAGCGGCCCTAGTAACGAGCGATACTAAAAGACCTCTTATAGCCTATACCTACGCTCGGGATAGCGAGGACGTCCCGAGCGACCGACGCTATCGTTAGAAACTTAGGCTCTAACCGCTACTATATAGCGAGAATATCGTCTCCGAATTCGTCTAGAAGACCGGTAAGATCTAGAGATTATTAGCCCTCTTTCCGAGCCTACGGGTTTATACTTACTCGCGCGCCGATAGAGATCGAACTCTTCTTTATTTACTTTAGTAGTTGCTTTCTCTTCTACCTCTACTTCCTATCTACGAAATAGGTATAATATCGGAGCCTTCTAAACCTTCTTTTTCTTTATAGGAGCTATATTTAGACTAGTTTCTTTCCGACGCTCGTAGAATATCTTTTCTAGAATAGTCTAGTAATACTTCGGCTATACCTCGTCCGCCTTCTATTCTAGCCTCTACTAGTATATATCCTTTTCTACCGGGTTAAGTAAGTACGTAACGCTATAGATATCCCCGAACGACTTAAAGATAGCACTATAATATTTATATAACTTAGTATAGGAGGTGTCTATAGCTTTCGTTATAGCTACTTTCTAGAGAATACTCTTCTTAGCTAGCTTAGCTACGGTTTCCTCGAGCTCGTTAAAGAGCTAGTTATAGTACGTAAAGATAAGGTAGATCGTCGGTCCTCGGGTTCTTCTAATCGTAGTAGTAACCTTCGCGTAATACTTACTAATATCGACGAGATACTCTGCTTAGCGCTATTCGGCGGCGGTAAGGCCGAGCTACTTAATACCCTCGGAACTCTAATAGATCTCGAGAGTAGTACGTAAAGTATATCCCCTTATAACTATATAGAAAGTCGAATCGAACCGGGTCTTAATATCTTAGGTAAAACGGAGTAGGCGCTAAGGAGGCCGCTTTTGCTATCGCTTATTCTATACGATATTCTAGGTATCGGTTTTAGGGCGCTCGATTAGGTTCTTTTAAATAGCCTCGAATCGGTTATATCTCTATAAGCTCGAGTTCGTATATATTACTAGACGACGAAGCTAGAGAAAAAGAGTTAGAACTATACTAGGTTACCGGCTATAGGTCCCGGCTACGGACAAAAGTTATACCTTATATAAAACGAGAGCGAGGCTCTCTACCTTATCCCGTCTTATTACTATAACGAGTTTCTCGACTTTCGACTTTACTTTATCCTTATCTAGGATCTTCTATTAGTCGTCGTTTAATAGTACAATTTTAAGCGTCTTAAATAGGGCTCGGATCGCGATTTAAACTATATAAGCGAGGTAGGGAAACTTCTATAGGGATATAACTAGCAACGACGTCGGCTCCGATTTAATAGGGCTAGGGCTATTACTAGGCTCCTCTTTATCGTTATTATCGTACGTATTATCGTACGTATCCGGAATCGTAGCGAGCTTAATATTCGGAAGATTAAGCTAGATTATAGACCTTGTAATCTCCTCTACGTACTCGACCCTATCGATATAATTAGTAATTTTAAAGACATATACGAGTAAATTATATATATAACGCCTTATATAATATTCGATTATTACTAGCGTTATCCGTAGTAATCGAGATTAGTTTCGTTATTACGCTAACCCTATCTATTACCGTATAGATAAGCTTCGCTATATCCTTATTAGTATAGGAACCTAGAATTTTAGGGGATCCGATTATAAGTTCCTAGAGTTTCTAATCCGAATTAATAAAGTATAGTATAATCGAGAGGAAGGAGGCTCTTATAGTCCGGCTTAACTAGCTATCGATAGCAATAGCTACTCGATAAGTATTACGGAGGATCTCCCGAATATCGTCTAACGTAGCTTCTTTGTTCTTTTCGAATATAATACGCTAGGTTGTCGCGCCGAGAAATAGGGGAGGATAGTTTATAAGATATAGGTATATCTTCTATATAGACTCCTATTCGTAGAAGTCTTCCGGAAGACCGTTTATAGCTAGCAGTTCGTTTGCTAGTTACTTAAAGTCTTCGGGGGAGAAATTAGTAGCCTTTAATCCTAGAGCTTCCTTAAGCGTAGCCTATAATAATTAGCTAGATCTCTACGGTTAATTAAAGTAGCCGGAATCTATAGCCGGAATCTATAGCCGGTAGCTATAGCCGGTAGCTATAGCCGGCAGCTATAGCCGGCATTTTAGAAGACGTACCTCTTTCTAGAACGCTATATCTATATTAACTCTCCTCTCTCCTTAAGATTCCCGATACCGTTTAAAATAGAGATAGTTCGTAGGCGATAAGTTCCTATCCCCTAGTTTCGGGTATTTTAAGATTAAACCGTAGAAGTTATAGACAATTAATAGTTAACCTTTAAGTCGAGAAGTCGTATAATAGTATAATGCCCCCTCTATAAAGAACTTCTAGAATGTATCCGTTCGCTCCTTACTCCCCTATCGTATCGAGTACTTCCGGAGTTTATACTCCTTCGAACGCAAGTATAAAGGGAGCTATATCTTATAGACCTATTAATTAAACTGCTCTATATACTCGGGTTTCTAAAGATACGCCTAGCTAGCCTTTTCGAAGATTTCCGGGTTAATACTCGATATTCTTATATCTCCGAATAACCTTCTACTTAGACTCCGTAAAGGTAAGAACTAGGTAGTAGTACCCTATAATAAATTCCTACTACTAGGATTCGGAGAGGATAAATCTAGCCCTAATTGTCGTCTAGAACTCGATAGGCTCGAAGGTAAGTATACGACCTCCTCTCGACGTTGTCGTAATCTCGCTCGTATACTAGACTATTTCGACTATCGTCTCGTTATTACCCTTCCTAGTATAGCGCCTAGTATATATACAATGTCGGTCGGTATGTTTTAAGGTTTCGTACGGTAAGGTAAGGACTTAGGAGTAGTAGATATATACTAGTAGCTATAGGGAAATACCATTTCTTTTATAGTATCGTATCGTTAGGAATAGCTAGGTAGTAAATAGCTAGCTACCTTTTTTTTGTTTCCTAGCTACCTAACTACTAGATTTTTTTCCTAGCTACCCTAGCTAGCCTAACTACTAGAATTTCTTTCCTAGCTACCCTAACTACCTAAATTTTGCCTTCTATACGGCGGCTCTCTCCTACTAACGGAACCGAGCTACTATACCTAACGAATCTAAGCTCGTTTTTAGTCTTAATCTATCCTCTTTCGGTATAAGACACTCGATAAGCAAATGCTTAGGCCGAGTCTAACTACGAAACCTAAGACTAACTAATAGCTCTATTAACTAATCCTAATCCTCGAACTCCTTCCGCTTCTTAGTAAAGACCTTAAAGAGCGCTCGAGCTTCTTCGGGTACCTACGGAGTAGTCGAGATAAAGCCGTATCGCTAAAATAGGTAATCCTTCGGAGGCTTATATAGAGATTTAGAGAATTCTAACGCTAACCTATCCTACTAGCCGCTTAGATTCCGGATATAAGCCCTCTCTACCTTAGTAAAGATTTTATATAGTAGTAGTACTCTGCCCTCGAGAAACGCTTTCTATTTAACTATTAGTATCTACCGGCTACGAACGCCGGCTATATATACCGAGTATAGAATAATTACCTATACCCCTTCCTCCTTTAGTAATACTTCTACCGTCCCTAGATACCTAGCCGCGATCGTATTAATCGTAAGCTACTTTGCCTTTATAGACGTAAAGGCTTCGCTCTAATACTAATAAAAAAACTTCTACTCTATATCGAGGATATAAAGACGACTAGTCTCGATTCCAATCCTTACTAGCTTTTCGTAGTAGCTTTAACTATAATTTTCTAGATTAATAGGACTTATGCCTTAGCCCTTTACTAGTATCTCGTCTCTTTAACTATACTCGATCTACTCCTAGCGCTTATCGTCTATAGCGTTAGGCTCTAAGACTGCACCTATTACTAGATTAACGTAGGGTATCTCCTCGCTTTTTTCAGTTCCTTTCTTCTTAGTATTAAGCTCTATTAGGGCATCCTAAACTCTAGTATTATTGTTCTCGGCTATCTAAATATCTCCGTTACTATCGGTCGTATTAATAGAGGTAGCGGCTATAGGTCTAAATGCTATTAGTTAACGTCTTAAAGAAAAATATACCGGCTATAGCTGCCGGCTACGGCCGCTAGCTAGATTAACTTACGCTACTAGAACTTTACGCTCGAAAACTAGCCGCAATTCTTTCCTCCTCTTAGCCTTCTCTTAGCTTGTCTTCTTAGTCTAACCTTTATCTTTTTCTATAGGCGCTAGCTATCGATAGAATGCCTTATTCCGCGCCTTTCTTCTCTTATCTTTAGCTCTTTTATCCTTATCTATCTTCTCCTTTCTCTCGCGGTCTCGTACGGAATTCTTCTTCGTAGAGTACTCCTCTTTAGTCTTACGCTTTTTAGTTAGACGCTTAGGCAAAACAAACTCGCAGTCTTTAGCTCTATCTTCTATTTAGCGCGCGGCGCGCTTCTCTCTTACTATTATAAGGAAAAGGGGCGGGGGCGTAGCGTATAGTAGTTATTATTAGTATAGGTATAGAGGAAGAATTTAAAAGGTATAAGAATATCGCGAAGCCCTAATTATTGCCGCCTACGTAACGTTATATAAGTAAGCTTTCGCAACTACGGCAACTACGCCCCGGTAACGGCAACTACGCCCTAGTAACGGTAACTACGCCCCGGCAACGGTAACTACGCCCTAGCAACGGCAATAGAGCGTAGTAAATATAACCTAGTAACTATTATAGCCGGCAATCGTAGCCGGTAGTCGAATAAGAGTATCCTTATAGTAAAACTACGCCCTAGTAACGGCAACTACGCCCTAGTAACGGCAACTACGCCCTAGTAACGGTAAAAGAGCGTAGTAAATGTAATATAGTTACTATTATACCCGGCAATCGTAGCCGGTAGTCGAATAAGAGTATCCTTATAGTAAAACTAATATAGTCTCTAGTTTAAACTAGGAATCTATATAGTTCGAAAAAACCAAACCGGAACTAGGGAGCTAGTTCGCCGCTAAGAAACTAAACTCTATACATTTAGTAGTTCGGAAACCGAACTACTACGGGGTCTACCGACGACTTTAAGACCTAACTAAGATAGGCTTATTAGGAAGACCGCCTATAGAGACGTTTACTCGCCGTCCTCTAGTCTATTAAAATAGTATATATATAGGAATAGTAGCCGTAGCCGGATCGAATATTAAACCGCTAGGCGAGGAGGAGGCAAAAGCGCGAGCGAGATAGAGAGCTTAAGCGAAGGTCCGCGTACCTCGAAGCCGCCTAGCGAAAAGATAATAGCGAAATACTATAGGTCTATCCTAAGGCAACGCCCGGCTACTTCCTAAAACCGCCTTCTTTCCGCTCTTCGGAGGATATAGCTACTCGTAGTATATAGAACGCGCTTAAAAAACTAGACGACGTCCCTATAGACTTAAAGTCCCTATATAGTATTAGATTCTTTCAGAAAGACGGCCTTATTCACTACGTCGACCTAGTTTTACTTTACTTTCGATTATATATTCCTTTCGCCTTTACTTACGAGATCTTTAAAATAGCGTATAACCTAAGGCATTATACGGGGTTCTAGCGTACGCTCGATCGGGTTAACGCTAGTTTCTATATTAGGAACTGTCGTCGACATTTAGAACGATATATCGATTAGTATAATATATATAAGGCGAACTAACCGACTCGGTATAAGCCCTATAGCTAGCTTAACCTAATAGACTCGAAGTATCGACTTCCTATAGACGTCTAAACGGTAGATTAGATTATAGGACTCCCGCCTACTAACGAAGGCTTCGATACGCTCCTTATAGTTACCTATAAGAAATCTAAGCGAGTTTTGCTACTTTATAGGAAATACTAGTAGACTATAGAGACGTAGGTAGCCTAATACCTTATATCTATCTAAGAACGATCTTAGCGAGTTGCTAAGGTATTTATTTGCGACCGGGATCCTAAATAGCTATCTAAATTTTTTACTATAATAATAAAGCTACTAGGTATATCGATCCTCGCTTCTAAAGCGTACTATCTATAGACCGACGGCTAGTCTAAACGTATAAATTAGACCGTAGAGATCGCTATACGGTATTTCGTTATAGCTAATCCGGACGCGTAGTAGATAGACGTCCTACCCTCCCTTATATCCTACCTTAGGAGCGTTAAAAATACGAGTACCGGCATCTCGCCTAAGAAGATACTTTTCGGATTCGATTTAAATATAGACGCTTTTATCGGGCTTCGAGAATTATAGCTAAAGGACTACGTAACGCTACGATAGCAATTTCGTAATATAGCCGAAGAATCGATAGCTTTCGTAGCGGTAGATATAAAATACCGCTACGACGCTAAGCATTAGTATATATTCTTCGAGCTAGGAGACTACGCTATACTTAGGCTATATTACGGATATCGCGTATATAGTTAGGCTTATCGTAAGTATAGTAACTAAGCTATAGGTCCCTTTAAGATTAAAAGGAGAATAGGCAAATTAGCCTACGAGCTTAAGCTACCGGAATTAGTTAAGTTCTATCTAATCGTGTCTATAGCGTAGTTAGAGCTAGCCCTAAACCTAGTAAAGGACCCGTTCGTAAGGCTATACGACTGTATCCCCGTACCGATAGACCTATAGTCTAAGCAACTAGTAATAACTCCGGAACGCATTTTAGGGAAGCGTAGTTCTAGAGGGAGAACGCAATATCTAGTTAAGTAGAAGGACGAGTAGCTAATAATAAATAAATAGATCTAGGTAGACGATCTTCTAGAAAGTAACGCTCGCCTAATCGACTAGTTCGAGGACTCCTAATTTATAGATAGATAGGTTAACTAGATAAAACTATCCCTAATATTACGAAAGCCTACGTAGGTCGCGCCGATAGTAAAGCGACTCTAGTCGGACGATACTAAAGAGGAATAGCTATAGCGAAATACGTAGCCTATAAGACGGTAGCCGCTAAGAGGAGCTAGAAGGCCGAACTATACGGAAGATAGCGACCCTAAGTCTATTAAGGGAATTACCTAACCTAATACCTAGGAAGCGTAGATAGGTTAGTCGGCCGCCGATATAGACCCGAACCGGCTAACTTCGCTAGTAAGCAAAAATACTACGTTAAGCGAATCGACTAGCTCCGACGCATATCGCCCCTACGATAATAAGAACTACGACGCCCGGAAATAGGCTAAGACCTTAGGTCTACTAACTATATCTAATACTAGATCGCGTAAACTAAAGGCTAGGGCGCTTATCCTAACGGTAAAACGCCTTACTAAGGAGGAAATCTAGCGATAGAGAGATACTCCTACTCTACTAAATATATAAGTAGGGGCGTATCGTAGAATCCTCTATAACGATACCTTACTATCCTTTTTTACTATACTACGTTTCCCTCTAATTACCGCGAATCGGTATCTCGACCTACGGCTATAGGGTTTTCCCCTATTAGAAGAAATCTAAGAAGTTTTCTAGGAAAATTACCTAAATAGACCTTATATATATTATAGACCTAGATATTAGGCCCTAGACGCTACCCTATCCTTCTCCCGTACCCTTACTTTCTAACTATTCTAGCGCCTTCTATCTATTAGATATACGCGGCTAGAATAAGGTTTACGTACCTACGCGACCGTTATTAAACGCGGTACGTAGAAGCTCGGACTATATCGCCGAAGTAATATTTTAACTATCGCTCGAATTAATAATAATAATAATATATATAGCTATAGGGCGTAATAAGTATATATAGCTATAAGGCGTATAACTATAGCTATCTATATTATAGTAATATTAAACAAGTATTATAAAGAAGTATTACTACTAATATAGCTAGCGGGTCGAAGCTTTAGTAGAAGCGCGGCGCGACTATATTCGGTTAGGAAGATACGCCTCTACTAGAATATACGCCTCTACTAGGCGGCACCCCCGAAACGCCTCTATCTAGCTAGGTAACGATATCGCTATAGCGCGACGAAGATCCTAAAGGAGTAGGAAAGAGTAATAAACCTAAGAATAGAAATCGGAATCCTAAGGTAATAGAAATAGATAGGGAAGATAGTAATAAGGACTATAAGGAAAATAGAGGATAGGAGCCTATTCCCGAGAATAAGGAGAACTAAAATAAAGAAGGTAAAAACGAAGAAAATAAAAATAAAAAAACGAATAACGAGGAAGGGGAGCCTATTCCTAGGACTAAGAATAAGGATACTACTAGGAATAGGGGAAATCCCGAAGATAGTTAGTCTACTACTCTAAATAATAGAGGAGTAGTAGCAAAGTAGGCGGTATCTACCGATAGGGAAGAGTAAGGATAGGATAACGATAAGGCTAAGGAAGATATTTCCGATAATAGCGGAATAGAAGAGCAAGCTCGGAAGGCTACTAAGAGATAGGCGCCTAAGATAAAGCGCCTTATCGTCGTACTACCTAAGCCGGGCAAAATCCTATATATACCGTACCTAGACAAGGTACTAAGGTTCTCTAATATACTCTTATATATTAATAGAGCTAGCTATAAGGCTAACGCCGTCTCGGACGTACTAGGTATACTAGTACGTTCTATTAACGGTATAATACGGCGCGAACACAAACTCCTATATAAAATTATAACGAATAGTAGGCCGGAGAAGGCTCTAGTACTATAGTTACCTATAGCTCCTATCTACGCCGAGCGATATACGGCCTTTAGTACTCCTTAGATCGAGTATACGGCTATACCTTAGATCTATAAAACGATCGGCGCCTTAGGAAATCGCCTATATTATACCTTAGAGACTAGCTATAACGCCGACGCGCCGTACTATTACGATACCTACAATTAGTAGGGCCGCGACCGCCTCGACCTCTACGAGTAAAAGCTTCGCGACGGTATAGAGACTAAGGCTAGACGCTAGGTCTATCGTAAGGAATCTAGAGAAGAGGGCCTTAAGTACGAGGACGATAACTATAACGCCCTATAGATCGAATTAGAGATAGAGGGCGAGCGCGCTATACGTCTCGCCGATATTAAGAAGGCCTTAAAGGCTAAGCTCGACTAGTATAAAAGGAAATTTAAGAAGAAGGATAAGGAGGACCGCGACGTATATAGTAACTATCTCTAGCCGGACCTCGCCTCTTTTAAGGATAAGTACGATTTCGACGCCGACGAGGAGAAGCCTACCTAAGCTAGGAAGAAGGCTATCCTCGGTATACGTATAGTACTACGGGCGGATTAGCTTATCGGCATTTTGCCTAATAGACTAGAGGCATACCTCGTATTAGTCTAGCTATTATATTTTAGCCTTAACGAATTTACGACGGCGCTTATTAACCTAGATTCTATATACAGTTCCGAGAAATACGTAAATTAGTAATACGCCCCGCCTAGCGAATAGCCTAAGGCGATTTAGAAGAGTACGGGTAAGATCTACCCTCCTAGATAGATAAGGAAAGGCTAGAGCGGACTAAGGAACCCTTACTATAGCGCTAATATACGCTTACTCGAGTAGGCGACCGCCGGTAATAAGCTACTATACGATATTAACGAAGACGGTTTCTCTATAAATAACTCGATCTTATACGCCCCTAAGGCTCCGAAGGACTTCACGACGCCGGACTAGGCCGTTCTAAGATATAAGCGGGATAGTCTTACTTATATAACGGCTTTTTAGAAGATTTACTAAGGCGAAATAACGCCTATTACTATCGCCTACTACGCGCTAGTATACTAGGTTATAGAAGGAGTATACTACCTCGTAAGCTATCTAGAGGTAGCGAGTTATTTCGCCGGACTAATCGCCGATATAGTAGAGCGTTATAAGGCAGATCTAAGGTAGAAAATTGCCGCCGACCTCGAGTCTATCTACGATATCTTCCCTAAACCCTACCTAGTGCTAATTCTTTAGGGCGAATAGCTAAGGATATAGCGCTCGATATATATATAGCTAATCGCGGCGCTTATAGACGACGAGAAGTAGTAATTAGAATATAGCGATATTACTAAGGATTTCGAGCGCGTTATCCGTAACTTTTAGATATAGTTAGGCCGTTTCCCGCTAGGCCTACGCGCCCTACTAATAGACCTAATATTAAGTCTTATACTAGCTACCTAAGGCATAATCTTTTAGGATATTCCTTTAGCCTACTACGAGAAGAAGGCTAAGGCGATAACGAAAGAAGGATACTAACGCCTAGCGATACTACTATATCCCGACTATATAAAGTAGAAGAAAGTAATCGACTAAAGAATATCTATATAGACTAAGAAATTTAAGGCTAAACTCTAGGAATAGAAGGCTTAGGAGTAGGCCGACGCAAAGGCTTAGAAGGTAGCCTAGAAAGCCGTAAAAGTATAGAAGGCCGCCTCTACCTCGATAGCTAGAAAGTATAAGAATATACCTACGTCGGCCCTAACTACCGCTAAAAAGGCTAAGTCTACTAAAGCCGACAATATTAAAGCCGACCCGCTAACTACTACTAAAAAGGCTAAGTCTACTAAAGCCGACGATAGCAAAGTCGACCTAGGTACTAGAAAAGGCAAATCTACGAAGGCGCCCGCTAGGAAGGCCGTAATAGTAGGAAAGGCTAAGTCTACTAAAGCGTAAGCCGCGAAATCTATAGCGGCGCCGAAGAAAGTAACTAGTAAGGGCAATTTAGACTTAAGCAAACCTATAACTCGCGTAGATAAGGAGATCTTACCTATAGACGCCGCTATCTACGTAGAACTACCTTTCTAAGGACTCTTTATAGATTCGACGATCTACCTCCCTACGAGCCGTTTCGACTTTCTAAGACTTATAATAGCTTTCCGTAACGCAGACTTAGAGCGGGTACTACCCGGTAATAAGCTACGTCTATTAAGGGAGTAGGAGAAGGATTTTATCCGCCGCTCTATAGCTTTTTACGAACTTAATATCGATACTAGCTAGCTTATCTTCGCGATATTCCTAGACGAAGAATGGAAAGCCTACCTCTACTATCTAATACTAGTCGCGTTAAATTTTAACTACGAGTGCGGAAACATTTACTTCTAGATCTCTTAAATACTAGTATTTGCTTAGGATAAGATCGAGAAAATTAATAAAGCCGACCCTTTCCCGAATCGAGATTTCGTTACTAGTATATCTAGAGACGATAGAGACGTAGATATAAACGCTTTCCGTAACTAGACGAACTAGATACTAAGTTACACCCCTAAGTAAATAATAAACGTCCTTTAATAAAGCGGCGACCGCTTAATACTTTACCTAATAAGTAAGCTCCTTATATCGGTAGTACCCTTACTATTAAAGGCCGCCGTCCTTCGGTACTAGATAAAGGCACTCGTCCTAATAGACAGGAATAACGAGATCTATCCTATACCCTAAGTAACTATTATTTACTATAAGGGAGATAATAACGTTAGATAGCTACTTAAGTACTTCGCGCGGGAACTCGACGACTAAAGCGGCGGACGGCCGCTATAGCAAATCGCGACTAAGGATAACGGATACTCTAGGTCTACTATAGATAACGCCTTTTAGCCCCCTAGAGAGGATATTCTCGATAAGCTCGAGGCCGTAAGATAGCTATATTTCGCGGAGCTAATATATACCCGGCCCGTAAAGATAGTCTAGTAAATTCCGCCGGAGCCTACGTCTATCGACGATAGCCGTCGCTTACTAATCGAGGCGCTATAGGAATATAGATAGGACGACGACGCCTTTCGGAAAGCCTTAGCTACGTTATAAGGAAATTAGTAGGAAGATACCGACCTATAGGAATTTAAGTAATACGTCGGCCTCCTTATAAGAGCCGTCGGTAACGCGCTCGAAGATAACAGTTACGATTAAGTAATAGACGACGAAGACCTTACCGAACTAGACGCCGACGAGAGGTTATAGTACGAGAGATATATCGCGTTATATTAGATATTCGGTACCGCGTTTACCTAACTACTAGAAGAGAATTAAAGAGAGGTTATAGACTATAGTAACTAATTCGACTAGGAAGGTACCGCCTAGAACGGCAAATTCGACCCTACTAACCTTAAGGATATTATAGAGTTTATAAATATACTCGCCGATTTCTAGTTAGAAGATAGTACTATTAAATACGATAACGAAAACGAGCCGACCGCAAGTCTACCCCTAATTATCGATTCTATCTAGCGTATATCTAGACCCCGTAGTAGTTCGGTTTCCGAACCACTAAACGTATATAGTTTGGTTTCTTAGCGGCGAACTAGCTCCCTAGTTCCGGTTTGGTTTTTTCGAACTATATAGATTCCTAGTTTAAACTAGAGACTGTATTGGTTTTACTATAAGGACACTCTTATTCGACTGCCGGCTACGATTGCCGGCTATAATAGTAACTCTATTACATTTACTACGCTCTTTTGCCGTTGCTAGGGCGTAGTTGCCGTTGCTAGGGCGTAGTTGCCGTTGCTAGGGCGTGTTTTTGCTATAAGGACACTCTTATTCGACTGCCGGCTACGATTACCGGCTATAATAGTTACTAGGTTGTATTTACTACGCTTTATTACCGTTGCTAGGGCGTAGTTGCCGTTGCTAGGGCGTAGTTGCCGTTACTAGGGCGTAGTTGCTATTGCCGGGGCGTAGTTGCCGTAGTTGCGAAAGCTTACCTATATAACGTTACGTAGGCGGCAACAATTAGGGCTTCGCGATATTCTTATACTTTCAACTTCTTCCTCTATACCTATACCGACAACAACTACTATACGCTACGCCCCCGCCCCTTTCCCTTATAATAGTAAGAGAGAAGCGCGCCGCGCGCCAAATAGAAGATAGAACTAAAGACCGCGAGTTTGTTTTGCTTAAGCGTCTAACTAAAAAGCGTAAGACTAAAGAGGAGTACTCTACGAAGAAGAATTCCGTACGAGACCGCGAGAGAAAGGACAAGATAGATAAGGATAAAAGAGCTAAGGATAAGAGAAGAAAGGCGCGGAATAAGGCATTCTATCGATAGCTAGCGCCTATAGAAAAAAGTGAAGGTTAGAATAAGAAGACAACCTAAGAGAAGGCTAAGAGGAGGAAAGAATTACGGCTAGTTTTCGAGCGTAAAGTTCTAGCAGCGTAAGTTAATCTAGCTAGCGGCCGTAGCTAGCAGCTATAGCCGGCAGCCGTAGCCGGCAGCTGTAGCCGGCATATTTTTCTTTAATACGTTAACTAATAGTATTTAGACCTGTAGCCGCTACCTCTATCGATACGACCGATAGTAACGGAGATGTTTAGATAGCCGAGAATAACAATACTAGAGTTTAGGATGCCGCGATAGAGCTTAATGCTACGAATAAAGGAACTAAAAAAAGCGAGGAGATACTATACGTCGATCTAGTAATAGGTGCAGTCTTAGGGCCTAACGCTATAGACGATAAGCGCTAGGAGTAGATCGAGTACAGTTAAAGAGACGAAATACTAGTAAAGGGCTAAGGTATAAGTCCTATCAATCTAGAAAATCATAGTTAAAGCTACTACGAAAAGCTAGCAAGGATTGGAATCGAGACTAGTCGTCTTTATATCCTCGATATAGAGTAGAAGTTTCTTTATTAGTATTAGAGCGAAGCCTTTACGTCTATAAAGGCAAAGTAGCTTACGATTAATGCGATCGGGGCTAGGTATCTAGGGACGGCAGAAGTGTTACTATAGGAGGAAGGGGTACAGGTAATTATTCTATACTCGGTATATGTAGCCGGCGTTCGTAGCCGGTAGATACTAATAGTTAAATAGAAAGCGTTTCTCGAAGGCAGAGTACTACTGCTATATGAAATCTTTACTAAGGCAGAGAGGGCTTATATCCGGAATCTAAGCTACTAGTAGGATAGGTTAGCGTTAGAATTCTCTAAATCTCTATATAAGCCTCCGAAGGATTACCTATTTTAGCGATACGGCTTTATCTCGACTACTCCGTAGGCATCCGAAGAAGCTCGAGCGCTCTTTAAGGTCTTTACTAAGAAGCGGAAGGAGTTCGAGGATTAGGATTAGTTAATAGAGCTATTAGTTAGTCTTAGGTTTCGTAGTTAGACTCGGCCTAAGTATTTGCTTATCGAGTGTCTTATACCGAAAGAGGATAGATTGAGACTGAAAACGAGCTTAGATTCGTTAGGTATAGTAGCTCGGTTCCGTTAGTAGGAGAGAGCCGCCGTATAGAAGGCAAAATTTAGGTAGTTAGGGTAGCTAGGAAAGAAATTCTAGTAGTTAGGCTAGCTAGGATAGCTAGGAAAAAAAATCTAGTAGTTAGGTAGCTAGGAAACAAAAAAAAAGGTAGCTAGCTATTTACTATCTAGCTGTTCCTAACGATACGATGCTATAAAAGAAAGGGTGTTTCCCTATAGCTACTAGTACATATCTACTACTCCTAAGTCCTTACCTTACCGTACGAAACCTTAAAACATACCGACCGATATTGTATATATACTAGGCGCTATATTAGGAAGGGTAATAACGAGACGACAGTCGAAACAGTCTAGAATACGAGCGAGATTGCGACAACGTCGAGAGGAGGTCGTATACTTACCTTCGAGCCTATCGAGTCTTAGACGACAATTAGGGCTAGATTTATCCTCTCCGAATCCTAGTAGTAGGAATTCATTATAGGGTACTACTACCTAGTCCTTACCTTTACGGAGTCTAAGTAGAAGGTTATTCGGAGATATAAGAACATCGAGTATTAACCCGGAAATCTTCGAAAAGGCTAGCTAGGCGTATCTTTAGAAACCCGAGTATATAGAGCAGTTTAATTAATAGGTCTATAAGATATAGTTCCCTTTATACTTACGTTCGAAGGAGTGTAAACTCCGGAAGTACTTAATGCGATAGGGGAGTAAGGAGCGAACGGACACATTCTAGAAGTTCTTTATAGAGGGGGCATTGCACCGTTATACGACTTCTCGACTTAAAGGTTAACTAGTAATTGTCTACAACTTCTACGGTTCAATCTTAAAACACCCGAAACTAGGGGATAGGAACTCATCGCCTACGAACTATCTCTATTCTAAACGGTGTCGGGAATCTTAAGGAGAGAGGAGAGTTAATATAGATATAGCGTTCTAGAAAGAGGTACGTCTTCTAAAATGCCGGCTATAGCTGCCGGCTATAGCTACCGGCTACAGATTCCGGCTACAGATTCCGGCTACAGATTCCGGCTACAGATTCCGGCTACTTAAATCAACCGTAGAGGTCTAGCTAATTATTATAGGCTGCGCTTAAGGAAGCTCTAGGATTAAAGGCTACCGATTTCTCCCCCGAAGACTTTAAGTAACTAGCAAACGAAATGCTAGCTATAAACGGTCTTCCGGAAGACTTCTACGAAAGGGAGTCTATATAGAAGACATACCTATATCTTACAAACTACCCTCCCCTATTTCTCGGCGCGACAACCTAGCGTATTATGTTCGAAAAGAACAAAGAGGCTACGTTAGACGATATTCGGGAGATCCTCCGTAATACTCGCCGAGTAGCTATTACTATCGATAGCTAGTTAAGCCGGACTATAAGAGCCTCCTTCCTCTCGATTATACTATACTTTATTAATTCGGATTAGAAACTCTAGGAACTTATAATCGGATTCCCTAAAATTCTAGGTTCCTATACTAGTAAGGATATAGCGAAGCTTGTCTATACGGCAATAGATAGGGTTAGCGTAATAACGAAACTAATCTCGATTACTACGGACAACGCTAGTAATAATCGAACATTATATAAGGCGTTATATATACAATTTACTCGTATATATCTTTGAAATCACTAATTGTATCGATAGGGTCGAGTACGTAGAGGAGATTACAAGGTCTACAATCTAGCTTAATCTTCCGAATATTAAGCTCGCTACGATTCCGGATACGTACGACAATACGCACGATAATAACGATGAAGAGGAGCCTATTAATAGCCCTAGCCCTAACGAATCGGAGCCGACGTCGTTGCTAGTTGCATTCCTATAGAAGTTTCCCTACCTCGCTTATATAGTTCAAATCGCGATCCGAGCCCTCTTTAAGACGCTTAAAATTGCACTATTAAACGACGACTAATAGAAGATCCTAAATAAAGATAAAGCAAAGTCGAAAGTCGAGAAACTTATTATAGCAATAAGACGGGATAAGGTAGAGAGCCTCGCTCTCGTTTTATATAAGGTATAACTTTTGTCCGTAGCCGGTACCTATAGCCGGCAACCTAGTATAGTTCTAACTCTTTTTCTCTAGCTTCGTCGTCTAGTAATATATACGAACTCGAGCTTATAGAGATATAACCGATTCGAGGCTATTTAAAAGAACCTAATCGAGCGCCCTAAAACCGATACCTAGAATATCGTATAGAATAAGCGATAGTAAAAGCGGCCTCCTTAGCGCCTACTCCGTTTTACCTAAGACGTTAAGACCCGGTTCGATTCGACTTTCTATATAGTTACGAGGGGATATACTTTACGTACCGCTCTCGAGATCTATTAGAGTTCCGAGGGTATTAAGTAGCTCGGCCTTACCGCCGCCGAATAGCGCTAAGCAGAGTATCTCGTCGATATTAGTAAGCATTACGCGAAGGTTACTACTACGATTAGAAGAACCCGAGGACCGACGATCTACCTTATCTTTATATACTACAACTAGCTTTTTAACGAGCTCGAGGAAACCGTAGCTAAGCTAGCTAAGAAGAGCGTTCCCTAGAAAGTAGCTATAACGAAAGCTATAGACACCTCCTATACTAAGTTGTATAAATATTATAGTGCTACCTTTAACTCGTTCGGGGATATCTATAGCGTTACGTACTTGCTTAATCCGATAGAAAAGGATATATACTAGCAGAGGCCGGAATAGAAGGCGGACGAGGTATAGCCGAAGCATTACTAGACTATTCTAGAAAAGATATTCTACGAGCGTCGGAAAGAAACTAGTCTAAATGCAGCTCCTACAAAGAAAAAGAAGGTTTAGAAGGCTCCGATATTATACCTGTTTCGTAGGTAGGAAGTAGAGGCAGAAGAGGAAGCAACTACTAAAGTAAATAAAGAAGAGTTCGATCTCTATCGGCGCGCGAGTAAGTATAAACCCGTAGGCTCGGAAAGAGGGCTAATAATCTCTAGATCTTACCGGTCTTCTAGACGAATTCGGAGACGATATTCTCGCTATATAGCAGCGGTTAGAGCCTAAGTTTCTAACGATAGCGTCGGTCGCTCGGGACGTCCTCGCTATCCCGAGCGTAGGTATAGGCTATAAGAGGTCTTTTAGTATCGCTCGTTACTAGGGCCGCTTAATCGATATACCGCCCGCTCTGACAACGAAGCAGCAGCAGCTGCCTGCCGTCGTGCGTCTCGGACGGTACTCGCCTACTACCTTCGAATCTATTATAGTATTCCGATACTATCTCCTCTACTAGAATCGCTAAGGTAGGTTACTAAAGATTATACTAAAGGAGTTGATCGAGGAATTAGAAAACCTTAAGATCGAAGAAACCTAGGAGCGCGAAGAGAATACGAAATTTAGTCTAAGCGAAACCCTAATTAGCGATAACGAAGAGGAGGAGGGCGGAGGTAGAAGGCGATACCGGGTCGAGAAGCGGAAACGTATATAGGCTTAGAGTAGCTTTAAGGAGACGAAGCGTTTACGTATAAGGTAATATAGCCGGCGTATATAGCCGGCATATATCCGAAATGTGTTTCGAATTCCTAGGACCCAAACAGACTAGTTGCTATAGCAACCGACCCCGCTTACCTACGGACTATTTCTAATTCTCTGTTCGCTCTTCCTCTCCTTCTTCCCTTTCCCTATATTCTTAAAGATAAATATGCCTTAAGGATTCGGCTCTTCGGGCCTTCCTAAGCCGGCTACCTCCCCTTCCTTAAGCTACTATCCTTTATTCGAATCTAACGATAACCTAATAAGGCGGTTTAATAGAAGACTATTTGTTCTAGAAGGCAAGAAGGAATTAATATCTCCTTACGATTATATACTTATTAATTTCTAGGTCCTACCGATATGCCCTCGTCGCCTAAACGCGCAGATAAATATCTTTAGAGGCTAAAGGGTAAGGGTAAAGCAAGCTAAGTATAGGGAGACCGTAGCGAGAACGAGATATCGGAAGAGCAAGGCTCTCCGTAGTATATACGAAGGAAGGGGGTTCCTCGGAAAACAGTACTAAAAAACAAGAAGGCTATAGGTAGATAGGAGAAGGCTAAAAAGAGTAGGCGGACAAAGACTATCGCGAAGAAAAGTTATCTTTCTATTAAAAGAAAGGGAATAAGGCAGGACTCGACGACAAAGAAGCGGCGCTTTAAACTAGGTACTATTGCCCTTCGCTAGATCCGGCTTTTCTAAAACAAAAGAGGGACCGAGCTTTTAATCCCTAAGACTCCCTTCTAGCGACTCGTCCGAGAAATTACATTAGATTTTCGGTCTAGTATGCGATTTACGGCTAAGGCGATTAGTACTCTTTAGGAAGCTACGGAGGCATTTCTCGTAACCGAGCTTAAGCTTTTAAACCTCCTTACTATCTATACGAAGCGGGTTACTCTTTAAAATAAAGATATACAGCTTCTAGCTAAAATTCGGCGTCGGTTTATAGCGGATTAGTTGGAAATTGTATTTAGTCGTTAGATTAACCTAGGAGGAGGCCTATTTTCGCATCGTTTTACCGGCTACAGGTGCCGGCTATATTTCTGATTTTATCTCCGCGCCGTCCCTAAATATAAGGTACGAAGTAGAAACCTAGCGCTCTATATTTACCCGGCTATTACAGAGACGAGCTATATTTAGATTAGTTTCTTCGTATATCGCGACCTAGCGGGTAGTAAGCGAAAGAGCGATAGAACGTTTATAATACGTCTCTATTTAGACCTAAAATACAAAGGTCCTAAGGAGCCCTAGCATCCTAACTATAAGGAGATTCTTTAGCATTAGTACTTTGATCCTCTATACTACGAGGCAGATAGCAAGCCTACGAGAGAGAAACTTCAACGAGAAATTCTCTATAATACGTAGCGCTATTGCATAGCTACAGATGCGCACTAAGTCCGGCAACTCGAAGAAGAATTAAGACAGCGTATTAGCGACCGAGGAGGAGATCGATAGTATACTAGTAGAGTCGAGGTCTTACAAGCGAAGCATAAGATAATATAGGCTCTTAGTCGTATAGAGTAACGTACTATATAAATAACTAGGCGTGCTACTCTTATTCACTTACGACCTATATCCTAGGATGCTCTTCTCGTACTTTTTATACTCTTTTCTAATACCTTACCTATAAGCGCTCCGCGATAACCGAGTGAATATAAGCTATCGGGTTTCCGCTCGGTACCTTAGCCTTCGAGATACGGCGGAGTTGATTCTCTATAATACGTAGCGCTATTGTATAGCTATAGATACGCACTAAGTCCGGCAACTTAAAGAAGAATTGAGACAGCGTATTAGCGACCGAGGAGGAGATCGATAGTATACTAGTAGAGTCGAGGTCTTATAAGCGAAGTATAAGATAATATAGGCTCTTAGTCGTATAGAGTAACGTACTATATAAATAACTAGGCGTACTACTCTTATTTACTTACGACCTATATCCTAGGATACTCTTCTCGTACTTTTTATACTCTTTTCTAATACCTCACCTATAAGCGCTCCGCGACAACCGAGTAAATATAAGCTATAGGGTTTCCGCTCGGTACCTTAGCCTCCGAGATAGGGCGGAGTTGAATTTAGAGCGATAGTCGGCACCCGTAGCCGGCATATAGAGACGGTAGTAGGCCTTTTTCTGCTAAATAACTAGCTTGTTTAGTATAGCCTACCTAATATTTCTTATATTTACTAGCAATAGGCCTAGGTTACTTATAAGATTACTATAGCTAGTAAAGGCATTACTAAAGAATATCTATACTATAGTAGGATACTATTATCACGCCGGCTATTTATTAAAAGGAGGCTTTCGCCTATTACTATACCGGCTATATATGCCGGCTATATTTCAAAGTCTGCCGTACCTGCCTTTTTTAGCCGTGCCTACCTTCTTTCCTTACTCTAACGTTACTATAATATAGGCTTGCGCGAAGCTTACTCTATTGCCTAGCGACACCGCGACACTACCTCTCTCGCTATATTCAACCTTCGCATCGATACCTATACCTCTACGCTCTATATCTACTACCTCCGTAATACCCTCGCTCCGCGCGCGCCTTCGTATACCTTCGTAACGCACTTTTTTCCTTAATTCGACGACTTTTACAATAGCGAATCCACTTAACCAAGTTACGACGCCTCGTAAGAAGGGACCTGCTACTTCTACGGGTCGTAACAAGATCGGAAATAAAGGAACGAGTATAGTATATTAACGTAAGATAGCTGCTGCTACTACCGCTAGCTCCGGTGCTAGAAAGGGCGTCGCGAGCAAGGCTCCGCGTAAGACAACGGCGGGTAAGGCTCTACGCAAGACGACAACTAGCGCTTCTGCTACTAGTAGCAATCGTGCGAAGCGTCGATAGCGCCTAGGAAGTAAGTCCTATTTATAGCCGGCAGCGTAGCCGGTAGCGTAGCCGGCAGCGTAGCCGGCATTCTTACTATCTTTTTACTAATCCTTCTTTAGCCGTAGCCCTCCGTAAGATTCGGCAGTATTAGAAGAGTTCTAAGCTCCTAATCCGCAAAACTCCTTTCTAACGACTTGTTCGCAAAATTGCCTAGGATTATAGAATAGACCTTCGCTTCTAAGCCTCCGCGATAGGCGCCCTTTAAGAGGCTATAGAAGCCTACCTAATTCGTATCTTCGAATGTATATTTCTCTTCTACCTCTTTTCGGACTATACTAATACTATTTTAGCGGTCAACCTTATAGCTATCTACGCGAAGCGTATAACGATTATAGACAAGGATTTCAAAGCACTCGATTAGATCCTAAAAGGCTAGAATGTCTACATTCGAGATAGTGCTAGATAGGATAGATATACTAGTAGGAAGGATGTTCGTAGTATCGTCTGCAAGCTTTTCTATATACGAAATAAGCCGCTATTATACGGCGCTGTATACCGCGCTCTAAATACTCTCTAAGTATATATATATAGTATAGTATGCTTTATTAGCCGTACGGAATGGAAGTCTCCCAAAATCCCGTTAGTACTAAGGAGTAAAAAGGCCGGCTACGCTACCGGCTACGCTGCCGGCTACGCTGCTAGCTACGCTACTAGGTTTTTTAAAGAACTAAAAGAAGATAGACATTCCGGTTGATTTGTATTAGTTTAGATTTTTATAAAAAGAAAACAGGGAAAAATAAGGAAGGTTGAAGAGCCTAATAGTTATAGTTATAGGCACTATCCCTGTTTTCTAGAGCATATTATACACCTGCCTTCGCAACTCTACCTAATACTCCCTCTAAATATCCTTATACTCTACCTACTAGAAATTCAACTAGGTACCTAGACCTATAGCTGCCTCTATATCTTTTACTATCTTCTATAGGTTGAAGGCCTCTTCTATAGCAGCCTCTACCTCCTTATATAATACGAAGTTACTACCTGCCCCACCCTTTATATCTCCTAAATGACTAAGAGTTCTAAGGAACGAACTAGCATTCGGCCTTAGTATAGCGAGTGACTAGTAGAACGTTCTATAGAGCTGCCTTATAGCTCTTTTATATACTATACCGATACCGAGGGAGGAGCTATCCTAGTACTTAATATTGTCGAATAGTTCGGTAGGAAAGTGTATAAACTTCTTAAGAAGGAGGACTTCTAGGGAAATCGATGAGTTCTACCTAGATCTAGATAAAGACATTCTACTAAGCAGTTAGGGAATTGAACCGTAAACGAAAGGATGAAATTCATACCTAAGGAGTGCAGTTTCCGAACTAAACTATAATGCCTTATATGTATGTATATGCTTTTAATTGGTTAGTGCCCTTAGCTAATTATCTATAGATTTGAGGTTATATAAGTACCTTTATACAACTACGTAGCCTAAGTAGGATTCGAAAATTCTATAAGTACTAAGGACTAAAAATGCCGGCTACGCTGCCGGCTACACTGCTAAGTCTTACAAAGGGCTTACTTGAAGCTACGTATACATTCGTACACTTCTTAAAAACCGATAAATTATATAGTTCGAACTAGCTACTTATATAGTTGCTTAGCAAACCAACCCAAACTAAACTAGAGTTTCGGCTTAGCAAACCAAACTAAACCAACCCGAACCACTACGGGGTCTACGTATATCTAGAGAGCCTAACTCCGCTACGAATACGATTAAGGCTATAAAAGACCTACCGCTACTATAGTACCTTAGGTAAGAGGAAAGCGAGCTTTTTAGACTGCTTGCCGCGCTCTATAGATTAGTACGACTAAGCGGCGATAAGGGCCTACGTAAGGCGCTCGGAAAGCTTACCGTAGAGACTTTTAATAGTCTATATCCTACTAATAAGAAAAAGGGCCTCCGCTTTCTAGAACTGCGCCCTCTATAGTAAGGAGAACCTAATAACGAGCATCCTAGAGACCCCGTAGTTAGCGAATAGTAGTGCTTCTTATACTCTCGCGCGTTAACGACCTAGCTAGAGGAAATAGGATATTAAGTATTAGCGGGCAAGGAAGAATTAGGATAGCGAGACGAAAGATAGGGGCGTATAGCCTAAAATCTCTTTATTATACATATAGATACTAAGTCTACCGTCCGCGTAGTCGCGGAGATTTCGGGACTAGGGGATTCTATTACGAAGGTAGGTATAGGCATAGGCTAGGTAGGAGGCCCTAGCCTCCTATAGTATATACTTCTCTAAGCCTAGATAGACTTAGAATAATTATCTACTTTATAATATACGATATATAATAGCGAGGCTATATTAATACCTATATCCGATCGACCTTAATAAACTAAGTACTAATTGTAATAACCGATACTCTAAAAAGGATAGTATACGCTAAGAGGATACTCGATAACTAAATCTTCGAGTACTACGACTAGAAACTAGTAAGACCCTCTCTAAAATAGTATAGTTACTAGATAATAGCTAACGGTCGATATATACTACGCGCTACCCTAGTAAGCTTATATACAAATATCTAGCGGATATACTACTCCGGCAGGATCGGCGAGGCTAGAAGACATATATTCAATAGTACTACTATAAAGTTACCTCTTTTATAATATTGTCTACCGCTACGGTACTTAGTAGAATACTAACCGGATAGTCGATAGAGTCGTATTTAACTAAAGTTAGAGGTAAAGCGATCTAGCTAGCCTTAGATTACAAGTTAATATACTAGCCGTTCTTAGACCGGATAACTGCGTAGAATACGGCGGATTAAGCTACTCGTAACCTTCGGTTATCGAAAGCGTAGAAGATATACGTACGGTATATAGGTAGAGTATAGGATACCCCTAAATTATTAATAAATAACTTCGAGAGCGTACGTAACGATATCGATATACTTATAGTAATCGTACGTCGTTTCGGATTCTAACGATAAAGGCGGATTAATCGAGCGCTATAGTAAGAGTAGTCTACGAGCGCCGTATTCCTCTTATCTACTAATATAATCGATAGGTTCTAAAGCGTCTACCGGGCAACAATTATGTAAATAACTTAAAGCCGGCGACAATACGATAGATAAGTTAGCGAAGGCGGAGGCCCTACCTAAGAAAAACGATATTAGACTACCTATACTATAGAGCAGTTTCTAAGCGATAGATTAGGAGCCGACGGAGGCTACTAATCCGTTTGCTTCGGTACGGGGAGGCAACGGTACAAGTATAACCGAGATAATAGAATATAATAGAACCGAAGACAATTAATATAAAAGGTATAGATATACCGCGGTAATAACAATAGGGAAAGGATTGCGCGCTAATTACTATACGAATAGCAGGTATTCTAACTAGTCTTATATAATAGATAAGACTTTATTCGCGGCGGTAAGTAATCGCGTTAGGGATATATTAGGGCTAGAAGAGGGGGAGTAGATATAGTAGGTAGATATATCATATAGAGGCGGACGGCGGCAAAGTTAGGGAGATAGTATTTAACGAGGAGACGTAGGATCGAAGAATTAGGACATATATAGTAAAAGAGAAGAAGAAGTCGAAAGGAAACAAACGAAAGAAGGTAGAGGTATATCGCTTTAATATAGCCGTAGAGGACGAATAGAATACATTCTTATTAACCGTAATAAATAGATGCCCTATATAATATAACGAAATCTATTAATACTATATAAGTCGGTCGCTAAGTCGGTACTAACTTAGTATATATAGTAGACGTATATAAATGCCGGTAGTTACCCGAGTATACGTATAAACGTTAGATATTAGTAGAAGCAACAATCGTATAATATATAGATCCGATAGAAAATGTAATTTAAAAGGTAGTACTAGTACCTACGACGACTCGAGCCCGACTCGATATACGAGTCGGATAGCAAAGAATAAAATTCTAACTACGATTAGATTTACTAGAATTTCTAGATCGCAACGATCCTATTAGACAAGATCTTTAACGTACGATCCTAAGGATCCTAAGCGATCCTATCGATAGGATCGTCGCGATTAGTAAAAAAGTTTCCGTAACGTAGTATATCGAAATAAGAACTCTTAGTCTTACGAAAGTCGCTTAACGAGCTCTTAAAGAAGGGTTTTATAAGACCTACGAACTCCGAAGCGGCGGCGCCTATACTATTCGTTAAGAAACCTAGAGGAGGACTACGGTTCTACTACGACTATAGGGCGCTTAACGCCCTTACGAAGTAAGACCGATACCCTCTCCTACTAATCCCGGATACTATAAGGAACCTAACGGAGGCCCGATAGTTAACTAAGGTTAACGTAGTCTTAGCCTTTTATAAGATAAGAATAGCAAAAGGATACGAGTATAAAACGGCCTTCTATACTAGGCTAGACTCGTTCGAGTAGCTAGTATACCCGTTCGGTTTATCCGGAGCCCCGGCTACGTTTTAACGGTATATTAACACTCTCCTACGGGAGTATCTAAACGATTTCGCGTTAGTATATATAGACGACGTAGTTATCTACTCGAGCGAGACGAGGGAAGACTATTTCCGTAAGGTAAGGACCGTTCTTAAGAAGCTTTAGGACGGAGGCCTTTACCTTAATATAAAAAAGAGCGAATTCGCCTAGAAAAAGATTAAGTACCTAGGATTTATCGTCTACGCCGATAGAGGAGGAGTATTAGCAGATCCCGAAAAGGTAGAAGCCGTATAGAAATAGGTAGCACTTAAGACCTAGAAAGAAGTTCGTCGTTTTTTAGGATTTACGAACTATTACCGTATATTCGTACTAAACTATTCTAGGATCTCCGCACTATTAACCGCGCTAACTAGTAAGGGAACCCTATTCTTCTAGGAAGAAGAGTAGGATAAAGCGTTCGAGACGCTAAAGGATAAATTCTACCGTACCCCGGTCCTTACCTAGTAGGATCCGTCCCTTCCTACCTTCCTTAAAATAGATTATAGTAGGTTCGCGATTAGAGGCGCTATTATCTAAGAAAAGGTAGGGATCCGTCGACCGGTAGGCTTCTTTTCGAAGAAACTAAACAAAGCGGAGATTAACTACGATATCTACGATAAGGAAATGCTCGCGGTCGTATCTAGTATTAAGTTTTAGGACTCCGAGCTAAAATTATATAGCCCCTTTACGATTTAGACGGACTATAAGAACCTAGAATACTTTATAGTAAAGCGCTAGCTATCCGAGAGACAGATCCGATAGTAGGAAGAACTAGCTAAGTACTAGTTTACCCTAGTCTACCGGCCGGGAATCGAGGCTATCCTACCGAATACCTTATCGAGGAGAGAATAGGATACGTTAGGCTAAGACGATAAGCTTTCGAGGTTCCGGAGATTTCTAGAGCCGGACCTCTCCCTAAACTAGCTAGAAAACGTTTAAATCTCTAGTGCTACGATCCGTAGCTTCCTACGTATAACTAAGGTAGGCCCGTTATTCTTATTCGTAAACGAGACGGAACCCGCGCAATCCCCGCCGGAAGGCGCTAACCTATTCTAGGACCTAGAAATAAACGATATATAGAAAAGCATTATCGAGAAGGATACGGTATACTAGACGGTATTACGGAAAGTCCGTAAGGGATATAGGACATTATAACCGGAAATTAAAGCGAAAATTTAGATCGGGAATTATACGATAGACCCTAAGGGGTTCCTACGCTACTACGGCAAGCTCTAGGTTCTAGGAGCTCTACCTACGACGGAAGCCGAATATAAAGATATAGGGACCGAAGAACTATAATAGGATATACTACGTACGAAGATTATCTAATCGATCTACGACTTACTACTCTACGGTTACCTTAGCCGGGATTCTACCGCTTCTATACTAGGTCGCGACTTCTACTAGCCGCTATAGTCGAAGTAGGTACGACAATTCCTATAGAATTGCAACTATTATAGACGTAATAAAGTATAGAGAGAGTATAAATATAGCCTCCTAAAACTACTACCGGTACCTAACCGTTTCTTCTAGGAAATCTCGATAGACTTTATAACTAACCTACCGGAGTTAGACGGGAATCGATATCTTTAGGTAATTAAAGACCGCCTTAGTAAATAGATTGCCCTTATCGGTACTCCCTTTATAAAAGCGGAGGAATACGTAGTTTTGTTTCTAAAATACTAGGTTAGATATTACGGACTGCCTCGTACTATTACTAGCGATAGAGGTACGAATTAGATAAGCACTTTCTAGAGGGAGATATACCGACTACTTAGCGTAAAGCAGAGGTTAAGCTCCGCTTACTACCTACAAACCGACGGAGGTCCGGAACGCGTAAACTAAGACATTTAAGCGTACCTACGGAACTATATTAACTAAATATAGTCCGACTAGAACTAATAGCTTCCTACGGCGGAATTTACGTTTAACGGGAGATACTAAGCGGGGTTAGGAATAACCTCTTTCTTCGCGACCTATAGTTACGAATCTACCTCCCCTATTACGCTAGAAGAGGACCTAGCTATCGATAGACGGCTAACCGCGGCGAAACGAGCGGAGGAATTCGTAGATAAGATTAAGAAGATCTTAGACCTATACTAAGTATAAATAGCGGAAGTAGTATAGAAATAAGAGGAAAGCGCGAATAAGACTAGGGCGCTAGCGGTAGTATACTATATCGGAGATAAGGTCTAGCTCGACCTAAGGAATTACTAAACTAATAGACTAAAGAAGAGCCTCGACTCGAGATATACTAAGTATATAGTCGAAGAGATATTATCGCCTATCTTAGTATAACTCTTAGGGATACCTAGTAATATTTACCCGGTATTCTATACCGACCTTCTAAGACTTGCGAGTAGGGACCCCCTACTAGGATAGGTAATCGACGACGAATAGCCGGACCCTATTTTATTCGAGATATATAAAGAATAGTAGGTCGAAGAAATCCTATATACCTAGAAAAGCAAGCGGGGCTAGGGACGAGAAGCGCTCGTAAAATAGAGTAGGTACTATAAACCTACGTAGGAACCCCTAGACTATATCGCAGATACCTTAGTACTTAACGACTTCGAAGCGAAATACGGACAAATCGAGGAGAACGATAGACCTCTAAGAGACTAGGAGAAGAGAGGGAGACGGAGGAAATAATATAGTAACCTAGAGTTTTTCCGCGGAGTAACAATTATTAATTTATAGATTTTAGGGATTTTTACTAACTTTCGGGATTTTTACTAACTTATTAGTTTTGTTTACGAAATATTTAGGGTTTACTAGAAACACTAGAGAAGGGAAACATAATTTAGGATAGAGAAAAGTTTTATTTAGGTATTTATAAGTAAGTATCGGGGCTCCGCCCGAAATTAGGAGGTCCCCTTAGGACTAGAAAAAAAAATATAATAATACCTCCGAAACTACCTAGAGCCTACTAGAAAACCTACGGAAACCCTTATTAACCTAGCTAATCCGGCGGACCGATACGATTAGTACCGAGACGGAGAGTAGTAGAAATACCTCTAAAAAAGAAGATAAGCGAGAGAAAATCTAAGGATAGAGATAAACTTACGTCTAAGTCTATTATACTACGATATTAGTAATAGTATTCGTTACCTCCGAGGCGATAGCGCTAAAAGAAATAGTTAGCGAGGGTTTTATCGTAGGAAACGGGAAATCTTACCTAGATAATAATCCCTACGGCTAGAGAGACTTAAGAGCTTTCTATACCTTAAGAACCTTAAGAAGCTCGGAGTGCTTCTCGGCGACGGTACTATAGGTCGCGCGGGTATAGCTAGCGTAGGCTACGTAGGCTATTTAAGGACTAAATAGTTAGCGAGGGTTTTAGTACGAGAATCGTAAAAACTTATAGTAGAGCGTAAGCAATTCTCTTACGAGCGTAATTAGCGTAAGCCCTCGAGCTAGCGGGCTAGAGAAAAGTTAGCGGACCCTGCGATAAATAGGGCAGGAACCTTACAGATTAATCGACGTAGTCCTCGCCGGAGTTATAGTAACTAATATAGTAGATTCGACGAGCTATCTAGGATAAGTTAATTTTACGAAGGAAATCGCGGAGAATAGGGAGGGACTTGCTATAGTAGTAGTAGTAGTAGTAGTAGTAGTAGTAGTAGGGGGTATATATAAAGAGAAGAAGAAGAAGAAGAAGAAGAGGGAAATATTAATACTCCTAGAAAGCGACGTAGAAATAAAGGTCGCGAAAGCAACGGAAGGCGCGATTATAAGTAAAGCGTTTAAAAGCGCAGTTATAACGCGTTTTAGAAGGCGGTAAGCAGGTAAAAGAGCGCGGTTTAGTAGTCGCCAAGAAAGTTATAGTCGTTAAGACCCTAGATACGGCAACCCCGACCGGAAAGCAGCGGAAACCCTAATCGTAAAGGAGGAAACTACGAGCGCGTTACTTTAGAGAAGCTTAGATAAGTATAGATCTAACGGATAAAGTAATTGCGGTAGAAACTACGAGGGGCTTTCTATCCCCGCTAAGGAAGGGGAGGAGGACGGGGGTAATATAAAGGGCTACGCCCTAGGTAGAAAGCGCTAGCCTTAGGCATTCGGCCTACGCGACTCTAACCTACTACTTAGCGCTTAGCGCACCGTACAAAACTATTCGGATGTACGTAGATAGACTTAGCTCTTTATCGAACCTATTAAGTCTTATATCTAGCATCTACGTACGCGTTGCTTACCTATAATAATACGCTTCTATACTAGTAGCGAGAGTATTCCGTACTCTAATAGCAATAACTACTACCTTTAACCTAGAAGCGGAACAGATAGACGCTATTAATACCTTCCTAAATGCTAGCCTACCCTATATACTATACTTAAAGCTAATAGAAGGCTTTAAATAGTAGGGGAAGGTATTATAGTTACTATAGGCACTATATAGTCTTTAAGAACTACTAAGGTTATAGTATAATTACTTTACTACTACCCTAGAAAACAAGCTTAGTATATAGCTAGTAGATTATATAGACTACCTATATACCGACCTAGATAAGGAGGTATTTGTCTTCTTCTATATATAGATAATATAGTGCTATTATATTACCGCTAATATAAGTAGACAGTAAAAGACCTTAAGTAGAAGCTAATAAGCTTAATAACCTAGGCAAGCTTTCTTAGTTTCTTAGTATTAAAGTTATACGTAATAGGCAGAATAGAAGGCTATAGTTGTTATAGAAGACCTATACTAGGAAGATAGGTTAGTACTATAGAATTAATTCTAAAACTAGTAGGCGAGCAGAGTTACTTTTACTAACTAGATACGAGCCGTATAAGAAAGCTTCTAATAAGGAAACTCGCTATATAGACTTATTAGCAGTACTAGTATACTAAAGCCGAATAGGGTTACTTAACTTCGTAGTAGTATAGACTCGACCTAGAATTGATAAGGCTATATTAACGCTATCTAAGGCTCTAGAGAACCTACGACTAGAATATATAGCCGCTACTAACTAGTATATTAAATACCTGCTATAGACAAAGTACCTATACTTAGGATACAACGCCGATAGACTAATAATTACCGCTTTTTTAAGCTGACAACTTTATAAATTCTATAGAGCTTCTAACGCCTTCTATAGTAACTATAAAGGCACGAGACAGTTATTAGAAGGATAGCTATTTAGCCTATTTAATAGACTAGTCGATTAGAAAGCAGTACTATAGTTAACTATTACTAAATTTACGAATATAGCAAAGATATCGGCACAATATCAGAATGGTAGCGAACAATCAGAGACGAAGGGAAGACAGTTAAGAAGGAAGGGAGGACGAGTAGAAAGCACTATATGCTAAGGCAGAGGAGGTGCTAAAGGCGGAAGATAGAAGAACCCCTAAGAGGGCATATAGGATAATGATCTTAGAACTCCTTAGAGGACTGAAAGCAATCCATAACTGGGCAAGCTACGTAATTACAAAGGTAGCTAATATAGTCGCAGCAAAGATTACGAAGAAACAATAGGAGATAAGCCTAAACTACCGCACCTAGGTAGCAGTAGCTAGTCAGGAGGCGCTAAAACCCCCGAGGATAGTAGTTAGAGTCTACATTACGGACCTATAGGAGCAAAAGGAAATCTAAGGACTTATAGGGAAAGAGATTATAGAAAGAATTGCAGTTAAAGAGGTAATTAAGGCTAGGAACGAAGGTAAAGGGGTAATCAAGCTGTTTATAGTATAGGAGCAGGACAAAAAGAAGCTAGAAACACAAAAAGAATAGACAACCAAGATAGGGAAAATAGCAAAGGTCTCCTAATAGCAATTTATAATTATAGCCTATAGTATAATAAGAAGCTTTAAGGAAGAACAGGATATTAAGAGCCTATAGAGACAAAACTAAGCTATATACCTAGGCCTAAAGATCACAAAAGTAGTATAGATTAAAAGGAAAATCGAAGAGACTAAGAAGTAGTCTTCCCTAATTATCTAGGTAGGGAGTATAGAGCAAGCCAATATAGTGCTAGACTAGGGGTTGTTCTAGGACTTTAAAAGATTAGAAACAGAGATACATAGAAGCAACTATAGGATAATGTAGTGCTTTAGATGTTAACACTATAGACACTTAGCAGCTAAGTGTATAAAGACAACTAATACCTGCTCCTATTATATAGGGGATTACTAGGTTAAAGAATGTAAAGTATACAAGGGAGAAGTAAGATATGTATACTATACTAAAAGACACCCCTCTTAGGCGAAGGAATGCCTAGTAAGAATACAGGCAGCTAGGAAGGCAAAGGAAGCTAGAATTAATATACTAAAAAGATATACAACAAGCTAGGGTAGCTAGGTATAGAAGCAACCTAGCTAAGTGCTACAAAAGAGGTCTAGACAAGATAATAGGTTTATATTTAGGGCCTCACTAGCATAAGAGAGTTACTAGCAACTAGGGAGACTAAGATACCTTAACATTACGGGAAAGGAAGTAGGGCAGATAAAGCTTAGTTAAATATTAGTCTAAAGTAAGGGAAGACTAAAGGAAAACTTATAGGGAAATAATATAGATAAAACCTAATAAACATTGCAACATTACTAAACATTATATAGTACAATATTAACAAGAGCAAAGACAAGGTATAGAGGAGCTTCCTTTAAGTACTAAACCTAAAAGAACATTACATTATTACAATCTAAGAGCCCTAGCTCAACCTATATATAAAGAGACTAGCAACAGTTAAAGACCTAAGATACTACCTAATTATCTACAACTAGGGAGCCCTAAGGACATATATCTACATTAGTAAGGAGATAGATACAGAAACCTAGCAGGCTATACTATAGGAGGATAGGTACCTAATATTAGTTTAAGTAGAGACATCCTAAGGTACACTCTAAGTCCACTATATATACAACCTACTACTAGACTTAAGAAGCAGTACCTAACTAAAAACCCTAGAAAGACTACCTAGAGTTATCTAGGGGAATACCTACCAAATCCTACTTAGGGATTTCAACCTCTACTACCCCCTCTAGGGCTTAGACTTTACCCTAGCTTACTACTTCCTAGTAGGAAGACTAATTAACATATTAGAGAGGGAAGGAATAGAAATTGTTACCCTAAAGGGACTAATTACTTAGGAGGCAAGAGGAAGCAGTAGCATACTAGACCTATACTTTGTATTACATTAGATTAGGAATAGGATTATAAGATATAGGGTTAACTAGGAACTAGAAGAATTATTAGACCACTTCCCGGTATAGATTAAGCTAAATGTCTAAGCTAATTAGGAAAGGGAACTAGAGGAGAAGCTTAACTAGAAAGGTGCCTAATAGGGTAGGATTAGGGAGGAACTAGGAAGGGACCTAAAACTAGAGGAACTCTTAACAAAGTACCTACTAAGGCTAGAGGACATTAATAAGGCAGTAGAAGAACTAATAGGAATCCTAAAACAGGTAGCTAGAAAGCATACTCTAGCAAAGAAACATTTACTATACTAGTAACTATACTAGACTAGTAAGTATATAAGGAAGGTTAAAGTAGCAAGGAAGGCTAAGAGGCAGTAGACACAAACCTATACCTAGGAAGCATAGGACAACTACAACAAAGCCTACTAGGAAAAGAAGATCTAGATTAAGAAAGACAAGATATAAGAATAGAGATCTATAATAGGAATAATTATAAAGAAACTAGAGGAGATATAGAGAATAGCTAAATAGGCGAGGAGACCTAAATAGGATAAGGACATACTACTACAATTCCCGGACATTATAGACTAATAGGGACAAATGCAGACTATAATAGAAGGGAAAGTAAGAGCCCTAGGCCAACACTTCTTCTATAGAAAAGTATAAGCAGACCTATTAGATATAAAGGAGAAAGAACAAGAGACTCTACTACTAGACATACTAAGAGACACCTAGGTCAAACCCGAAACCATTAAAAGGATCCTAAAGAAAATTCTAGGTAACAAGGCACTAGGAGAAGATAAGATCTACAATAAACTTCTAAAAGTATATAGGAAGGGGCTAGCCCTAGTACTAGCTAATATCTTTTTACAAAGCCTAGTACTAGGACACTACCTAAAACTATTTAGGAAGTCCCTAATAGTAGTACTAAGGAAGCCCTAGAAGGAAGACTATATACAGCTTAAGGCCTACAGACTAATAGCCCTACTTAATATAATAGGCAAGGTGCTAGAAAAAATTGTCGCTAAAAGGCTAACAACCTTTGCCGAGGAAAGGAACATCCTTCCTAAAGGCTAGATAGGAGGAAGAAAGAAGAGGTTAACACTAACAGCTATAGAACTAATTATAGAACAGATTAAGCATATCTAGCACTATAGTCAAAACTAGGTAGCAACCCTCCTCTCCCTTAATATCTTAGGAGCCTTTAACAATATCTCCTATAAAAGGCTCCTATATATATTTAAACAGAAAGCTATACTAAACTAGATAGTCCAATTTATCTAGTCCTTCCTATAGGAAAGATCAACACAGCTTATTCTAGGCAAATTCAAATCAGACCTAATGCTAACTAAAAAGGGAATCCCCTAAGGATTAACACTCTCCCTAATCCTCTTCCTTATCTTTATAGCAGACCTACTCCTACTCCTAGAATTAAAAAACACATTAGCATTAGGGTTTATAGATAATACAAACATCCTAGCCTAGTCTAAGACAACAGAAACCAACTACAAGATCCTAGAAGAGAAGCACTAGGAGTACGAAAAATAGGCAAGGAGATATAGAGCAAAATTCGCCCTAGAAAAGTACTAGCTTATCTACTTTAGCAAGGCTAAATCAACCTATAATATAAAGCAATCAATTACTATCTAAGGCTTTAAAACCTAACTATTAGTAGAGCTTAGGGTACTAGGGATCTAGCTAGATCTAAAACTAAATTAGGGACTATAAGTAAAGAAGGCAAAGCAGAGGGCAGATGCTAATATACAATCCATTAATAGGCTTATAGCCTCTATATAGGGGGCTACATTCGAGAAAGCCAAAGTTATATACAAAGCAATTGTTAAGCTAGTAATACTATATAGAGCATAGATATAGATAGCCTAGGAGAAAATACTAAAGAGGATTAAGCAACTAGTTAGTAGGTCCCAAACCTAAAGCCTAAAGAAAATCCTAGGAGCATACAAAACTATACTAATAAGGGTAGTAGAAATAGAATTAGGGATCCTACTAGTTAAACAATACTTTAAGGGACTAAGACACTAATATATAGCAAAGACAATAGAATACCTAGCCTAATAGACTATCCAAAAGGCACTAGACAAGATAAAAGCCTAGTATATTAGGACTAGGAGGCGAGACAGACTATAAATAACTTCCTAGAAAGTTAAAGACCTAGAGCAATATAGAGTCTTAATAAGAGAAATGCTAGAGAAAGAGCTTTAGGGACTAAATATAAGGCTAGAGGAAGACAAGCTAAAGGGAGAGAAATAAAGCCTAGCAGAATCAATTGCTAGATACCTATAGGAGCAGGAATAGAACAAAACACAAGTTAGACTAGGAACCCTAAAGGCACTAATCAAATTTGGTCAATATAACTACTAGCTCTATAAGGACCTAAATAGGGCCGAGGCAAGCCTAGCTATCTAAATTAGATCTAAACACATTAGACTCAGATCTTACCTATTTAGAAGAAACGTCCTAGGAATTAAAAGCAGGGCTTACTAATATAGCTACTAATCTTAGAACCCTAAGTATATACTGCTAGTCTACCCTTAATAGTTAGAAGGCAGAAGTAATTAGAGACTAAAAGCAATAGAAAGGGAATACGACAAGCTAATCTAGAGCAAAGAAGACCTAAAGAGGATAGTAAAGTAGATTATTAAACAGGGATTTGTATAACAATTCGCACTAGCAAGGGAAACTAAGGAGTAGATAAGAAGGAGGGAAGAAGAGGGGGAAAGAAGGGTAGGGCAGCAGGCAAGGTAGTTAGAGGGTAACAACTATAACACTAGTATACCCTAGAGGAAGGAAAACAAGGAAACGAGGAAGATTAATACTTGTAAATAGGATAGGAGGGAGGTTTTTACTAACTAAGTTAGTTTCCTACCTAAAACAATGCGTGGAAACAGACCTGCATAGGCCGAAAGGCACTACAACAGGCAAATGAAATATCTATCTATCTATCTACTAAATTTACGACTAAAGCTAAACTACTAGCCGCCCTATATATAGGCTTAGAATAAATCTAGTAGAAACGTTTCTTTAGCAATATTAGCCTTACTTTAGACAATCTCCCTATACCATATTGCAATAGCATACAGGCCCTTTGTATTATTAAAGCGGATGCTAGTAAGCTAGATTTTAAGCTTAGATATATATATATTTATTAGTGCTAGCTACGTTAAGAGTATAAGGTAGGCCGCACTCTGTGTAAATACTTAGCAATATAAGACATGCTAGCTAATAGGTTAACTGAGCTCTATAGTCCGTAGAACTAGAAGAGGTTTGTCTAGTAACTAAAACTAATAGTAGTACCTACTAGACTAGTAATAATAGTACCTACTAACTAGTAGAGTCGATTAAGACACCTTCTAGTAAATAACGCTAATAATCGTGTATAATACGATAACGACGACAAATTGGAATAAAGGAATAAACCTTACCGTCTAATAAAAACTAAGTACTAGTATAGGCAACCTTACTTTACGGAGTACGTTACTGTTTCCTGTATTATTACTTCGAGCTTTACTTCTACTAGCTAATAACGAGTCTGCGGCGTTTGTATTGGTACTAGTAATAATAGTATAGTAGTCTTAGCTAAGGGTAGCGTCCTTAGTTTAAGTTACCTATCCTAATTCGTTTAATCTGTTTGACTAATTTGTTTTTTCTTAGGCCTTTATTAAATTGGTTAGACGCTACCTATACGATTAGTGTAATAACCGATAGTATAATGTAAAGGGCTTGGTTTAACTGGACTAATTGACTGTACGGTACGAGTTCTCGAATAAGGCTCTAGTTATCGGATTATACCTTAACTACGTAGCAAGAAAACAGTTCCTAGTAATAGCGGCTATATATAAAGGTATATAGACGTCCTCGGGGGTTTTCCGTAGTCTGGATTATACAACGATATCCTTCGGGGTACTCGGGGTATAAAATAAGACTCTCTTATATATAGTATAGATTTAAACTATTTTTTATTATTTTAATAAAGTACTATATAAGAACTTAAAAAAATTAACTTTTCTTTTCTTTTTATATATAGAAGTATTAGCTACCTTGCCTAAAATAGAAGGTACATGCCTTTTGTATAAGCTAGGGGGGTATATAACGCGTTAGCTTAGTTATGTAACTATTATATAACTTCCTAGTAGGAGGAGGATTTTTGTAATATATTTTGGACTATAGAATATATAGAATAAAGGCTATTAACGAAGCTATTTTTAACCCGCTAGCAAGGTAGTATTACGTAAGTAATCTACTACGCTATACGTAATAGAGGCGAGCGGAGAAGCTAACGAGACCGAAACTAAGATATCTTTACTTTGCTAACTCTAACTATAGAGACCTTAGAGCGCGCTATTTACGTACTTTAAAAGCGATTATAGTCTTATCGCGGCTCTATAAGGATATAGGGCAAGGCAAGTATCGTATAGTAAGCTTAAGAAAAGGAAATAATAGTATACGAAGATTAGATATAGGACTAGAACTTAGCCTAGTACGACTACAGAGCACTTTTTTTTTGTTTTATTAATCGTTTATCTATTTATCTATCCCTAAATTCTCTATATATACTAACAGTCCTTTTTTTTATTTAGCTTCCATTTTCTTTGTAAACGTTCACACCGCACCTTACTGCTAGCAAAGCGCATCGCACGATACCAAAGCGCGTCTCATGGCCAGCGAAGAGCATCTCATTCCTAGCAAAGCGCTTCTCATCACTAGCAAAGCGAATCCCACCACTACTAAAGGAAATCCCACCGCCACCAGAGCGCATCGCACCTCTATCAAAGTGCATCCCATCCGCCATCATACGATGGCGTTGGCGATGGCAGGGGATGAACGTTCGTGTTGAAGCTCCGGTAATCAAGCGGCGAGGCATCATCATTCCCATCATCCGGCAACACCATCTTTCCCTTCCCGTGCGATCGAGACGGAGCGAGAGGCGTGGTTGGCACCGGGGTGGATGAATCACGGCGGTTACGGTACATCTCCAGCTCAGCATTCAGCTTCTTAGTCTCCTGCGCGAGAAAGCGGACTTTCTCATCCTGACGGAGAAGATTGGCATACATTTCCTGGCTCTTCTCAGCTTCCAGCTCTTCTTTCTCTTTGAGCACCTGATTCTCCGCCTGGAGGTTCTGGACTTTGGCCGTCATCTCCGCTTTGAGGACTGCGATGTGGTTGGAGAGGCTGGAGCTGGAGCTGTAGGTAGACTTGCTCTTGGCTGCTGCCAGCTGTTTCTGGAGGTCGGAGTTCTTTGCCCTCGAGAGAGCGAGATCCATTTCCAACTGAGCCGTCGATGTCGCTTTCTGATCCTTAAGTGCCTTCTCCAGCGTTGTGTTCTGGCGCTTGAGACCTGCCACTTGACCAGTAAGGCCTGAGATCCGGGTGTCGTTCGTGGTGTTCTGGCTTGACATGCGCGCCTCCAGAGATGCCTTCTCACGCTCAAGAGTTTCAATCTTATCTGCGTTCTGCGTCGTAAGGCCTGAGTTCTGCTCTTCAAGGGCTATCTTTTCTCCTTCGAGGGCTGTGATGCGTGCAGTGAGGTCAGCGTGACTGGAGTCACGGTGACCTCCTGGGTGATTGCCAGTTCGGATCGCGGTAAGACGAGGAGCCTGGAACGCGACAAGGGCATTGAGCAGAGCCTTCTCGCCCATAACATGACGCCGAGGAATGCTTTTACGTGGCAATCCCTCGGCGGCTGTGACATCTGCAGGCATGGAAATGTCTCCGTTCCAATCCTCCTTCTCAAACCAGCGCTTACTCCAGCCCGCCCAGACACATTTCCAAAGTCCCCCTGAGCCCTGAGACTCCGTCAGCGCCGGATTGCGTTGACTGATGCGAGTCGTGAGTGCAGACACGGTGCGCTTGGCGGCGTTGGTGTAAGCTGTAGCATCGGTGCGAGGCGCTCCGAGCAGCTTGAGCAAGTCAGACAGCAGCTCTGGAGATGGGAGATTGCGAGCAGAGATTTGATGCTGAGAGCAGAACTTGTAAAGAGTGCGAAGCGAGTCCGCAGACCACGAAATACGACCGGTACTGTTGATGAGTTGGTCGAGAGTCAGGTTCTCGAAGACTGGTGCGATCTCATTCCAGGTCTCCTGTGCATCACTGGTCAAGTCGGACCACGAGCCATCACTGGTGTCAGAGTCAGAGCTAGAGCTTGGAGCCATGGTCGTTGAAGCAGGCGAGGTTGCTTGGATTGGAATTGGTTATGTGTATCTTCAACCACTCCCTAGAGAAGTGACTGTTGTGCTGCTGCACAGGGCAGAGGAGGGAATTTCCCACTGTATATATAGACAAATGAACCTGCGTGCTTTGCCGATTGGGGAAGTCAGCAGCTCGACTTTGTAAAGCAGTCGACCTCCCTAAAGCAGAAAGTCAGGTTGATAAAGGCGGACTTGGCACAAGCGAGCAAAGTCGACTTGGCTAAAACGAGTCTAGTACGCACACAAAGCGAATTCTATCTCCTATTCTACCTCTATTTAGGCGCCCTGCTTTATAGGCTTATATATACCTTCTACCTTCTACCTTCTACCTTCTATACGTATTTGTTTCTATTCTCGCTCGTTCTTATATTATCTATACTAATATATATCTAGTTAGTAGTCTATACTAAGCCTATAGCGAAGTGCCTAAAAGAAAACTGTACGGCTCCTATATAATCGTCCGGTATATAAACGAGAATTCGAATTTATAGAAGTATAACTATATATTAGATAGACAAACCTAAAAAAGCTATTCTACGTAATAATACAATCTTTTTAAATAGCTATATAAAGTATACGTTAAAGTATCAAATTAAAGCTATAAATACAATCTTTAAAGATAGGTCTTCCGGTAACTACGTTTATTCTACCCTCCTTTATATTACTTATATATAAACGGTATATAAAACGCTAAGCAAATTACGAGCGGACCCTTAAATAAACCGCCGCTCGTACCTCCGACTATTAGAACACCTATATTCTTAACCCTTTGCCTTTATCTTACTACTAAGGGCTATACTATATTACTAGTATATATATACCTTTCCTCGTAGTAATTCCTTTATCTAGTACGTTCTTAGACTCGACTAGGCCTAACGAAGGGTCTAGAGAGTCCTTTAGATACCTTTTTGCCTTATTGTACCTCGCTATCGTACCTCGCCGTCGCCTACTAATAATATCGCAGCCTAGTAAGATATACGATAGTAATAGCGCTACCTCCGGGAGGCACTCGTAAGTAGCGTAATAGGAAGAAGAAGGATAGAGCTAATAAGCGTAAGACTAATAGATAGTAGAACAAATCCGAGTAGCACTTTCTAATAGTACTTCTAGGTCGCGCCGCTATTACTCGAGAGCGCTCGGATTTTAGTTAATTGCTATAGGTCTAGTAGCCTAAGAACAAGCAAGATTATAAAGTATAGTTCTAGACTCGTTAAGATTGTATTAACGCCGCCGATAAAGCATTATCGTAGGACTAAGTTAAGTAACTCGTATATAATACTATAGCTTCTCTAGAGACTAAGAATATCTACTATAATATCGTTACCGCTACCCTTATTAAGCTATTAGATTGCCTTTATCTAGGAAAAGGATATTAGCTAAAGGACGTCTAGATCGATCTAGTCTTCGCGCTAATCTTCGGCGGTAGTAATATTCTATAGATCTCTAAGATAGGCGAGGGTAAGAGCTTAGTATTTATAGCCTTTAAGTATTTTAATAGCCTTATTACGCACTAGTTTATGTCGCTAAATCGCCTTAGCAAGGAGTAGGCTTAGGGCGTCGAGAACCGGTATTAATAGCTATAGTTAGATAGCTAGTTAGATAGCTAGCCGATCGAGCAAGATAGTATCGTTACCGCTATTAATATTACCTCCGAAACTATAAGCCTCTATCCTAAGCTATTCGACTGTATTACTAATAGTAGATATTATTATATTATCCTAAGTCTAGAAACCGGTACTAGTCTAGCCTTTAGGAAGCTACTATAGGACCCTAAGGTTCGTACCTATATCGGTCTCGTAGTAATTAATAAAGTCTATCTTATTAATAAGTAGCGTAACTCTTAGAAGGAATATATATAAATCTTTACTCTACGTAAGTTGCTCCGTAATAATATAGTTTAGCTCGGCTATTCTACGATAATATCCGAGGATATAAAGGACTTTATACTTAAATATAGTAGATTTCGTCTAGTTAGTAATTAGCTATTCTAGACTAATATTCTTCGTAGTAGTATCGATCGTCTAGATACTACGTATATCCTACGTACTATTCTAATAAATTAGCTCCGCTTATACGAGTACCTATATTTCGCTATCGATAGTATATTCGATTTAGAGATTAAGGAATAAGGAGGCTACGCCGATAAATATTAAGAAGGCCCTCTTATTTATTAATAGTCGTAAGTATATCGAGGATCTAGCTAATATTATTCGGTATTAGCTACTCGCAACGACTACTAAGTATAGAGACTAGAAGAAATAATATATATAGGATAGTAAAGATATAAATATCTATACTATAGTAATATTCTATACTAGTAGTATCGCTAAGCGAGACTAGAAGCGCCGGTATAACCGCTTCTGTAAGCCTATAGAGTATCTAGATAGGCTATCGGAACACCGGATTAAAGTTGCTACTACTACTTTTAGTATTACGCTAGATGTACTGGATAATAAGCTTATTTGCTAGACTAGGTTTCCTCTTGCGCGCGGTGTTAGGGATGTTGTCTAACGTCTTCGCCGTGCCGGTCGTGCTGTTCTACGTAGTCTAGCCTTTATCTTCCTACTACACTATATCGATAATTGTCTTAGGTAGCCGCGGGTGGAATCTGACTACCTAGCAACTAAGCTTCGCCGACGTAGATCGTATAGAGTATTCCGGCTATTAGGGCTCTGCTAGTCTAAGCTTCTAGGAGAAGATACTAATACGCTAGGTACTCGAGAAGCCGCTAATAATAACAATAATAATAATAATAGCGATAGCGATAAAATTAGCTAAGAAACTACTAGACTAAGAAAGAGATAGAGCTTCGTAATAAGATTCCTCGGATTTAGCGGGAGTTCTAGAATAACTATCTACGCAAACAATACGGTACACATCTACGTAAAGTTATCTATCGCTATCTCGGTAAGGATAAGATAGTATATACCTAGTAACTACTAGTAGTAGTAGAAGATTGCTATAATATCTATAACCTAGAACTAGACGCTCTTTATATCGATATAGCTCTAGAAGGTATTACTCCCCCGAAATTCAGGGCTCCGAGAGCCGGCACTTGTTAGAGGCTATACGTAATTGGTATGTAACTAGCTCGAGTAAAGCTAGGGTCTTAGTGCCTTAGGAAGGGCTTGGCGCTTAGCGTTAGGCTAACTAGCCTGCCTTCCTCCTTCTCCTCCTAGTTCTCTATCGAATACTACTTGTACCTACTACTACTCTGTCTACCTACTAATGTAACCCTTCTTATACAGTATTCGATCCACCCTTTAAGGGTAGTAGCTAGATAGTCCTTATTTTAAGCTTTTAGTAGTGTAGCTACGAAAACTATCGATTTAACTATATTACGCCCGAAGAACGGGACCTACACGTACTATTCTATCGAAACAACCGTACAAATTATTAAGCAAGGCCTTCTATACGGCCTATTATACTAAGTTAAGTATACTAGACCGATACCTACTAATTCCGCTACATCCGTATCTTAGGGGCTAATAATATATTATTAGTGTCGCCCCTTATAATAGCCGGTTTACTACGAAGCAACAACCGCGGCGCCGCTAGCAGCGCTAGTAATAACAACGCCGGCAGTGCTCCTAGCAGTGCTAGCAATAATAACAATAGTAGTATAGTGCCTACTAAAGCACCTACTAAAGTGCCTCCTACCGAAGAGCCTACTACTAAGCCTTCCGAAGAACCTATAGTTCTAGGCGATAATCTAGAATTGCCTGTTAACGACATTCTTAACAATATTATTAATCGACGATATAGCTAACTAGCCTTTAGCCCCTAGCTAGTAGCGAGACTCTAAGAAGCTACCTAGAATAGGCTCGCTGCTCTACGCTAAGAACAACAGCTAAAGGAGAACCTCCTCGAAATTCGCCGCCTATAGCAATCCCTAGCAACTAATACTAAGCTAACAGTAGGGCCTTCCTTACCCTCTATTTTAGTCTAAAAGAAGGATACTAAACTCAAGGATTGCACCGTATTTAATAGCTCTAGCCGGAAGCAATACAACGATTACATTCGTAACTGCGAGCTTAACTAACGCAATATACTAAGAGCGTTACTAGACGACTACTCGTTAGTCGTCTATGCTATATAGTATATTAATAGCGACCTAAAACGCACCTAGGATAACTATTTTAACTCCCTTAATAATTAGACCGCTATTTAGTAGCAAGACTATAAGACTATTATACTAAACACCCTTAGTAACCCTATATTGCGCTAGTAGCACGCCTAAGACTAATACCTACGTACTAAACAAAAAGCCGACTAAACCTCTCGATCCTTCGAGGCCTATCTAAAGACCCTTAAGGACGATTTGCTACCTAAAACCGACTCTATCTAGATATCTAAGATATAACCTAAACTAAGATAGGAACTAGTCCTTAAATTAGACCGCCGTCGTGTATTCGAACAGACTAATCTAACGCGCATTTAATTCATAGTCGAAGTAGAAACAGCCGAACGGGCTATTTAGCTCTAATAGCGACTAGAATCGAGGATCCGACTAGCTAGTACTAACCGCGGCAACCGTAGTGCCCGCAGAGGAAGCTAAGGTTCTACCTAAAATAATAGTGCTAACAATAGGAACAGTAACGACCGTAGAAGAGGCCGTAGCCGACGGCTATATAGAGGAGGCCGTAATAGGGGCCGTAGAAGGGGCTCGTATCCCTATAATACTAATCGATCAACTAATAATAGTAGCAACAGTAGCTATAGCAATATTCTAACCGGATTGAAGTGCTTTAATTGTAATAGCACTAGCTATCTACTAGGCTAATGCGACAAACCTAAGGACTAGGCCCGAATCGACCGTACTACCGCTAAATACCGAAAGCACCTCTTAGCCGCTAATGCTACCCCTATTAGCCCTTCTAACTATTCGAAAAAAGAATAAGCGCCGTACTAACTGTTAGCCTTATGCGGCGTAAGACTATTAACATTGTGCTAGCTATTATACGTACCTATCTCGTATTAGACTCGTATAGAACCAACTATAAGACTAAGGTTACACTAGATCTAGGAAATTCAGTTAGCGCCCTTATTAGCTATCGCCTAGCTAAGCAATTAGACCTTCGACAATTGCCTAGGACTAACCTGCCAACCCTTGCTTAGTTTAATAACGCTCGGCACTTAACCTATAGGGCCTACTATATTCTAATAGTTCTAAAGGATAACCTCGGAAATAAACGCCTACTAAACTTTACCGCCTACGCGGTAGACATAGACAGCCTTCTATCCGACATTGTTATTAGCAACCCTATTCTTAAGTACTATACTATAGTTATAGACTTAGGTAGTTAATAATAGCGATTTAGAATCGCTAGGAAAGAGGACATTAAACACATTAATATTAGCGAGTACCCTAATAATATTAGGGTCCTATTTACTAGCAACCTAACCCTAGCTAATCCGACGGCCGACCTACTCGGTAGTAACGACGATAAACTAGTGCCCCCTAATAGCATAGATCCTAAACAACTTAATCGTATACTAGAACCTGTTCGAGAGACCTATATTAATATATTTAAACACTACTTGGCATCGACATTGCCTATATTTAAAGAGACAGATTATAAGATTGATATTATAGAGGGCAAGGAGGTTCCTTTTAGCCCCCTCTATAACCTTAGTAAACGAGAGCTTGCTGTGTTACGTAAGTACCTAGAGGAAAACCTAGCTAATAGTCGAATTCGGTATAGTAACAGCCCTACTAGCGCCCCTATCCTATTCGTACTAAAGAAGGATAGTAGCCTACGCCTATATATCGATTATCGTAGGCTTAATGCTGTTACTATTAAAGACCGCTATCTACTTCCTCTTATTAATAAGACCCTCGATCGCCTTTCTAGTGCCTACTACTATACTATATTAGACATTAAGGACGCCTATTACCGTATCCGTATTCGTAAGGGCGATAAATAGAAGACAGCCTTTCGTACTCGTTATAGCTATTTTAAGTATTTAGTTATACTATTTAGGCTAGCTAATGCCCCTGCGACCTTCTAGTCCTATATTAATCGCGCCCTTTTAGGCCTATTAGACTACCTCTATATAGTTTACCTAGATAACATCCTAGTTTACACCTATTTACCTAATATTGTAGAGCACTAGGCTATAGTACGTAAGGTCCTCGACCGCCTACGAGCCTATAGCCTATATTGCAAGCCTTCTAAATGCACCTTTGCTACTAAAGAGGTATCATTCCTCGGCTTCCTTATATTAACTAAGGGCGTTAAGGCTAATCCTAATCGGATTAAAACTATTACTAAATAGCCTGTTCCTACGTTAATTAAGGAGCTATAGTCGTTCCTCGGCTTCGCTAATTTCTATCGTCGCTTTATTAAGGGCTATTTACGGTATATAATACCCCTAACTAAGCTTACTAAAACCAAAGCCAACCCTACTAGAGAGTTTAAATAGACTAATAGAGCACAAGCCGCTTTTAACGGTTTAAAGAAGCGATTTACTAAAGTCCCCTTGTTATACTACTTCGTACTAAGCAAACTAATCCGCATTAAGACTAACGCTTTACAGTTCGCTGTATCGGCTATTATATTATAGCAATTAGATAATAACTATTACTAGCACCCGATTGCCTTCTTCTCGAGGAAGATAATCGATACTAAGCGTCGCTACGAGACCTACGAGTAAGAGCTCTTAGCTATTATCGAGGCCTTTAAGTATTAGAGGCATTACCTCGATAGGGCCTAATATACGATACAGGTCTATATAGACTATAACAACCTCCGTAGCATTACTAAGGTTACTAGAGTTATAGGTCGATAGGCTAGATAGGCCGTCTACCTCGCTAGGTTTGATTTTAATATATTATATCGGCTAGGCGTAAGCAACCCTACTAATAGCCTATCGAGGCGACCTAATTACGACAGCGGGACTTAGTAATCTATTAATTCATTGTTTCTAACCCTATAGCATAAGATTGCTATAGCCCGTATTATTAATAAGCAAGCGTAGGATAAGCGGCTTACCGGACTCCGCGACGGCTTAAAGCATATTAATGCTCTTACTATATTAATAGTGCGTATTAAGGACATAGATAGGAGAAGTTATAATAACTCCCTAGTCGACATCGCTATATATAGTAACAGCGATAGCACTACTATAGTTAATCCGGCTGCTAGTGCTACTAGATGCATATAGTACGTACTACGCAAGACAGCGAGGGTGCTATTAAGCGAACTTGTAGAAGGGGATAGACGAGCGTTTATAGATAAGCTGTTACGTACTTAGCAAAGGGACGCTTTTACTACTGCTCGTATAGATTAGCTTAGAAGTAGCCGTAAGACTAGATCTAGCAAGAATTGGTCGATTAATACTAATAGCTATTTGCGCTATAAGGGTAGGCTCTATATCCCTACCGAGCATTCGATCCGATAAGAGCTTCTTAAGCGATACCATAATAGTAAGCTTGCCGGTTACTATAGTATAGAGAGGTCGCACGAGCTACTATCGCGTATATACTACTAGCTAAATAGTAAGCGGGATATAAAGGACTACGTAAACACGTGTGCCGTATATTAACGAGTTAAAGTACCGAAACACTTACTATTTAGCGAGTTGTCTTCACTCCCTATTCTAAAGAAGCTATTTGCTAAGCTTACAATAGATTTCATTACAGGCCTTCCGCCTACTAAGCGTAGGGGTAGCAAGGATGTATATAATGCTATCCTAGTTGTCGTAGACCGGTTTACTAAGGGCGCTCGCTATATCCCCGCTCGAAAGGACTAGACGGCTATTAACTTAGCTAAGTCACTATAGAATAACATCTTCTACAGCTATTAGGGAACCCCTAAGGGGATAGTCTCTAACCGAGGCTCGATATTTATATCGTACTATTAGAGCGAAATATGCCTATAGCTAAGACTAAAGCATCGGCTATTAACAGCCTTCTATCTATAGACTAACGGTTAAACAGAGAGATAGAATGCTACCCTATAGCAGTACCTGCGTAGCTACATTAATAAGAACCCTAATAACTAGGTTAATCTCCTATAACTAGCCGAATTCGTATACAACAACAGTGTCCACTTATCTACTAAGGTGTTACCTTATTTCGCTATAATAGGAAGGAACCCTGCGCTACTATAAGACCCCCTATCGCTCGAGGCCGAGCGTAAGGAAAGGGAAGCGGGTTAACCTAAGACACTAGCGGCTATTAAGAGGGTTTAAAAGATGCGAGAAATTCGCGCTAAGATGGCTAACGAACTAGCAAAGGCCTAGGCCTATTAGAAGGCCTATTATAACAAACACTATATACCGATAACTTTCAAGCAAGGCGATATAGTTATACTAAGTACTAAGAACCTCCGCATCCGCAAGCACCTATTACCTAACGGCAAAACAAGGCCTAAGCTCGTACTTTAGTCTGTTCCGCATTCGAGAAGTTAAGGCTCTTCCGTATAGGCCTATTAGTTATAGCTTCCCTCTTATTATACTATCTATAACACCTTCTACGTATCCCTCCTAAAGCTATATTATCTACGCGAGGGAGATAAAGCACCTACTAAACACGAAGACATACTAGCGGATAGTAAAGAGCTATAGTCTATAGAACGTATCCTATAGCACCGGACTAGGAAAGGCAAGAAAGAGTACCTATTAAGATAGCAAGGATATCTACCTAAATAGGACTCGTAGGAAGCTAAAGGTTCCTTTAAGGATATAACTAAGTTGTTAGATAAGTATTAGACTAGCGTAAAGAACAAGAAGAAGGCTAAAAGCTTATAATATTACTACTAAGGCCTAGGACTAATACTACCCCCGGGGTGCTATTAGCTAACTAATCGGAGGCCGGCAAACTAGGACAATAAGACTATACTAGGCGCGCTACGACGCGTCAATTAATTAGTTACTACTCTTTTAAGGATTCTACCTCTTGTTCCTTTATTTTATCGAGGCCTCGAGGCCTAAGCAACCGATAAGGGCGATACGCGCGCGCGAATAACGGTAATAGAGATAATAGTATCGCGCTACGAGCTAGTAGTGTATTAGCAGCCGGCACGCCTATATTAGTAATAGTATTACGGGGTATATTGCTATTCGAAGAAGGAAGACGACGCGACTATATCGGTAACGGTATTGCTAATATTATTATTAGATAAAGAAGAAGATTAGAAGCGAGGTAAAGTTAGCGCTATGACGACTAGCGCCGCTATTGTTAACATTACTTGCTATTGTCGCTACGCCTATAGGTACAACCTTACCTATACTACGAGCCGGAGCGTACTATACCGGTTAAGTTAAAGGAATAGCTACGTTAAAGGTTTAATTAAAACTTTAAGGCTAAGTCAAAACTTTAAGCCGCTTAAAAGATTAAGTAGACTAATAGACTAACTAACTAAGGGCAAAAACTATAGAGCTAAGCTAGCCGGGGTCGATCTTGCGGACAATAGGTTACTCCTCGATCTTTCCGACCCTTTAAGCGAGGCGAACCTTAACTATTACACTTATAATAGCCTTTACCTATAGAAACTAGAAGAACTGAGTTTTTTGAAAAGATATAATTAGTTAACACTTAAAGGCTGCTAAACCTAACTAATTAGGGCTAGTAAAACTACGATAGTAAATAATAGTCCTCGTAACAATAAGAACAATAACCCTCGGAAGCGGACAAACCCTCGGAAGCGGACATTGCTAGGTCTTTTAAGAGTAGACGTAAAGAACTCGGTACGATATTACTTAGAACGGAGGCAGGGCTACAATATCACGTACGTCTACCTATTATAGTAGGGAAGACGCGCTCGTATTGTAATTAGTCGAAGGCCCTTAATTCTTATAGATACATATTACTTTATAGGTTGTTATATATAGGAACAGCGCAGTTAGAGTTAAACGTAGTGTTATATTAGAGGTAAAGTTTAACATAGTTATATAATTAGGTAGTTAAGTGTTCAATTTAGCGCGGGCTAAGCAACTTATTAGACTTGCTAAGTTAGTAGTAATAGAGGTCGAGATTGGAATATAGATAGGCTACGAGGGCGCGGCCTTTAGAAGGGAAGCGTGTGTTAGAGGCTATACGTAATTAGTATATAACTAGCTCGAGTAAAGCTAGGGTCTTAGTGCCTTAGGCAGGGCTTAGCGCTTGGCGTTAGGCTAACTAGCCTGCCTTCCTCCTTCTCCTCCTAGTTCTCTATCGAATACTACTTATACCTACTACTACCCTATCTACCTGCTAATATAACCCTTCTTATAGCACTCGTCTAGCAATTAGATTTAGTATACTAAAGGATTAGATATTAAAGCGGCCTACGCTTAAGTATCTAGATTAGTTAAGCCGTATTCGATTCGACCTTCTATTAACTAAGGTTATTAACGATCCGATTCTAGCTAATATCGCTAAGATCTTTACTACCGCTAACTTAGTTAATAAATAGAACGAGAGTATTACTATCGATTAGGATCTCCTTAAGTAGAATACGCTAGTATTTATAGATTAGTTCGAGAGGTTTTCCTAGTACGAGTATCTATTCGCTACTTTTTAGCTAATTAGTATCCTAAAACGCCTTAATCTGGAGGTATTAACTATATAGCGTACTATTTAGAATATAAGGAAGAGGGCCGAGGAAGATAGATAGAAGAAGGCCGAGGAAGAGGCTACTCGAGAAGCGGCTCGTAGCGCCCTAATTATACGTCTATTAGATACTATACTACTACCTATTATGCCCTTTACTCTATAGTAGCGCGCTACTGCTCTAAATAAGTTAAGAAGCGGTATTATAGGCTCTACTAGCGTATAGGCTAACCTCCTTTATAGCCGTAATACTTAAGTATTAGGAACTCGAGGCTAGGAGCGCCTAGGCTTATTAGGTTGTCTTAGGCTACGTACTTAGCGATAGCTACCTCTATAGATTAATCCGACTACTAAATAGGCATATACTCGAGCTAGGCGGATTCTTAGTACCGTCGCTCGTACTAACGAGGAGCGAGGTCGCGTATTACGTACTAAGAGTAGACTCTCGGAAGTAGGTCGACGAATAATAGGCTCTTAAGGTAGCTCTCCTAGTAGGCGTTAATACTACAATTAGCGGTAAAATAGCGGTAAAATAGCGCTAGAAATAGCACTAGAGATAGCGCTAGAGATAGTACTAGAAATAACGCTAGAATTAGTACTAGAATTAGCATTTAATAAGGTCCTTCCTTACTACCCTTCTATTATATCCTTATAAGCCCGCTAAGTAGGCTCTTCTATCGTATTCTTTACGATAAGGGTTTATAGATAGTCGTAGGTATCGATAGTCGTAGGTATCGATAGTCGTAGTAAAGGACGGAAACTAACACCACTACTACCTCTTATAGCAATAGTATAGGCTACCGAGGGTAACATAACCTATAGCAATACGGGCAGCTATATTTAGCAAGATAGGATAACGAGACTGTCGCTTAGGCTAATAACTAGAGCCCTGTAATATAGGCATTGTAGAAGTGTAATATAAACAATATGCTATACGAGGTTAGTAATCTGTCTACTCTGTAGAAGGAGGCCTCTTATATAGGCTCAAAACTAGCCTATAGGTGTAGGGCCGGTTACTAGCTAATATCCCTCCCTTTCTTCGTGTCTAACTAGATACGCTTTACATTGCGCGCTTAAAACAAACATATATGCATCCCTAGCGTTCTTAGCTAAGGCTATTTTTTAGAACTCCGCAATAACACCCCCGGGGTAGCATTAATCCTAGATACTATAATTATATAAAAACAACTTCCTAAGTAACACTATATAGACCTACTGTTGCTTTAACGCGCCGTAATCCTTACTAGCAATAACCTTATCTGCTAGACGGCTCTCGAAATCTCCTCCGTATACGTTAAAGCTATTAGCACCGAAGTACTATCCCTCGTAGAAAGCTTAATTAACGAGGAGGTTAGTAGCCTTTTCCGTCGTAGCATTCTCCTAATTGTATAGATATTCCTTAAGTCCCTCGTTATTAAGCTAGAGGATCTGTTTAACTTCGTTCTAAACAACGTAACTTAACTAAGGAATCCTACTAACTAGGGCGTCGGAGATATAGCCGAGGCCTTCGACTAAGATCGCCGTAGGGAAAGCGAATAGTACGAAGGAGTTAGAGGCTAGGAGGGCGGTTAGATTGCGGTGCGCTTTAGCAACCTAGGAGACTATTAAGTTCTCGTAACCCTCAACCTTAGTGCTATTAATAACGCGAGAGTAGCCTAGGTTAATTAATATACGGTTGCTCTTAGTCTTTAGATTACTATATAGTAGGTGTAGTATCTAAATAGAGACCTCGCACTCCTTTAGAGGGTTAAGGATCTACTCCGCCTTGCGCCCCTTACTATTAGGCTAACTATCGAATATATAGTCGAGGTCGTCGTCGGTAAGGTGCTTATTAGTAAGCTTGCCGATCTTGCTTAGTAGGACTAGGCTACGAGCCTTAAGCTTCTCAACCTAGTTCGTAAAGACCTCGGGCTAATATATGCCTTCGACAACAGTAGAGTAGCTAGTCTTATCCTTAGATATAAGGCAGACCTTAATGCGTAGGTAACTAGCACCCTCGCCTGCTACGAGCTTAACTATATCTTATCCGAGACAAGCAGACTCCTTAGATAGACAGTTTTTATAAGTACCGCTAACCTTAAAGAACTTAGCAGGCTTAGGAATAGAGATAAGCTCGTATATGTAATTAGGTCGAAGGGCGACAGCTAAGAGCTATAGGGTAGGGTGCTAGCGGACGATTTGGTTGCTTATACTATAAGTTTAAAGGGCATTACGGCCTTCCTGCTTAGACTTAGGCATCGTACGTATATACTAAAGGTACATTTTAAACTCCTTCTATATTAGGTCGATAAGGAAAGGAAGATGTGCTCTACGAGGCTCTTATAACTAACTAAAGACTTAAGGGAAGATAGTATTACTAGTCTAGCGAAAGCGGTCGAAGGAGGTGCCTTAGCTAAGGATGCCGGTAACGAACTTGCTCTAGCGATCCGTCGGCGTAAGGGCGCGAGTAATAGTACTAGTAGGGTTAAACGCGTAGAGTCTTAGAGATATCGGGGCGGCAACAGGGCGTCTAGGAAACTAGTTAGTATAGGCCTAATCAGCCTTAAGGGCAGCGAAGGCATCTTAATTAGCGATATTACGTCTAACCTTTAATAGGCGGCTAATAAGGACACTCGTCTTAGCACTAGTATAGAGACTATAGACCTTAGCAGCCTTCTTAATATAGTTAGTATATATAGTAAACCGCTCTTTACCTAGCTTACTAAGGTCGTCGAGCTATTAATAGATAGATAGGGCGGCAGGAGCTTTGCCTATGTCGGCCTTAGGAACTATATCGATGTTAGTAATAAGGTACGCAATAGAGTCGCCCTTGTAAGAACTATAGATGTTCTTAATCAATAGGATCGGCGAGAGGCCTCTATCTCTACGCTCGCTAAAGGAGCCTTCGGAGGAGATATCTTCTAGTAGTATATCTAGCATATTAATATCCGAATTACTATAGTTAGTACTATAGTTAGTACTATAGTCGGTACTAGAAGGAGTGCTATACTTCTTAGTAGCCTTACGGAGGGCCTGTCGAGTATACAATGCCTTCTTACGCGCTACTTCGGCCTTAGCGCGCTCGTCTTAAACTTCTTAAGGGACCTTGCGGTTACGGGTCGAGCGACGATCTTTAGCCTGCATTTCTATAGCAAGCGCAAGACTAGCAGCCGTATCGGCCTCGGTTTCTAGGCAAAGAGCCTTACGTTTAAGGATATTAACGATAGGAGCCTCTTAACCTTTAACAATAAAGCCTATACTATTAATGCGATAGCCCTTCTCTTTTAGTAGATCCTTAGTCGTCTATATACTAAGATCTACCTAGACGATTGCATCGTAGTGCTTCTTCTAGTAGGCTGTCGTAAAGTCGTTAAGTGCAAAAGACAAGTTAAGTAACTACTTGCCTACCTTCTTACTAGCGGTAGATACGCGATAGATTATAGTACGGGAGAGGTGCTCGGCGCCTTAACGACGGACCTTGTACTTGTTAACGAACGAAGAGACCTGCTTAGTACGCTCTTGTCTACCGTAGGCGAAGTTAATAAGGCTCTTAGGAAGACTACTTAGTCCTCCCTAATGTTCGAAGGCCTAGTCGAGGGTCTTAAAGCGTAAGCGAATCTAGGTGCCGGCCGTCTCGAGGCTATAGACGATAGGAAAGGCTTATTCGATATCTATATCGTTAAGGACCTCGCGCTTAAAGATACGCTTACCGATAGACTAACGCAAGTTGTTTATACCGTACGCAACTAAGATAGTAGCCTTCTTAATATTCCTATTAATAACGCGTAGTAGGGTACGAGCGTTCTAGATCTTCTCTTAAGGGTCTTTAAGGGCGGTAACGATCTAGAAGCAGTGCTCGAGGCTAGTTGTAGCAGCTAAGGCGCTATCGGAGGGGGCTTCGATTAGGACTAGTACGCCTAGGTTTAGGGCTAGTAGGTTGCTACTACTACTAGCACCTAGCGGATTTAGGGCGCCGGAAGACATCTTAGTCGACCGGAGCGGAAAGGAGTTAGTAACGAGTTTGCAAAAACGTTCGTAGCTTGTTAACGATAATTAAAGGGTTTAGATAGAAGGAGGGGGAGGGGGTAGGCGGTAGTAAGTCGGTTAGCGTTTAAGTAGAAGAAGGAGCTTAGAAAGCTCGCCTTAAATAGGGTATAAAGGTAGCGTAGTCCGTATGTTCCGGTAAAGCAAACGGATAACGACTATATATAGACCCTAAAAAGTGAAGCTATATACGAGACTCCTTTATTAGTAGGGTAGGCTAAAGTTTAACAATCGATCTAGCTAATTGCTAGTAGCGACTACGCGCCTTTATTAACCTCTAGCTTTCGTAGATTCCCGCGCACTCGAAATGTAACTAGTTAGTTCGAGTACCTAGTAGTAATCTATAGTAGTAAGGCTAGCGGGACTAATAACACCCCCGGGGTAGCATTAGCTTTTCTCTAGAGATACTCGGCAACTAGGAGCAAATCGCCTAGGCCTAGCGCAGCTTGTATTAGCCTATAGCACTATTGTTATAAATACAGCATTACCTTTTATAGTAGCAGGCATATAAACGTAGCCCGTACGTTCTTCTTTCTTCTAGATACCAAGCTTAGCGGCCTAAGGTCCCTATTCTTAGAGGCTATAGGCCTAGGTTGCTACGTCTATTTAAGAGCTAGGAAGGGAGAGGGATCCTCCCTTTCTTAGTGTCCTACGTAGCTAATACTAACTAGGGTAGGAACAATCTTCTCTAGCGGAGTATCTTATTGTCGTTGTTATCTAAGGGCAGTTGCTAGAGACTAGGAAACTAGAGAGAAGTAGTCCTAGAAGGGCGGGAGGTTAGGTTTAGCTAGCTTCCGAATACTATCCCCGGGGTATTATTCGGAAGTCATTCCTCGTATAGTTCTTTCTAAGGAAAAACAAAAAGAGTAAAGCTATAGCAATATCTATCGAAGGCAAAAGAGCAAAACAACCGACAAAGTAAAAGTAAAAGAGGGTAATAACCGAGAGCATTAATATTAGTAGGAACAGGTAGTAAGGACTAAAGCTATAGGGCGGCACTACATTAATAGCGCGGAGAATGGTTAATAGAGGCAAGGAAAGTAACGTAGTAGAGGCAGGAAAGGATATGCGATTATTTAGTCTCGGGGTCGTCTAGCTATAATTCTAGGCGGTCTTTATCGCTAGACTAGTTAGGTTCCTCGGAGTTAGAGTTAGATAGCTAGAAGTCTAGTTTACTGTTAGAATCGGAATCAATATCGGAAACGCTCTATATATAGTTAATCCGTATATAACCCTCCCTTTGTTCTTAAGTTATTCCTAATAGCTTACTAAGACGAATCTAGGGATAGGTATAGTTCTTAGGTAGAACAGGATCTATAATAGCGGTAGGATCCTCCTCCCGATAGGCATCTAAGGACGGTAGAGGGTCTATAGAGGCACTAACTTCCTCCTCGGTCGGCGGAGGGCGGGTAGGTTCGCGTAACTTAACGATCTTCTTTAGATTAGCCCGAGGGTAAGAGTGCTTTAAGGTGGCACTATCTAGCTCCTAAAGAAGGTATACGGAACCCGAGTAAAGGACCTCCTTTACTCTATAAGGACCCTTCTACTTAAAGGCTAGCTTATAGGAGTAACTATACTCTAGTTCGGACCGGTATAGAAGGACTATATCGCTAACCTTTAGAGGTTCCTAATCAACAGTATTATAGTTATTAAAATACTACTTAGCTTCCTCCCGAAGGCGACGTTGTCGAGCAAGACCCTCCTAAGAAGTCGTAGTTATATCCTTAAGAGCCTTAGCCCGTAGGGTAAGAAGATCTACCCTAGTACGAATAGACCCCTAATCGTAAACGCCGTGCGTGCGATAGGACAATTTAATAGGAAGAACGGCGTCCCTCCTAATTATAAGTTCCGCTAGTATAAGTCTAGTCGTATCGATAATAGTAGTTCGGTCCGCCTAGAGAAGGGCTAGGACGCGGGTAGAAATAGGAACTAATCTGTCGCTACTATTAGTTATCTTAGATAGGGCATTAATTAACGACCGATAGCCGCGCTTAATAATAGCATTCGACTAGGGATAGTACGGGGAGATGCGAACGTTCTTCGCCCCGTACGAAACAAGTAGCGCTTAAACCTCCTTAGCTATATTGTTCGTAGCGTTGTCTAAGATAACCTCGTAAGGTGTTCCCTAGCGGCAAAACAGATCCTTAAATAGGAAGGTAGCTATGTTATAGGCATTAATAGCACCGCAACCCTTATAGAAATAATAGGCCTCCGGCTATCGAGAAAGACCCTCTCGAATAATATATAGGCTATTATTGCGGCTAAGATAGACCCTATCGCTATACTACCGCTCCCTAACTAACTAGGTAGTAGGGATACGTAGCTCCCCTAGACGTCGGTAGCTGTTCCTAAAGTTGCACTTAGGACAGCTCTTATAGTAGCGGGAGACGTTAGCCTATACGCCGTCCTACTAGTAGCGTCGACGAAGGACATCGAAGGTACCCTCCGCCGCCCGGTAACCGAGCTTATCGTAAACGGAACGAAGGATTTCTTATCGGGCTACTAGATCGTTAATAATACGCTAGAGCGGTATATTAACTATAGCCTATCGCTAAAGGATACGATCCTTAATAAGGAACCTCCGAGAATAGCGAATAATACGACGGTATTAACTCTTTAATAGACTAAGAGCTCTCTTCGTATAGGTAAGGAAGTAGGCGATATTATAGAAGTCGTCGGAGTAGACCCTATTAAGGATATTATCCCTACCCGGTTCGCCCGCCTTAGTATCGTCCTAGTCCTCGCCGTTAGTAGTAGGGTCTTCGTTAGGCTAGTTACTAGGTTAGTCGTCGGCAGTAGGCCTAGTAATTACCGGCATAGCGTTAATATAGAAGGCAGTAAAGAAGGTGCGGTTAATAACCGCGTCGATATCCTCTTCTTCTATTATCTCGGCGATGTCCTTTTCTGTAGCAGGCCTTCTAGAAAGGCTATCCGGCCTAGTATGCTTCTTACTAGGAATATAGAAGACGTCGAAATCAAACAAATAAATCTAGGTAACCTACCGAGCTATCGTAGAGTTAGGTAGGTCGGAAGCTATACGGTTAAGTTAATAGACTAGCGTCTAAGCGTCGACTTCTAGGCGAAAGAACACTCTAAAGAGCTAAGGTCGGAACTTCTTAAGAGCTTTATAGACACTAAGGCACTCCCGCTTGCTAGTATCGTATCGGGCCTCGATTAGTTTCTATAGACCGGACTCGTACCGGATAGGGTAACGTAAGGAGGGCTCCTTACGATTATACTATATTAGTATCTCGCCGTAGCCTTCCCCGCTCGAGTCGATAGTAACAATTAGTAGACCTGCGCCTTCCGAGTAGTTAATAGAGGTAAGCGTAGGCGCGCTAACAAGTGCCTTAGTAACCTTGTCCTTAGCGGCTTAGTAAACGGAGGTCTATTCAAACTCTACATCTTTCTTAAGTAAGGCGTATAGAGGCTTGTATACTAACGCAAAGTTTTCGACCTAGATACGGAAGTAGGAGACTACTCTAAGCCAGATCCGGATATCTTTCTAATAGGTAGGGTCTAGCTAGGACACAATCTTTAGAACCCGTATATTGTTAGGATAGCGGCCGTTCTCGTTAGTAATAAACCTAATAATGTTTATGCGCTTATATAGGAGCTAAAGCTTTTCCCTATATACTATTAAGTTAGCCCGGTCTAAGTCGTAGAGGACACTATCGAGGTTCTAGATATATTTAAGAAAGAACCTCCGAATGCTAGGCTCTACTTCTTCGTTGTTATACCTAGTTTTAGGCCCTTTAATGCCGATATCGTTAAGGAAAGGCATCGCAGTATAAGAAATGTAAGCCGCGAGGACTTAGTTTATAATACGCAAGAACTAGGCTACTAAGTTAGTCGCCCCTTAGGGAAGGGTAGTTTGTCGGTATAGTCTAAGAGGCGTTTCGAAACTAGTTAGGTCTCTGCTATTAGGGTAGAGAGGTATCTAGTCGTAGCCCGAGAATATATTAACTAGCGAAGCTACTATAGAGTTAGTAAAGGCTTCTAAGAACCTATTAGTCTCCGGAGGAAGATTAGCATCTCTAATCGTAACTACGTTAAACTTCTAGGCAGCGTTAATTAGCCGGTACTTCTTTAGTTCCCTAAGAGCTGTCTTCTTCTAAACTAGGAAGTATAGATTGCGATACGAGGCATAGGAAGGCTCTAAGGTACTAGCCTTTATACGCTGCCGTATCATGTCCTTAACTATACCTCTTAGGCTTAGGTTTAGCTTGAACCCTAGGTAAGCCTAAGGCTTATACTCGATCGTTCGGATCCTCTATAGAGGGGCAACCTCCGGGTTAATCCTGCCTAGATACGTAAAGTTATATACTAATACGGCTTCGCGGTTGTACAGAAGCTCGTATAGCAAATCTAGCTTAAGATCCGAAAGCTCGATACTAGGTTTGATTTTAGCTAGTCTCTCCGGCGTTAGCCTTAAACCCCTAGGAATAGTAGAGAACTTTTTTATAATATACCTCTAGTCGTACGGACTATCCCTAGGTATTAATATCGCTTCGCGGTTAAGGCACTTTTGTCGCTAGTTAGGATTTCCGCTAGGATTAGACCTATTAGTTATATATACGCTACCTTTTACGGGCTTAATCTTGTTAGCTACCCTCTTATATAGGGTATATACACTAACCGCTCTTAATACCCGAGCCCTCTCCCTTTGACGTTAGGCCCGGAGATTAGCGTAATAGAACAGCGCGTAAACTTTATTAGAAGTCTCCTTAAGTCGGTAGGTATACAGCTAGTAATCCTAATTTATAATTCCGGCGAAAACGTTAGATTCCTAATAATACCCCTAGGGTGTTATTCGATCGGCGCTCTAATTAGTTAGTTCGGATTCGGGCTCGGGTAGATCCGCTTCCGGCGGCGATAATTGCGACAGCATTATTACCGAGATTCGTGTACTAGGTTGTCGTTGCCGTATTGTTATACTCGCTATCGCTTCGAGTATTCGCCTCCTTAGTATAGAGCCTAGAAACTTGCCTTAACGTACGGAGCGGCGTACCTCTAGATATAACCTATTTAAGCTACACTAACTTATAGCGCAGATTGCCGGTCTTATAACCGCGCTATAGCGTTTCCCGAAGAGCGCTTAGAAGTAGTAAGGATATCCTCGTAGGACTTGTAGCTAGTGTTTCCGATATAACTAGTAAATACGACTCGGTTACCCTTCTAGTTAGCGATAGTTCCTTCCTAGGAGCTGTCGTCGTAGTTGCGCTAGATATCCCGGGTTATACGAGACTATAGACGACCTAGAATAATTGGCGTATTCGGGTTAGCGGCAATCTAGAAGGTAAAGGAAAAGTATATACCGAAAGCGTCTACTATAACATTGTAGTAGGCACCTACTAGCGCAACCTCCCTATTTACTCCCTATATACTAAGGGAAATATCTCTATTTATTAGTAGTCGGAGCTGTTTAGCCTAGCGCTCACTTATAATAAGTGACTCTAAACCATTATTAAGCATTGCTAGCAACTACTAACTATAGCTTCCGATAGCAACTTAAATACAGATAGCGGGAACGACGGCGAAGGAACGGGTAACTGCGGAAAGGTCTATATTATTAGGGATAGAGTAAAGCTCCTTAGGTCGAGGAGGTCCCGCTCGACCGATTTATTAGCTAGTAAATCGGACAGCCTTAATAGATACTAAAACCGAAGTAGGGTCGGCATTATTACTATCCCCTCGGCCTATCTCCTTAATCCCCTCTTCGTTAGCATCGTCGATAGTCTCCTAGCTCTCGTAGGTTACTAATTCGCCTTCTACTAACTCCTAGGCCCCTAAAAATTCCGGAAGGAACTATAGGGAAGAGACGTCGATATAGTCCTCTCGCCCCTATTTGCGTCGGAGGGCTACAAGGTCTTTTATAAAGGTAGTATCGTTAGGAATCCGGCTCTAGAATAGGTTAGTAGGCAAACCGTATACTAGAAGCTCTCCTATAGATACGTTAGACTTAAGGTCTAGGAACTATAAAGCCTAGAAGAGAGCATTTGCCTTTGTGTCGTAAGAGTTAGTAGGCCCGGTACTATACTTCTTTATATATCTATTAAAGCGAAAGCTCTTTAGGTCGGCTAACTTTCGTTTGTAGGCCGGCGGGTTAGCTAGGCCTAGGGTACTACTAAGGTCGGTAGTATTATCCTCTATATCGATATCTAGAGTCTCTAGGACCTCCGGAGTAGCTGTACTAGCTCGGGTTGTACGGTCTTTAGCTGTCTAGAGTGTCTTAGTCTTAGCGACTAATTCTCGCTGTTTCTTAGCCTTGTTAGCTGCCTGCTTCTTAAGTATCCTAGTAGGGGCTGCCGCACTAGGGCGGGTAGGGTTCTGCGGGCTCTTACCCTTGCCCTAGGACTAGGTTTAGGACGACTAAGTTTGGGACCTTATAGCAGCGTAGATATCTATACTATTCTTAGTAACCGCGTAAACATTAGTAACTACGTCCGGGTCCTAAGACACAAAGTTGACTTTAATAGGCTTAGTAGTACCGTTACTACTCCGCTCCTTAACCTGTTTTGCCCTAACCTTCTAAGTTTCTCGTTTAGCAATAGCGGCGAGGGTACTATTCCTAGTATCCTTAAACTCGATCTTACTACTATACTTCTTCTCTAGAAGACTCCTAAGTTAAGGCAGCTTCGGGGCTCTACGATCCTACTCGAAGTTAATCTTGTCGCCGGTATCGGTATAGTAGAACCGACTATTTACTTATATAACGAGCTTCCTCTTAAGAAGCTCTTTCTAGATAGGGCAGTCTAATTGAATATATTTAAAACTACCGCACATCTAGTACTTGCTATCTAAGTTAGAATAGATTTTTCGCATAGCGTAGACGTTAACTAAAGGGGCCTTAGGGTAGTTAGGATCGGAAATCTAGTAGACCGGTAGCATATCCTTTAGTATACTAGCATTAATAACCTCCCTAACTCGCTATAGTGCTTTCGTATTAAGGTTAAGCTAGGCTAGGGACTTAGCTAAGTCCGCAACGTCCTAAGAGTGCTTAGTAACAGTAGGAGTTACGGTCTTAGGACCGCTCTACGACTTAGGAAGGAACTTAGGTCCTCTACTTCCCGAGGCGTCGCTCTTTACCTAAGCTAGGTTATTCCTGTCCTCGCCGTAAATGAACTTCTTCGCATTAGCGGAGCTGTTAATGTCGTCCTTAATAGCCTCTAGGACCTCTTTATACTTCCTAAAGGTCTCGGGATTAGCTTCGTTAAGCTTGTAGCGACGGAAGACACGCTTAGCCGTAGACTACGGCAACCCTTTAGGGAGCAGCCTCGTTCCCTAAGAATTCTCGAGGTCCTACTAGTTAATACCGTCCGCTAACTTAATAAACTCGCGGACATACTCCTTTAGGTCGTTATCTTCGGTACGCCTCTCTATATAGAGGTTCTTAAGCTACGTACGACTGCCTTTAATGCGACGGCTATCGCGATCCCGATACTCCCTTATAAAGGCCTATTTAAAGACCTCCTAGTCGGCATTAGACTTATCGTCCTTTTCTAGGTAGCTAACTAGGGTTCTAAGGGTTCGGTAAAGCTTAGTAATAGTAGTCCTCGTAAGGGACCGGACCTTATACTAGTCCGACTCCTCTTCGAGTCCGTACTCGGTTAAGTTGTCCTTAAAGCGTTCTACGTGCGCCGTAGCGTTCTACCCTTCGAACAAAGGGTTCCTACTACTTCCCGGCTCTAGCGGGCGACGCCTATTCTAACGGAGAAGGTTAGTTTGCCCTTAAATTATCTTTATAACGACATTATAGAGAGCCTCGGGCGTAGAAGGCTCGACAGCCTCTAGTTCGATAGCGCTTATAACAACTAGTCGTCGCCTGATTTCTTCGTTAATAGGGTCCGGTAGGTTATTAGATTCCGAAGATTCCGCTAATTCGTAATGCTCGCTTTCGCTAGAGCTTATTCGATTGTTATAAAGTAGTTAAAATGAAATGCTATAAGAAAGTATTTTTAGTATATATTGTAGGTTTGGTTTGTTTCGATATTGCTATACGAGAAAATAGTATACTAGGCTATTTTCTTCTAATATTACCCCCGGGGTAGCATTAGAGTTTAGTCTCCTAGGGGTCGCCTAGATACCCCTAGGAGCTTTAATTTAGTAAATTTAGACAAAAGCCGCTCGGAGGAAGGAACTGCAATCTCTATTTACCTCTAGATCCTAGAAACTAGCCACTTTACTAACTATCGTTATCTCCTTTAGCTAGGCAAGGGGGCGGGGACCTTCTTTTTCTAGTAGAAGGCTAAGCACTATCCGAACGAGGTAGCGAATCCCGAAACAATCTACCCGGTTAATAGGGGAACTGTCTAGGCATCTGACCTGTAATCTAGAAATTGCTATCGTATAGATAGTCTTAGCAAACCAAGTAAGGCCGATAGGTAATTAATCTATCTCCTCCTTAGGCGGGCAGTAGCTTATCTCGAGTAAGCGGTACTAAATAGGTCTTCGACCCGGAGCCGAGTCCTTAGAAGCTAGCTATAGTTATAGACTAGGCCCTAAGCTATAATAGTCCTAAGGGTTTGTAGCTTTTCGGGGTTAAAGCGATGCCCTCGTTAAGAGGTTTCTCTGCTTGTCGTAACGGCCCTTTAAGATACTTCGGTATCGTCCGTATCGTAGGCTCTTGTCGTGCCCTCGCTTCGGTTATAGCTATTCGTACCTAGAGACTACCTTTAACATACCCGAACCTGTTAGATATAAAGAGATAGCCCTACCTTCGGCTCTAATAAAGGACGGAAACCAACACTACTACCACCTCTTATAGCAATAGTATAGGCTACCGAGGGTAATATAACCTATAGCAATACGGGCAGCTATGTTTAGCAAGATAGGATAACGAGACTGTCGCTTAGGCTAATAACTAGAGCCCTACAATATAGGCATTGTAGAAGTGTAACATAAACAATGTGCTATACGAGGTTAGTAATCTGTCTACTCTATAGAAGGAGGCCTCTTATATAGGCTCAAAACTAGCCTATAGGTATAGGGCCGGTTACTAGCTAATAGTAGGTATCGATAGTCGTAGGTATCGATAGTTAAATCGTATATAAGAGCTAGGCGAGAAGCGTAAATACGAGGAAGCGATAAGGATACCGAGTCCCGCTAAGACCCTGCATTTAGTATAGTAGAGTACTTAATTAGTAGGATTAAACGTTATAGCTGCTTTCTTCTACGTATTTATAATACTAACCTTTACGACTTTTATAATAGTATATTACTAATAGAGCTAGATACGTCGATTTAGCGCATTTCTAGTAAATAGCGCTAATAAAAGTGTCTAATACGATAACGACGGCCGCCTTAGGTACTAAAAACTGCCTTCGAAATCCGAGAAGGTAGTAATACTAGCGAGACTAGTAATACTATCGATACTAGCGATACTAGCGATACTAGCGATACTAGCGATACTAGCGATACTAGCGATACTAGCGATACTAGCGATACTAGCGATACTAGTACTATTCCTCCTATACTATAGGTATTAGTACTATAATATATATAGTAAGAAAATATACGTAGGGCGATAATATATATCGAGCGCTCGTAAAAGCACCCTTTAAGAAGCTATAATAGCCCTCTTACGTTAACGCCCTCTATTACTTAGACTCTTTATAGAACGATTATTCCAATAAGTAGATACTATATAAGGTAGAGAAAACGAATAGTAGCGTCCGGGGATCTAATTAACTAGCGGTACTAAGCGGCTATAGAAGTATATACTCCGAAGTATACTAAAATTATATATAGCCTATATAGTACGCGTAATACGTAATAATTAACGTATTCTATTACTAACTATAGTACGTATAACTAAAGACAAGGTATATAGGACGGAACTTATTAAGCGAAATAATAATAGCTTATTCGCTAACGCGATATATATTAGTTCCTAGACAATAATTAAGTATAACCGTATACTTAGTATCTCTAAGAGATACTATAGAAAAGCTTGTCGAGCGCGTTATAGTCGTATAGTAATATTAATATACTTGCTAGGAAGGAGGGGTACTATAGTCGGGTAATACTCTTAATACGCTTTCGGTTCGGTTCGGTACGTACTATAGTCGAATAGCAGTCTTAATACGTAAAGGGCTATAGTCGTATAGTAGTGCTATAGTCCTATAGCAGTAAAGACTAAGACTAAGCGCCTTCGGGCTTAAGTATATAGTATACTAGAGGCCCTTACGTAACGACTAAGGTTATTATAACTAATAGTCCTAACGAAGGCGTAATACCGACTTAACTAGATACGCGTATATTATCCTATAAAGAATCCGAACGTAGGAAGCCTATAGCCGCTACTTAAGGTATACCTTACTAAAGAGTTTTTACCGAGTTAGACCTATAGTAATACTACGAACCTATTAACCTACTTAGTAGGAGAGTCGCTATCGAGCCGCTACTTAAGGTATACCTTACTAAAGAGTTTTTACCTCCGCTAATCTATCTAAGACCTCTATAGTTTATACTAAGACTGCGATATTCTAATAATAACTATACTCTTCCGGTTAAATACGTAGTCGGCCCCTACTAAAGTAATAGAAAACAACCTACTCGCTAGGAGAGTTGCCTTCGTAACGTCTCCCTTAGCAAAGCCTATCGGAGACTAAACCTCGAAGAGAAAGGACTAGATAAACTCTACCTATCGAGGAACCTTAACTATTAGATAAGCGGCTCTATCGGTAGCAAGCTATAGAACTAGTAGGGAATAGTATTAATCGCTATAGAGCTACCTATATACGATAAAGAGGTATCGATACTATTACTATTAGAAGCCGATAGCTAGTGTATTACTGGGGGTATTAGTATATAGTATATATATAATAAAGAAGAAAAAGAAGGTAGAAAGCGGATATCTATATATGCCGCGTAGGTAAGCTTTGCCTCTACTAATAGTATTACGCTATTTATACGACAATAGCAAGGCATTAATAACGGCTATATATAACCGTACCTATTATTAAGGCTATAGCCGCTAACTACTACTAGTTAAATGCCTAAGGCTAGAATTGCTACAATTTGCTAGGGACTAGAGGTATAGGCAAGAACTTCGTATTAGGCTATAGCTAGTTTATTAAACGCTAGCTCTTATAGATATAGCTTAACCTACGCTAAGTATTAACGTCTAATAAAATTAGATAGTAATAGGATCTGCCGAAAATTACTAATACTTTAATGCAATCTATTAAAAAGCTCTTCGGGACGATAATTATAACGACTATTTAGAATATACTCTACGCTCGTTAGCCGACGTAGCTCTTTACTCGAGTTATAGAAATTCCTAGAGGCCTCCTTTAGTATTAGGCGCTCTAAATTTATATAGGAACTAAGTCTAAAGCGAAGCTAATAGTAGAGACCGCTACTCTAACTAAGACCCCGACTGCCGCTAGTTAGAGTAACGCTAGTTATTAAGCTATTATCGTACGCCTAGCTAAACCCTTCGACTTTATAAATATCTCCGACGAGGTACGTACTCTAGTCTACCGCTACTACTTTGCCGCTAACCGCCTAGTTAATAGGGCTATCGTTATCGACGGTAAGCGCACTTAGAGGATAAAGCTAGTACCTAAGAGATAAAGCTAGTAAGGAAGGCTTAAATAGTAGACACAGCAGGTTAGATTACTATAAACGAATATAAAAGCTAGATTTATTTAATCCTTAATTGCTATAGCCGCTACTATTATCTATTGCTATTATAAGAGCCTTATCTAGGTCTACTTAGTCGTCGCCTATCGTATCGACTACTTCGATATCCGTATCGATTAGCTAAGCCTAGCTATCTACGTACGAGATAGTATCGACCTACTTAGAGTCCTTATTATCGATAGTAGTACTATATATATATTACTACGATTAGTTATAGCCTAACGACTAGCCTTAGTAGTCTCTATGTCTTCTACTACCGTATCCGTAATAGTAGAGCGACCTTTAAAGTACTCCTTATTGCTTTAGTTAAACGTAGCGACGTTTTCGCGGATTAAATTACTACTAATCTACTAGATATTATCCGACAGATATCTACCTTTATTTCTATACGGAGCTATAAAGCTATTGGTAAATAGCTTCTCTATACGGCTAAAGACATTAATAGCTATATTCTTATAGGTATAGTAACTACTTAGCTTAATACTAGTAAAGGAGGTTATTATATTACGTAGTAGTCGAGCCGGCTCGCGGTTAAGGGCGATCTTCTTAAAGGTTGCTAGTAGGTTATAAGTCGAGTTACTAATGCGATTAATATCTTCTAAGTACTCGTAGTTACAGTCTTATAGATCTTAAGCTACTTATCCGCCGCTATTATATAACCTTTCTTGCTATTAGTAATAATACTAGTAGATAGAATAGCCTCTTAGCGGATATTATTATAGCCTAGACTAAGTAGCTATCGCTTATATATTATTATCCGACTATAATTTCCCTACTTAGTACTAAGGAATCTAGGGATTAGACAGTTAACGGATCGACGGAGATAACTAATATCTACGTTATAGACCCTAAGGCGTAGGGTAAGGAATATCTTAATCTCCTATATTATCCGAGCTATAGTAGTATACTAGGCATTAGGTACTAGCTTACTAACGCGGTACGGCAAGCTACGCTATACCTCGATAGATAGGAGCTTCTTTCTATAGATATCCTATACTATCTTAGCCTAGATAGGGCCTCCTATACTATATCTATACGGCTCTCCTTCCTAGAGATTACAACGCGGCTATACTTAGACAACTACTTAATAGCCGTACCGATAATACGAGCCTAGAATATAGTCTTTAGAAGCCGAAGGATCTCGAAGAATTTTAGCTTCGTACTACTAACCTTATTCTCGCTATAGTAGAATATAGTATCGCCTGTTGCTATCTAAGCGCTTAGAAGAGGGTTCCTATCGCTATTCTTATCCTAGTATATACGTAGGATAGTAAATATATAGTTTGTAATAGTATAGAACTAGGCTAGCGATATAAGGAGGCTATCGCGCTTATCGTATAGGTCCTTATTCTCGATACTCTCGTTACGTACGCTATGCCTACGTACGATAGTTATATTATCGCAATTTTATATATATAGAGGTCCCTCTAGCCCGCTTATAAAGTCCTTATCGCGGTCTAGGTCCTAGAACTTAAGTAGGATCTCGTCCTATATAGTATATATACCCTTAATAGTCGCCTTATCGTTAAAGGAAATAGGCTACGAATATACCTCTCTATAGGCTGGGACTAACTTATTAATTACTAGCTATACTAGTCGCTTTAGGTTACTACCGCTCTTCTCGAATATTGCCTTTACGGCCTCTAGAAACGTATACGTAATAGCCTTATCGATATAGAAGAGCGTAGTCTTAATACTAATATTAGAAACCTCCTCTCTATCCGGTCGTATTACCTTATCTTTATAGATATTCTTAAAGATCTTATTAGCGTTTAGCGGCTTATCGTAATAGATTATCTTCTTCTTTAGGCTACCCTTCGGAATATGCTTATTAATAGCTATATAAGAGGTAGTTATAGCTCCTATCTAGTTAGTATCGCTAGTAGCCTAGTCGGGGTAGTTATATAGCTTAGCAATTTACGTCTCTATATAACAAGCATTCTTATCTATTAATATCTAGATAGTCTAATATACTAGAGTAATATTTAGGTTATTTAAGACCTCGATCGTACGACGACTCGTACTATTACTAACGAGGAATATTCTAAGGGCCTTTAGAAAGAATAATGCCTTAATATAAGATATAGAATATAGGACTTAAGAGGTTAGTAGCGTCGTACGCTTCCGTATAATATTACGCTTATTTACGAACTTAGTCCGGTACTAGTAATAATCGCGACGTACGTTAGGTAGTAGATTCTAGCTAAGTAACTAATACTATATAGGAGCGACCTATTAGATAGTATCGTCTATATCTACGAGGTCGATTTCGAAGGTATAGAACTCCGGTTTGTATATACTAAACAAATCCTTACTAATTAGGCTCTTTAGCTTATTACAAATAATACGAGTACTAAATAAGCGATCTTCTAGAAAGGTTTCGATAATAGCCTAGAGGTTCTTTTCGTATTACTTAGAGCGCTTAGTAGTCTTATAAGTTTTAGTAGACGTAGATACTTTGTCGCCTAGTTTATCGACTAGATATATAACGAAGTAGGCTATACTAACCTTGTTCTATACTATAGTATCCTTTAGCTCCTTATAATAATTATCGAGGAGCCGCTTAAGCGGAACGTCTTTACTAGTACGGCGTGCAATTTCCTCTTTCTCTTTCTCTCTATCTTTATTTTTATCTTTATCGACCCTATTATCTTTATCGCGAGTATCTAACTCCTCGTTACTACTAAGATCTTCGTCTTCTTCGCTAAGGTCTTTATCTATAGTCTCTAACTCCGACTACTTATCTTCGAAGTCGCTAACCCTAGCTATATCCGCTAGTTATACGATAGTCTCTAGTATATCGCTTAGGAAGCCGCTTATAGAGTATATCGGTAATACTACTATCTATCTAGGAAGAGGTAGACCAACTAGAGCGTACTACTAACCTAGCTAGTCTAGAAGTAGCGTATTATCTAAATCCTAGTCTATTAGATCGCTACTATCGTCTTACTACTAAGGTAGAAGGATTAGATTAACTTTATCGTCGTAATTATATACTATTATCTTACTAGAAGGTTCGTTAGATATCTTAATAGACTCGAGAGCTAGTAGCTATACTAGTAGCGGTAGTAGTAGTAGTGCTAGTAGTAGTTCTAGTAGCAGTAGTAGTAGCGGTACTAGTAGCGGTAGTAGTAGTACTAGTAGCGACTTTTAGGTATTTTAACCTTAGCTTTAGAGTTACAACTACTATATAGTAGTAACTTAATAACTATATATATATAAAAGGTGTTTAGAAATAGTCTACGAAGGACCTCGAAGTATCGAGTGGGCTATAGGAAGGTTATTAATTGCCCTCGAAGGCTATATAGCGGTTAGTAGGCGTCGGACGGAATTTTCGCCTACCTAAATAACAATCGCCGGCGTTAGGAGAAAGACCTATAAGTATTAGCTAGGCGATACGGATTAAGGTATTTCTAGTAGTATAGCTAGCTGCCTAGCAATCTAGATAGCTATAGTCGAGTCGGCTTAGTAGAATAGCGAAACCTTAATACGCTAATATCGTATAGACTTGTTTAATAGGTAGAATAAAGCGCAATTAGTAGGGCTATAACCCCCGCTATTTAGAATATCTTATATACGTTATAGTCTTATATTAGTGTTTAGTAGGCTAGTTTCGTATAAGTTTATATTAGGCTCGTAGGCGAACAATTAGGTAGAGTGCTCGTAATTAGTTATCGGTAAGTTCGGAAGCTAGCCCTAATTACTAATCTATTACGTATACTCTATCGCAATATAATCCCGATTTATATATCTAGGTATCTTAATTCTTTATACCTACGAGCCTTAATAGAGGAAGCTCCTATTATTAACTTCTAGTAGTATTATTAGAAACCTTAGCGGAGATTTAACGCGCTATATCGGGCACGATACCGAACTAGTTACTAATTAATAGCGCTATATTCTGCCTTAAACTATTAGCAAACTAAATAGCAATATACTTAAATTTATAATTATAGTGCCGTACTAAGCTTATAGTATATATAAATCTTATCTACCCTAATTACCTTCCGCTAATATCGTCGGAAACTAGTATAGAAATTATAAAGCCTCGATAGAGTATATACGGAACTATTTAACGATTAGTAGAGCCTTCGTTATCTTTATCCTCTTCTTACTATCGACGAACCTAGAAGTAATAGGCTTATATATCGTAAGCAAAGTGCCGTACTAGACTAGTTAAGAAAGTAGTAGTAGGGGCGATTTAAGCTATAGCGACTGTCTTTAATTAAGCCTAGGCCGATCTGCTATTATAAGATTAATAGACCTAGCTTCGAAGTAAGTAGAGATACCTATATTAAATATTCTCGTCCCTAACTCCTCTATCTATTTCTTTCTAAATATTCGAACCCGATAGTCTACTATGTCTAAGATAACGGATTAATTCGAGACTCTCTTTAATAAGCCTAACCTCCTCTAATTAATTAAATCTAGGCCGATCTACTCTTACTACTTTTATAGGGTTTTCTAAAAATATCCGTCTAAAGCGTTTCTATCCCCGGAGCTTATCTCTTACTTCTCTACTCTTTCGTTAGTAAAAATTTAATTTAAAGCCGATAGCCCGTTTCTATAAGATAACGGATTGATTAATTATTATCTTTAATAAGTGTAACCTTCTCTAATTAATCTAGTATAGGGCGATCTACTATTGCTATATAATAGCTCTAAGATACCTACGCTTAGCGTTCTTATACTTCGACCTACTCTTACTCCTTAATTAACCTTAACCCCTATATCCGATTTTTTAAACTTTGTCTAATAAGACGGATTAATCTTATCCGAGGCTAATTCTCCTCTAGTTAATTAAGTATAGGCTAATCTACTCTTACTACTTCGATAGGGCTAGCTTCAAAGCTTCGTTAAGTATTCTTATTCCTAGAGCGTCTCTTTCTCTTCCTAAATTAATACCTCCTCTAAAGCCTATAATCGCTTGTCCTATTTCTGTTTTAGCCTTTTTTTTATTTAGCGTAAGTCGAAGGTATAACAAGTACCTTCTACGATCGAAAAGGCCTACTTACTTTCTATACTTATTAATAAAGAAAATCCGGATCGAGGATAAAGCTATAGTAGATCGTAGAAGGTAGAAGGTTAATATAAACAAGGCAGTCGTATTAAGCGCCTAAGAAGGAGGTAGAATCTTTCTAATTAAGCCTAAGAAGACGGATTAATCGGAGGCTATTCCGTCGATAAGTTAAAGTTCGTTAGTTTACTCGTATACTCTCTTCTTACTTATATAGTTGTAGTAGTACGGTATCTACCGATTAGCGAGTAATCCGTAGACTTCTCGCTAGAAAGCAGAACGCCGAATAACGATATATTAATACGCTTATACCTAGGAGAAGAGTAGGCGAACTATAATAATACGGTACGTTAACGGAGGAGCTTTCTCCGTTTTAGTATAATAGAGCGTAGCGAGCTTACCTATATAGTAAGTAGGCGCTTTGTAATTATTCTATACTAGATAGCCTTAGGAGAAGACCTATACCTAATTAAACTAAACTACTTATACCGATAAAGACTCCCCCTATATACTAGAGTATATAGAGAAGACCCGGGAACCGATCGATATACGAATCTACGTAAAGCAACGATAATAGCTAATATATAGACGGTTAAAAGTAAGAGTAGGAAGTAGAAGTAGAGGTAAAGGGTTAAAGATAAAAGTAGAAGGTATAGTAAAGTCTTCGAGAGCCTAAGAAGGTAGTAGTAGAGGATTCTTATTTTTTGTTCCGGCTCTATCGGTAAGTGTAATTGCTATTGAATATTATATGCTATATCGGAACAAAGGAAAATCATAAATTCGTCGCTTAGGGCACACTACCGCACAGCTCCAGGTCTATCTTACTCCGTCTGCACTCTGCTTGCGCTATGTCGTTAAGAAGAAACATCATCAATTCGTCGCTTGGTGCTTGCTCCCAGGTCCATCTATCACGTCTGCACTCTACCAACCCCCTCCAAGACCTCTACAACCTCTCCAACCAAGTCCCTCAACTCCCTCGCAGCAGGAACAATCAATCCCTTAGACAAGTTCTTCTCGATCGAAGCAGCCGACAGTTGACGACTACCCGCAAGGCGCATGACTTCATTTCTGAACTCCAATCTTTCCTGATTACTGCCGTTCGCCTTGAGGTATGCGACTCGGGCTTGTACGTGGGCGGGGATGAATGATGGTAGGAGTGTCTGATCCTTTTCCAGAATGCGGATCCGCTCCTGCAATCCATGAGTGATTTTGTCGCGCGTAGAGAGCTTCTTCTCCAGGAGATTGTGGGATTTTGAGATGTTGGTCGAGGCTTGCTGGAGTTGCCAGTTCTGTTCCTGCAAGGCCGAAAGCTCTGAGTTCTTGTTTGAGACTTGCTCTTGGAGGTCGCGCAGTGCCGAAGAAGACGAATCCTTGCCTTTCGATTCGAGGTCGAAGATTCGGTCGCGCAGTTGCTAGATCTCGTCAGTGAGATCTGTTTCGATCTCCAAGAGACGAGAGTTTTCCTCCTCGAGGTCGGAGAGCTTTCTCATCACATCGACCTGGCCTGCTACTTGGCCTTAGAGATCACCAATGCTTTTCGTATTCTTCTCATCGGCCTGCTTCAAGGCAGTATTCTCATCTAGCAACTTGAAATTTTCATCCTGCTTCAAATGCAGCTGAGACTGCAGCTCACGGGCCTTGGCCTCAGCTAAGTCCTTTTCTTTCCGCAGGTTGCGGAGGTCTTCCGTCAGGTTCTTCTCGGCTATGCGAGACTGGTCCAAAGCGTCTCCAAGTTTGGCGTTCTTCTCCTTCGCCGATTGAGCTCGAGTATTCATCTCTTGCTGCTTGGCCATCAGTCTGCGCTCCTGATCCAGTGTCTTCTCGACTTCTTCCTGTTTTGCCCTGAGCTGGACCTAAGCATCATCCAAGACGAGCTCACGGGTCTTCAGTTCCTCCTTTTTGCTGTGGTACTTCTTGTCCTCCTCCCGACAAAGACGATGGAATTCATTCTCTCGGGCCATCAACCAATCAGAATACTGCTTAACATGGGTCGCATAAGTGTCGATGTGTTGCTGGTTCGTCGGGTCGTCCTGCACGCGGTTGTATGCGGCTGTCAAGAGACTAGTCCAGGTTTCATGCGAGTCCCTACCACCATTGTCCTTGGTAAGAGAGGCGGGGGGCGACATTTGCGAGGTAGTGATAGAGACAGAGTGCTCGCTGTCGTCTGGGACATCGGGGACATCCGACACAGGGGCATCGTTATGTAGAGCAGTCGACTTGAGAGGTGGCATCGGGGATGAAGGAGAAGCGGATGCTCCTTGGGCAAGCAAGAAGAGGTCCACAGCCTCTTTCAAGAACGATGCACGTGAAGAACTCCAAGTCGGCTTGCGGCTATAGCGCTCTTTGAACTTGGCCTCAAACTGTCTATACACCAAGTTGTGGCGTCGGCGTTGCTCGTTTGGATCCTGCGTTGCGGCCAGCTTGTCGTGGTGGAGGGCAATAAGGTAGAAGCGGTTGAAGTCTGTTGGGGTCACAGTTCCGAGAGCTTTCATTTCGTCGAGACGACTGTTCATGACTTCATGGCTGTATGGGAGGGCCTGGTTGCGTTGGCGCGGCATAATGAGGGAGCCGAGGATAGTCAACATCAATTGAAGGAAGAAATGGTGAAGTATATTGTGGAAAGGAGGAAACTGAGGGCAGAAGATGTGTCGTCTTATAACTTGTGGTATGCAGACTTCTGTGCGGCTTTTGTCCGAAGTAGGGTTGTATAACCTCTGTTCTCAGCAGGCTTGGATGATGACTTGCTTAGATGATGACTTCGGAAGTCGACAGATCGAATACGGGAATGGAATGCGGCACAAGTCGACTTGTCATGCAGGACAACCATTTTCGGATGCACTGTCTTGCAGGAGCTTTTCGGACGTAGGGTGTCGGAGGTCGGAGGTTGGAAATCGGCGCTGAGCTTCCCCGTCCACCCTGATTCTGATTGCCGATGGCCCGCTCGTCTTCAAGTTGCTGCGAAGGAGAAGGTGTCTGTCTCACAGTGCTCTATCACATCTAAAACAGCAGCGCCCTGAGCCGTCGCACGTCGCACGTCGCACGTCGCACGTCGCACGTCGCACGTCGCACGTCGCACGCATGTCCTGTTTGGCGCAGACGTCTGAGACCTTTAATCTCGCCTCTGGCATCACTGTTCGTTATGCTGTTCTCTTTCTAGGCAGAAGAAGTCCGCCGCCGCCGCCGCCAGTGGCCAGTGGTATTCCAACGAGAACGCCCGCCGGCGAGCGCACAGCATGTCATCGTCGCACGCGCTTACAAACGCCGTCATCAAGCATCCCCATCACAGCGACCACCGCCATCACCGCGACCACCGCCCTCGTCACCGCCTAAGATCCGCACTAGACGACGCCGACGAGGCTTGCATTATTGTTGCCTTAAACAAGTGGTGGGAGGAATTCTTCTCGCGCCTTCTCGAATGCGAGTCTGACGGCGAAAACTTTACCCTCCTCCTCCCTCCCGGATCTCCTTCCGATCGAGGCCATACTCCTGACCAATTCTACATCGACCAGCTTGTCGCGTGGCACCGTGAACATGAACCACCACCACCACCGAACGCTCCCACCGAACACTGCTTGTGGCATTTCATTCAGACTGACAATGATGCCTATGTCGCACGCCGAATCGCCTCGAGCCCGCTCTACCTCGCCGCCCGCGCCGCTATTGCGCTAATCCTCGACAACCATATCAACATCTGGCGTCTTCGCTGGTCCACGGGCTCAAAAAGTTGGCACTTCGCTCTCGATGTCCACACTACATTACCAAATCTCGAGCGGCACTTAGATAAGTGGTATGAGAAGGCCTGTCGCCAGGACGTAGAGGAAGAGGTAGCTAGGATTGAAGCACGGTATGCAGAGCAGTGGAAGGGAAGAGATGCGGCGCTTAGCAACAAGATTGAGTCTACTGTTCTGCGATGGCGATTGGAGGCTGAGAGGCTGGATGTCGCTGTGCACAGGCAGGTGCAGGACCGCGACCTCGTGCCTGCGGTGCATGCGACCGGAGAAGAAATCACTGAGGTCGCGACGGGGGAAGTGACTACCACCATGCCTTGTTCTTCTCCTACACAGAAGTCTTCTGCAGGTCTAGAGGTCGAGGCATCTGCGCGTCCCCGTCAACCACGACCCTGGCATGAGTCGCTGGTAGAGCTGTTTGAGCTCTGGACCTGGCGTCTGGCGAGAAGGTAAACAATAGGGAGGGCCGTACTCGCTAAACTTGCTAGATTGTAGAAGTTGTATATTCTAGTCTGCTCTACTAGGCTAGCCAACTATATTGTATAGAGTATCTCTAACTACCTACTATTCCCTCGTCTACGCTATCGCCTATAATATAAATAACTACTAGTAGCTCCTAAGTAGTATAGATTACGTATTATCTATAGGTATAGGATAGGTTAGGCAAATATAATAGTATAGATTATAGTAGTAGAGATATTATAGGAAGAGATTATAAGCGTAGACGTATAGCTATCGCTTACTTTTATAAAATAAACTGTTCGATCTAATACTTTCGCTTAGATAGTAAAAGATAAGCAACTAGATTTAGGCTAGATAAACTACTAGCGGTAAGTCTACGTTAGTATCTATAGATATATTAATATATAGAATAATAGAGCTAGCTATTAGTAGTATTTAAAATAGTATACAAAGTAGGCTTAAATTAATCTTTACTATAAGATATAGGTCTTTCTATATTGTAGTATCCTACTACTACTATACTTACTATCGCTACTAGTACCGTTTAGCGGAAAATATATTAATTAATATAACTTTAAGTAAAGCTTTCTATAATCTCTAGGTAGAGTCTATAGACTTCTAGTAAGGAACCTATTATAGAGTTCTTAAGATATATAAATTTATAGATATATTAATCTATTATCTAAGCTAGACTAGAATAAATAGTCTCTTAAAACATTATCTTATAGTAGGTAGATATCTTATCTATATCTCTATAAATAAGTCTCTAGATATAGTAAATCTTAATCTAGATAGATATTTTATAGTATAAGAAGCGTAAATTATCTACTAAGGCCTAGCGTCTACCTAATCAAGAGTCTAGCGCGCTAAACTCTAAATCTAACGTAAATATAGTATATCTATTATATTAGCTAGTATTAGCTCTATCTAGCTAGCGATAGCTAAGTATTATAATATATTAACTATAATACTAAAGAAATACTACTATAGCGAGTACGAAAGGCTATCGCTATATAGTATAGACTTAATATAATAACAAGCAGGTTATACTAAACCGGTATTAGCTAGTAGAAGGCGTTTTCGAAGAGGAGAGGCCTTTAGCTATATCCTATATAGTAATACTATTTTTAAGATTAGACTATTATAAAGAGATTAGCTCTAAAGCTTTTAGTAACTCGCGGCGAGACTTTTAGTAACTCTATATTATACCTTCGCTTATACTCTATCGATAACTAGCTTCTAGCCGCTATATTCGAACCTTTAGTTAAAAGGCGCCTTATCGATAGCGTATCTTATTTTAGGGTCTATTAAGCCTAAATTTCAAGTAAAAATCTACTAGTAAGAGCTTAGAAGATAGAGGATATATTCTTATTAGCTTTCCTACTACTATTATATATAATCTCGTCGAGTTATAATAAGCCTATAAAAGTAGAGAAAAGCGCCGCGATTATATTATAGTTATCTATATAGATTACTAGTAGTCCTAGTAAATCCTTAGGTATAGAAGAGAGTATAGGAAGTATATTCTCTAGTAGTTTATCGTATATATAATTATAACTATATACGCTATCGATAGGGCGTTAAGAAGCCTACTACCGTCTCTATATACCGGCTACGAGTACCGGCTATACCTCTAAATAGACCCCGCAGTAGTTCGGGTTGGTTTAGTTTAGTTTGCTAAGCCGAAACTCTAGTTTGGTTTAGGTTGGTTTGCTAAGCAACTATATAAGTAGCTAGTTCGAACTATATAATTTATCGGTTTTTAAGAAGTGTACGAATATGTACGTAGCTTCAAGCAAGCCCTTTATAAGACTTAGCAGTATAGCCGGTAGCGTAGCCGGCATTTTTAGTCCTTAGTACTTATAGAATTTTCGAATCCTACTTAGGCTACGTAGTTGTATAAAGGTACTTATATAACCTTAAATCTATAGACAATTAGCTAAGGGCACTAACCAATTAAAAGCATATATATATATAAGGCATTATAGTTTAGTTCGGAAACTATACTCCTTAGGTATGAATTTTATCCTTTCGTTTACGGTTTAATTCCCTAACTGCTTAGTAGAATGTCTTTATCTAGATCTAGGTAGAACTTATCGATTTCCGTCGAAGCTCTCCTTAAGAAGTTCTAGCACTTTCCTACTAAACTATACTCTAATATTAAGTACTAGGATAGCTCCTCCCTCGATATCGGTACTATATACGAAACAGCTATAAGGCAGCTCTATAGGGCGTTCTACTAGTTACTCGCTATACTACGGCCGAATGCTAGTTCGTTCCTTAGAACTCTAGGTTATTTAGTAGATATTAAGGATAGGGTAGGTAGTAACTTCGTATTGTATAAGGAAGTAGAGGCTACTATAGAGGAGTCCTTCAACCTATAGAAGATAGTAAAAGATATAGAGGTAACTACAGGTCTAGGTACCTAGTTGAATTTCTAGTAGGTAGAGTATAAGGATATTTAGTAGGAGTATTAGGTAGAGTTGCGAAAGCAGGTATATAATATAGTCTAGAGAACAGGGATAATACCTATAACTATAAGTATTAGGTTCTTTAATCTTCCTCCTTTTTTCCTTATTTTCTTTTTATAAAAATCCAAACTAATACAAATTAACTAGAATATCTATCTTCTTTTAGTTCTTTATAAGACCTAGTAGCGTAGCCGGTAGCGTAGCCGGCAGCGTAGTCGGCCTTTTTACTCCTAAGCACTAACGGGTTTTTCGAAGACTTCTATTCTATACGGCTAATAAAGTATACTATACTATATAGGTATACTTAGAGAGTATTTAGAGCGCGGTATATAGCGCCGTATAACAGCGGCTTATTTCGTATATAGAAAAGCTTATAGACGATACTACGAATATCCTTCCTACTAGTATATCTATCCTATCTAGCACTATCTCGAATATAGATATTCTAGCCTTTTAGAATCTGATCGAGTGCTTTAAAATCCTTATCTATAATCGTTATACGCTTCGCGTAAATAGCTATAAGGTTGACCGCTGAAATAGTATTAGTATAGTCCGAAAAGAGGTAGAAGAGAAATATATATTCGAAGATACGAACTAGGTAGGGTTCTATAGCCTCTTAAAGGGCGCCTATCGCGGAGGCTTAGAAGCGAAGGTCCGTTCTATAATCCTAGGCAATTTCGCGAATAAGTCGTTAGAAAGGAGCTTTACGGATTAGGAGCTTAGAACTCTTCTAATACTGCCGAATCTTACGGAGGGCTACGGCTAAAGAAGGATTAGTAAAAAGACAGTAAGAATGCCGGCTACGCTGCCGGCTACGCTACCGGCTACGCTGCCGGCTATAAATAGAACTTACTTCCTAGGCGCTATCGACGCTTCGTACGATTGCTACTAGTAGTAGAAGCGCTAGTTGTCGTCTTACGTAGAGCCTTGCCCGCCGTTGTCTTACGCGGAGCCTTACTCGCGACGCCCTTTCTAGTACCGGAGCTAGCGGTAGTAGTAGTAGCCCTCTTATATTAATATACTATACTCGTTCTATTATTTCCGATCTTGTTACGACCCGTAGAAGTAGCAGGTCCCTTCTTACGAGGCGTCGTAACTTAGTTAAGTAGACTCGCTATTATAAAAGTCGTCGAATTAAGGAAAAAAGTGCGTTACGAAAGTATACGAAGGCGCGCGTAGAGCGAGGATATTGCGGAGGTAGTAGATATAGAGCGTAGAGGTATAGGTATCGATACGAAGGTTAAATATAGCGAGAGAGGTAGTATCGCGGTATCGCTAGGCAATAGAGTAAGCTTCGCGTAAGCCTATATTATAGTAACGTTAGAGTAAGGAAAGAAGGCAGGTACGGCTAAAAAAGGCGGGCATAGCTAAAAAAGGCAGGTACGGCAAACTTTGAAATATAGCCGGTATATATAGCTAGTATAGTAATAGGCGAAAGCCTCCTTTTAATAAATAGCCGGCGTAATAATAGTATCCTACTATAGTATAGATATTCTTTAGTAATGCCTTTACTAGCTATAGTAATCTTATAAGTAACCTAGGCCTATTGCTAGTAAATATAAGAAATATTAGGTAGGCTATACTAAACAAGCTAGTTATTTAGTAGGAAAAGGCCTACTACCGTCTCTATATGCCGGCTACGAGTGCCGGCTATCGCTCTAAATTTAACTCCGCCCTATCTCGGAGGCTAAGGTACCGAGCGGAAACCCTATAGCTTATATTTACTCGGTTGTCGCGGAGCGCTTATAGGTAAGGTATTAGAAAAGAGTATAAAAAGTACGAGAAGAGTATCCTAGGATATAGGTCGTAAGTGAATAAGAGTAGCACGCCTAGTTATTTATATAGTACGTTACTCTATACGACTAAGAGCCTATATTATCTTATACTTCGCTTATAAGACCTCGACTCTACTAGTATACTATCGATCTCCTCCTCGGTCGCTAATACGCTATCTTAATTCTTCTTCGAGTTGCCGGACTTAGTACGTATCTATAGCTATATAATAGCGCTACGTATTATAGAGAATCAACTCCGCCGTATCTCGAAGGCTAAGGTACCGAGCGGAAATCCTATAGCTTATATTTACTCGGTTATCGCGGAGCGATTATAGGTAAGGTATTAGAAAAGAGTATAAAAAGTACGAGAAGAGCATCCTAGGATATAGGTCGTAAGTAAATAAGAGTAGTACGCCTAGTTATTTATATAGTACGTTACTCTATATAACTAAGAGCCTATATTATCTTATGCTTCGCTTATAAGACCTCGACTCTACTAGTATACTATCGATCTCTTCCTCGGTCGCTAATACGCTATCTTAATTCTTCTTCGAGTTGCCGGACTTAGTACGTATCTATAGCTATACAATAGCGCTACGTATTATAGAGAATTTCTCGTTAAAGTTTCTCTCTCGTAGGCTTACTATCTACCTTATAGTATAGAGGATTAAAGTACTAATACTAAAGAATCTCCTTATAGTTAGGATACTAGGGCTCCTTAGGACCTTTATATTTTAGGTCTAAATAGAGACGTATTATAAACGTTCTATCGCCCTTTCGCTTACTATCCGCTAGGTCGCGATATACGAAGAAACTAATCTAAATGTAGCTCGTCTCTATAATAGCCGGGTAAATATAGAGCGCTAGGTTTCTACTTCGTACCTTAGATTTAGGGACGGCGCGGAGATAAAATTAGAAATATAGCTAGTACCTATAGCCGGTAAAAGGATGCGAAAATAGGCCTCCTCCTAGGTTAATCTAACGACTAAATACAATTTCTAACTAATCCGCTACAAACCGACGCCGAATTTTAGCTAGAAGCTGTATATCTTTATTTTAAAGAGTAACCCGCTTCGTATAGATAGCAAGTAGGTTTAAAAGCTTAAGCTCGGTTACGAGAAATGCCTCCGTAGCTTCCTAAAGAGTACTAATCGCCTTAGCCGTAAATCGTATACTAGACCGAAAATCTAATGTAATTTCTCGGACGAGTCGCTAGAAGGGAGTCTTAGGGATTAAAAGCTCGGTCTCTCTTTTGTTTTAGAAAAGCCGGATCTAGCGAAGGGTAATAGTACCTAGTTTAAAGCGCCGCTTCTTTATCGTCGAGTCCTACCTTATTCCCTTTCTTTTAATAGAAAGATAACTTTTCTACGCGATAGTCTTCGTCCGCCTACTCTTTTTAGCCTTCTCCTATCTATCTATAGCCTTCTTATTTTTCGGTACTGTTTTCCGAGGAACCCCCTTCCTTTGTATATACTACGGAGAGCCTTACTCTTCCGATATCTCGTTCTCGCTACGGTCTCCCTATACTTAGCTTACTTTACTCTTACCCTTTAGCCTCTAAAGATATTTATCTACGCGTTTAGGCGACGAGGGCATATCGGTAGGACCTAGAAAATTAATAAGTATATAATCGTAAGGAGACATTAATACTTCTTGCCTTCTAGAACAAATAGTCTTCTATTAAACCGCCTTAGTAGGTTATCGTTAGATTCGAATAAAGGATAGTAGCTTAAGGAAGGGGAGGTAGCCGGCTTAGGAAGGCCCGAAGAGCCGAATCCTTAAGGTATATTTATCTTTAAGAATATAGGGAAAGGGAAGAAGGAGAGGAAGAGCGAATAGAGAATTAGAAATAGTCCGTAGGTAAGCGGGGTCGGTTGCTATAGCAACTAGTCTATTTAGGTCCTAGGAATTCGAAATACATTTCGGATATATACCGGCTATATATGCCGGCTATATTACCTTATATATAAACGCTTCGTCTCCTTAAAGCTACTCTAAGCCTATATACGTTTCCGCTTCTCGACCTAGTATCGCCTTCTACCTCCGCCCTCCTTCTCTTCGTTATCGCTAATTAGGGTTTCGCTTAGACTAAATTTCGTATTCTCTTCGCGCTCCTAGGTTTCTTCGATCTTAAGGTTTTCTAATTCCTCGATTAACTCCTTTAGTATAATCTTTAGTAACCTACCTTAGCGATTCTAGTAGAGGAGATAGTATCGGAATACTATAATAGATTCGAAGGTAGTAGGCGAGTATATTCGATTAAAGCGGCCCTAGTAACGAGCGATACTAAAAGACCTCTTATAGCCTATTCCTATACTCGGGATAGCGAGGACGTCCCGAGCGACCGACGCTATCGTTAGAAACTTAGGCTCTAACCGCTACTATATAGCGAGAATATCGTCTCCGAATTCGTCTAGAAGACCGGTAAGATCTAGAGATTATTAGCCCTCTTTCCGAGCCTACGGGTTTATACTTACTTACGCGCCGATAGAGATCGAACTCTTCTTTATTTACTTTAGTAGTTGCTTCCTCTTCTGCCTCTACTTCCTACCTACGAAATAGGTATAATATCGGAGCCTTCTAAACCTTCTTTTTCTTTATAGGAGCTATATTTAGACTAGTTTCTTTCCGACGCTCGTAGAATATCTTTTCTAGAATAGTCTAGTAATACTTCGGCTATACCTCGTCCGCCTTCTATTCTAGCCTCTACTAGTATATATCCTTTTCTACCGGGTTAAGCAAGTACGTAACGCTATAGATATCCCCGAACGACTTAAAGGTAGTACTATAATATTTATATAACTTAGTATAGGAGGTGTCTATAGCTTTCCTTATAGCTACTTTCTAGAGAACGCTCTTCTTAGCTAGCTTAGCTACGGTTTCCTCGAGCTCGTTAAAGAGCTAGTTATAGTACGTAAAGACAAGGTAGATCGTCGGTCCTCGGGTTCTTCTAATCGTAGTAGTAACCTTCGCGTAATACTTACTAATATCGACGAGATACTCTACTTAGCGCTATTCGGCGGCGGTAAGGCCGAGCTACTTAATACCCTCGGAACTCTAATAGATCTCGAGAGCGGTACGTAAAGTATATCCTCTCGTAACTATATAGAAAGTCGAATCGAACTAGGTCTTAATATCTTAGGTAAAACGGAGTAGGCGCTAAGGAGGCCGCTTTTGCTATCGCTTATTCTATACGATATTCTAGGTATTAGTTTTAGGGCGCTCGATTAGGTTCTTTTAAATAGCCTCGAATCGGTTATATCTCTATAAGCTCGAGTTCGTATATATTGCTAGACGACGAAGCTAGAGAAAAAGAGTTAGAACTATACTAGGTTACCGGCTATAGGTGCCGGCTACGGATAAAAGTTATACCTTATATAAAACGAGAGCGAGGCTCTCTACCTTATCCCGTCTTATTACTATAATAAGTTTCTCGACTTTCGACTTTGCTTTATCCTTATCTAGGATCTTCTATTAGTCGTCGTTTAATAGTGCAATTTTAAGCGTTTTAAAGAGGGCTCGGATCGCGATTTAAACTATATAAGCGAGGTAGGGAAACTTCTATAGGGATGCAACTAGTAACGACGTCGGCTCCGATTTAATAGGGCTAGGGCTATTAATAGGCTCCTCTTTATCGTTATTATCGTACGTATTGTCGTACGTATCCGGAATCGTAGCGAGCTTAATATTCGGAAGATTAAGCTAGATTATAGACCTTATAATCTCCTCTACGTACTCGACCCTATCGATATAATTAGTAATTTTAAAGATATATACGAGTAAATTGTATATATAACGCCTTATATAATATTCGATTATTACTAGCGTTATCGGTAGTAATCGAGATTAGTTTCGTTATTACGCTAACCCTATCTATTACCGTATAGATAAGCTTCGCTATATCCTTACTAGTATAGGAACCTAGAATTTTAGGGAATCCGATTATAAGTTCCTAGAGTTTCTAATCCGAATTAATAAAGTATAGTATAATCGAGAGGAAGGAGGCTCTTATAGTCCGGCTTAACCAGCTATCGATAGTAATAGCTACTTAGCGAGTATTACGGAGGATCTCCTGAATATCGTCTAACGTAGCCTCTTTATTTATTTCGAATATAATACCCTAGGTTGTCGCGCCGAGAAATAGGGGAGGGTAGTTTATAAGATATAGGTATGTCTTCTACACAGACTCCCTTTCGTAGAAGTCTTCCGGAAGACCGTTTATAGCTAGTATTTCGTTTGCTAGTTGCTTAAAGTCTTCGGGGGAGAAATCGGTAGCCTTTAATCCTAGAGCTTCCTTAAGCGTAGCCTATAATAATTAGCTAGACCTCTACGGTTAATTTAAGTAGCCGGAATCTATAGCCGGAATCTATAGCCGGTAGCTATAGCCGGCAGCTATAGCCGGCATTTTAGAAGACGTACCTCTTTCTAGAACGCTATATCTATATTAACTCTCCTCTCTCCTTAAGATTCCCGACACTGTTTAGAATAGAGATAGTTCGTAGGCGATAAGTTCCTATCCCCTAGTTTCGGGTATTTCAAGATTAAACCGTAGAAGTTATAGACAATTACTAGTTAACCTTTAAGTCGAGAAGTCGTATAACGGTATAATACCCCCTCTATAAAGAACTTCTAGAATGTATCCGTTCGCTCCTTACTCCCCTATCGTATCGAGTACTTCCGGAGTTTACACTCCTTTAAACGTAAGTATAAAGGGAACTATATCTTATAGACCTATTAATTAAACTGCTCTATATACTCGGGTTTCTAAAGATACGCCTAGCTAGCCTTTTCGAAGATTTCCGGGTTAATACTCGATATTCTTATATCTCCGAACAACCTTCTACTTAGACTCCGTAAAGGTAAGGACTAGGTAGTAGTACCCTATAATAAATTCCTACTACTAGGATTCGGAGAGGATAAATCTAGCCCTAATCGTCGTCTAGGACTCGATAGGCTCGAAGGTAAGTATACGACCTCCTCTCGACGTTGTCGCAATCTCGCTCGTATACTAGACTGTTTCGACTATCGTCTCGTTATTATTCTTCCTAGTATAGCGCCTAGTATATATACAATGTCGGTCGGTATGTTTTAAGGTTTCGTACGGTAAGGTAAGGACTTAGGAGTAGTAGATATATACTAGTAGCTATAGGGAAACACCCTTTCTTTTATAGTATCGTATCGTTAGGAACAGCTAGGTAGTAAATAGCTAGCTACCTTTTTTTTTGTTTCCTAGCTACCTAACTACTAGATTTTTTTTTCCTAGCTACCTTAGCTAGCCTAACTACTAGAATTTCTTTCCTAGCTACCCTAACTACCTAAACTTTGCCTTCTATATAGCGGCTCTCTCCTACTAACGGAACCGAGCTACTATACCTAACGAATCTAAGCTCGTTTTTAGTCTTAATCTATCCTCTTTCGGTATAAGACACTCGACAAGTAAATGCTTAGGCCGAGTCTAACTACGAAACCTAAGACTAACTAATAGCTCTATTAACTAATCCTAATCCTCGAACTCCTTCCGCTTCTTAGTAAAGACCTTAAAGAGCGCTCGAGCTTCGTTAGGTACCTACGGAGTAGTCGAGATAAAGCCGTATCGCTAAAATAGGTAATCCTTCGGAGGCTTATATAGAGATTTAGAGAATTCTAACGCTAACCTATCCTACTAGTAGCTTAGATTCCGGATATAAGCCCTCTCTGCCGTAGTAAAGATTTTATATAGTAGTAGTACTCTGCCTTCGAGAAACGCTTTCTATTTAACTATTAGTATCTGCCGGCTACGAACGCCGGCTATATATACCGAGTATAGAATAATTACCTATACCCCTTCCTCCTTTAGTAACACTTCTGCCGTCCCTAGATACCTAGCCCCGATCGCATTAATCGTAAGCTACTTTGCCTTTATAGACGTAAAGGCTTCGCTCTAATACTAATAAAGAAACTTCTACTCTATATCGAGGATATAAAGACGACTAGTCTCGATTCTAATCCTTACTAGCTTTTCGTAGTAGCTTTAACTATAATTTTCTAGATTAATAGGACTTATACCTTAGCCCTTTACTAGTATCTCGTCTCTTTAACTATACTCGATCTACTCCTAGCGCTTATCGTCTATAGCGTTAGGCCCTAAGACTATACCTATTACTAGATCGACGTATAGTATCTCCTCGCTTTTTTTAGTTCCTTTATTCGTAGTATTAAGCTCTATCGCGGCATCCTAAACTCTAGCATTATTGTTCTCGGCTATCTAAATATCTCCGTTACTATCGGTCGTATCGATAGAGGTAGCGGCTATAGGTCTAAATGCTATTAGTTAACGTATTAAAGAAAAATATGCCGGCTATAGCTACTAGCTACGGCCGCTAGCTAGATTGACTTACGCTACTAGAACTTTACGCTCGAAAACTAGCCGCAATTCTTTCCTCCTCTTAGCCTTCTCTTAGGTTGTCTTCTTATTCTAACCTTTACTTTTTTCTATAGGCGCTAGCTATCGATAGAATGCCTTATTCCGCGCCTTTCTTCTCTTATCCTTAGCTCTTTTATTCTTATCTATCTTCTCCTTTCTCTCGCGGTCTCGTACGGAATTCTTCTTCGTAGAGTACTCCTCTTTAGTCTTACGCTTTTTAGTTAGAGGCTTAGGTAAAACAAACTCGCGGTCTTTAGTTCTATTTTCTATTTAGCGCGCGGCGCGCTTCCCTCTTACTATTATAAGGGAAAGGGGTAGGGGCGTAGCGTATAGTAGTTATTGTCGGTATAGGTATAGAGGAAGAAGTTAAAAGTATAAGAATATCGCGAAGCCCTAATTGTTGCCGCCTACGTAACGTTATATAGGTAAGCTTTCGTAACTACGGCAACTACGCCCCGGCAATAGCAACTACGCCCTAGTAACGGCAACTACGCCCTAGCAACGGCAACTACGCCCTAGCAACGGTAATAAAGCGTAGTAAATACAACCTAGTAACTATTATAGCCGGCAATCGTAGCCGGTAGTCGAATAAGAGTATCCTAGTAGCAAAACCACGCCCTAGTAACGGTAACTACGCCCTAGCAACGGCAACTACGCCCTAGTAACGGCAAAAGAGCGTAGTAAATATAATAGAGTTACTATTATAGCCGGTAATCGTAGCCGGTAGTCGAATAAGAGTATCCTTATAGTAAAACTAATATAGTCTCTAGTTTAAACTAGGAATCTATATAGTTCGAAGAAACCAAACCGGAACTAGGGAGCTAGTTCGCCGCTAAGAAACCAAACTATATACGTTTAGTAGTTCGGAAACCGAACTACTACGGGGTCTACCTCTCAATTTAACTCCGCCCTATCTTAAAGGCTAAGGTACCGTATAGAACCCCTATATCTTATATTTACTAAGATATTACGGAGCGCTTATAGGTAAGATATTAAAAAAGTATATAAAAAGGTACGAGAAGAGTATCCTAGGATATAGGTCGTAATAGAATAAGAGTAGTACGCCTAGGTATTTATATACTACGTTACTCTAAACGACGAGGAGCCTATACTATCTCGCTCTTCGCTTATAAGACTATTTAATAAACGATCGGGTAAGTATAGCGAGAAGGTAGAGGTAGTCTCTTAGGACGAGGCTTCTTTACGTCTCTTATATGCGGTATACGCTCTTCTTCGTTAGACTTATAAGTAGAGTCGTCGCTCAACTATACTAATATACTATCGATCTCCTCCTTAGGCGCCTAAGCTATACGAGTAGCTACGAGCGATAATATCTAGATCGTATAATAGTCTCTTTTCTTCTTTAGTTATATCTACTTCTACCTCTTAGCGTAGTTAAACTAGAAATACTATCGAGTAAAGCCGGGATATAGAAAGAAACTAGTCTAAATATAGCTCGTCTCCGTAATAACCGAGCAAATATAAGGCGCTAAGTTTCTACTTCGTACCTTAGAATTAGAAACAGCGTAGAGATAAAATTAGAAATATATCCGGTATCTATAGCTAGTAAAAGGATACGAAAATAGGCCTCTTTCTAGGTTAATCTAACGACTAAATACAAATCCTAATTAATCCGCTATAAACCGACGCCGAATCTAAGCTAGAAGCTATATATCTTTATTTTAAAGAGTAGCCCGCTTTTTATAGATAGTAAGGAGGTTAGAAAGCTTAAACTTAGTTATAAGAAATGCCTCCGTAGCTTTTTAAAGAGCACTAATCGCCTTAGCCGTAAATTATATACTAGACCTGAAATCTAATATAATTTCTTAGACGAGTCGCTAGAAGGATGTCTTAGGGATTAAAAGCTAGGTCCCTCTTTTATCTTAGAATAGCCGGATCTTATAAAGGGTAATAGTACCTAGTTTAAAGCGCCGCTTCTTTATCGTCGAGACCTACCTTTTATATTTCTTTTTTATAAAAGAATAACTATTCTTTATAATAGCCTTCGTCCGTCTACTTTTTAGCTACTTTAGCGTTCTTCTATCTATCTAAAGCCTTCTTATTTTGCGGTACTATTTTCTAAGAGACCCTATTCCTTTATATATACTATAAATAGTCTTTGTCTTTCTATAGTTAGCTTACCTTACCCTAACCCTATTCTAAGTTCTAAATGTATCTTTATATACGTTTAGGCGATAACGGTATATCGCTAAGACCTAGGAAACTAATAAGCCTATAATCGTAAAGAGATATTTATACTTCTTACCTACTAGATTAAATAGTCTTTTATTAACCCGTCTTAGTAGGTCCTCGTTAGATTCGTAATTAGGATAGTCGCTAGAAGAAGGGAAGGTAGCTAACTTAGTAAGGCCGTAAGAGCTAGATCTTTAAGGTATATTTGTCTTTTAGAATATAGGGAAAGGGAAAAAGAAAAGGAAGAGCAAATAGAGGTTTATAAATACTTAGTAGGTAAGCGGGATAGGTTACTATAGCTACTAGTCTATTTAGGAGTTCGAAATATATTAGGAATATATACCGGCTATATATACTAGCTATATACGGCGGCTATATTAACTTCTATATAAACACTTCGTCTTCTAAAAGCTACTCTAAGCCTATATACGCTTCCGCTTCTCGACCTAGTATTCTCTTCTACCTCCGCCCTTCGCCTCTTTATTATCGCTTATAAGGGTTTCGCTTAGACTAAATTTCGCATTCTCTCTACGCTACTAGGTTCCCTCGATCTTAAGGTTTGTAAATTCCTCGATTAAGTCCTTTAGTATAATCTTTAGTATCTTATCTTAGCGACTCTAGTAGAGGAGGAAGTATCGGAATACTATAATAGATTCGAAGGTAGTAAGCGACTATATTCGATTAAAGTAGCCCTAGTAACGAGCGATACTAAAAGACCTCTTATAGCCTATATCTACGCTTACTATAGCGAGGACGTCCTAAGTAACCGACGCTATCGTTAGAAACTTAGGCTCTAACCGCTACTATATAGCGAGAATATCGTTTCTAAAATCGTCTAGAAAACCGAGATTATTAGCCCTCTTTCCGAGCCTATAAGTTTAGTACTTACTTATACGCCGATAGAGATCGAACTCTTTTTAATTTACTTTAGTAGTTACTTCCTCTTCTACCTTTACTTTCTATCTACGAAATAGGTAGAATATCGGAGCCTTCGTAGCCTTCTTTTTCTTTATACGAGCTGTATCTAGATTACTTTCTTTTTAACGCTTATAGAATATCCTTTCTAGAATAGTTTAGTAATACTTAGGCGATTCCTCGTCCCTTTTCTATTCCCGCTTCTACTAGTATATATCCTTTTCTACTAGGTTTAGTAAGTATATAACGCTATAGAGATTCCCGAACGACTTGAAGGTAGTACTATAATACTTGTATAACTTAGTGTAGAAGGTAACTATAGCTTTCGTTATAGCTACTTTCTAGAGGACGATCTTCTTAGCTAGATTAGCTACGGTTTCGTTAAGCTCGTTAAAAAGCTAGTTATAGTACGTAAAGATAAGGTAGATTATCGGTCCTCGGATTATTCTAATCGTAGCAGTAACCTTCGCGTAATACTTACTAATATCGAGGAGATACTCTACTTAGCGCTATTCGGCGGTAGTAAGCTAGAGCTACTTAATACCCTTAGAACTCTAATAGATCTCGAGAGCGGTACGTAAAGTATATCCCCTTATAACTATATAGAAAGTCGAATCGAACTAGGTCTTTATATCTTAGGTAAAATAGAGTAGGCGCTAAGGAGGCTGCTTTTACTATCGCCTATTCTATATAATAATCTAGGTATCGGTTTTAGGGCGCTCGATAAGGTTCTTTTAAATAGCGTCGAATCGGTTATATCTCTATAAGCTCGAGTTTATATAGATTACTAGACGACGAAGCTAGAGAAGAAGAGTTAGAACTATACTAAATTGCTAGCTATAGCTACCGGCTACGGATAAAAGTTATACCTTATATAAAACGAGAGCGAGGCTCTCTACCTTATCTAGTCTTATAACCGTACTAAGTTTCTTAACTTTAAGTTTACTTTATCCTTATTTAGGATCTTCTATTAGTTGTCGTTTAATAGTATAATTCTAAGCGTCCTAAAGAGGGCTTAAATCGCGATATAAACTATATAAGCGAGTTAGGGAAACTTCTCTAGAATTATAACTAGTAACGTCGGCTCCGATTTAATAGGGCTAGGGCTATTACTAAGCTCCTCTTTATCTTAATTATCGTACGTACCCGGAATCGTAGCGGGCTTAATATTTAAAAGATTAAGCTAGATTATAGACCTTATAATCTCGTCTATATACTCGACCCTATCGATACTATTAGTAATTTTAAAGACAAATATAAGTAAACAGTATATATAACGCCTTATATAATATTTAATTATTACTAGCGTTCTCTATAGTAATCGACATTAGTTTTATAGTTACGCTAACCCTATCTATTACTATATAGATTAGCTTCGCTATATCCTAACTAGTATATAAATCTAGAACTTTAGGGAATCTAATTATAAGTTCCTAGAGTTTCTAATCCGAATTAAGTAAGTATAGTATAATCGAGAGGAAGGAGGCTCCGATAGTCTAGCTTAACTAGCTATCGATAGTAATAGCTACTCGGCGAGTATTACGGAGGATCTCCTAAATTTCGTCTAACGTAGCCTTTTTATTCTTTTTAAATATAGTACGCTAGGTAATTGCGCTAAGATATAGGAGGAGGTAGTTTATACGATATAGATATATCTTCTATATAGACTCCCTTTCGTAGAAGTCTTCCGGAAAACCGTTTATAGCTAGTATTTCGTTTACTAGTTACTTAACATCTTCTAGAGAGAAACCGGTAGCCTTTAATCCTTAAGCTGCCTTTAGCGTAGCCTATAATAATTAGCTATATTTATAGGATAAATCAAAGTAGCCGATAGCTATAGTCGGCATTTTAGAAGACGTACCTCTTTCTAGAACGCTATATCTATATTAACCCTCCTCTCTCCTTAAGATTCCCGATACTATCTAGAATAGAGATAGTTAGTAGGCGATAAATTCGTATCCCCTATCTTTAGGTATTTTATAATTAAACCGTAGAAGTTATAGACAATTCCTAGTTAACCTTTAAGTCGAGAAGTCGTATAACGGTATAATATCCTCTCTATAAAGAACTTCTAGAATATATCTATTCGATCGTTACTACCTTATCGGATCGAGTACTTCCTTAGTTTATACTCTATAAGAAGGGTTATATTAGCAGGTAGATAGGGTGGTAGTAGGTACAAGTAGTATTCGATAAGGATCTAGGAGGAGAGGGAGGAAGGTAGGAGAGTTAGCCTATTGCTAAGCGCTAAGCCCTACCTAAGGCATTAAGACTCTAACTTTACTCGAGCCTAGTTACATACTAAATACGTATAACCTCTTTAGTCCTAATATACGCTTCCCTTCTAAAGGCCGCGCCCTCGTAGCCGGTCTATATTCTAATCTTATCCTCTATTACTACTAACTTAGTAGGTCTAATAAGCTACTTAGCCCGCGCTAAATTAAATACGCAACTACCTAAGTATGTAACTATGTTAAACCTTACCTCTAATATAATATAATATTCAACTCTAACTACGCTATCCTTATATATAATAAAGTAATATATAATTACGAGAATTAAGGACTATCGACTAATTATAATACGAGCGCGTCTTCCCTACTATAATAGGTAGGCGTACGAGGTATTACAGCACTGCCTCCGTTCTAAGTAATGTCGTTCCGAGTTCTTTGCGTCTACTCTAAAAGACCTAGAAATTTCCGCTCTAAGGGATTGTTCTTATTATTACGAGGGCTATTATTGTTCGTAGTTTCGCTAGCCCTAATTAGTTAGGTTTGGCAGTCTTTAATTGTTAATCTTATCTTATCTTTTCAAAAACACAGTTCGTCTAGTTTCTATAGGTAAAGGCTATTATAAGTACAATAGTTAAGGTTCGCCTCGCTTAAAGGGTCGGAAAGATCGAGGAGTAACCTATTATACGCAAGATCGACCCTAGCTAGCTTAGCTCTATAGTTTTGCCCTTAGTTAGTCTATTGACCTAATCTTTTAAGCGGCTCTTAGTGTTTTAACTTAGCCTTAAAGTTTTAATTAAACCTTTAATATAGCTATTCTTTTAGCTTAACCGGTATACTCTAGCTCGTAGTATAGGTAAGGTTAGTAATAGTAGCGAGTAGGTAGTATTAACAATAGCGGCGCTAGCCGTCTTAGCGCTAACTTTACCTTGCTTCTAATTTCCTTCTTTAACTAATAATAACTTAGTAACACCGTTACTAATATAGCCGTATCTTTCCTTCTTTAAGTAGTAATACACTCCGTAATACCGTTACTAATATAGCCGCGCCGGCTACCGGTACACTACTAGCTCGTAGCGCGATACTATTATCTTTATTACCGTTATTCGTACGCGCGCGCGCGTATCGCCCTTATCGATCGCTTAGGCCTTAGGGCCTCGATAGAATAAAGGGACAAGAGAGGGCGCTAAGAGAAGGGTCTTATAGGGTGCGCTAGTAAAGAGGTAGATTCTATAGTAGTATAGTCTTATTGTCCTTTGTTGCTAACAATTACTTGCCTCTAATTAGTTAGCTAATAGTACCCCGGGGGTAGTATTAATCCTAGGCCTTTCTAGTAACATTATAGGCCCTTAGTCTTCTTCTTATTCTTTACGCTAGTCCGATACTTATCTAACAACTTAGTTATGTCCTTAAACGAGTCTTTAGCTTCCTACGAGTCCTATTTAGGTAAATAGCCTTGCTATCTTAGGAGGTATTCCTTCTTGCCTTGCCTAGTCCGATACTTTAGGATACGTTCTATAGACTATAGCTCTTTACTATTAGCTAGGACTTCTTCTAACTTAGCAGGCGCTTTATCGCCTTCGCGTTAATAGTATAGTTTAAGGAGGGATATATAGAAGGTGTTATAGATAGTGTAATAGGGTAGAAGCTATAACTAATAGGCCTATACGGAGGAGCCCTTAACTTCTCGGATACGGAATAGGCTAATATATCTCGGTACGATCTTAGGCCTTGTTTTACTATTAGGTAATAGGTGTTTGCGGATGCGGAGGTTCTTCGTACTAAGTATAACTATATCGCCTTGTTTGAAGGTTATTAGTATATAACGCTTATCGTAGTAGGCCTTTTAGTAGGCCTATGCCCTTGCTAGTTTATTAGCTATTTTAGCGTAAATTTCTCGCATCTTTTAAATCCTCTTAATAGCTGCTAGTGTCTTAGGTACTTAACGCGCTTCTATTTCCTTACGCTCGGCCTCGAGCGAGGTAAATAGATCTTATAGCAAGGCAGCGTTTTAGCCTATTATAGCTATATACGGTAAAACCTTAGTTAACGAGTGTACGCTATTATTGTATACGAATTCTATAGGCTATAGGAGATTAACCTAATCCTCGGGGTTGTTATTAATATAGCTGCGTAGGTACTACTATAGGGTAGCATTCTGCCTCTCTATTTAACCGTTAGTCTATAGATAGAAGGCTATTAATAGCCGATGCTTTAGTCTTAGTTGTAGGTATATTTCGCTCTAATAGTGCGATGTTAGTATCGATCTACGATTAGATACTATCCCCTTAGGGGTTCCCTAATAGGTATAGAAGATATTAGTCTATAGCGCCTCTGCTATATTAATAGCAGTCCAATCCTTACGCGCCGGGATATATCGAGCGCCTTTAGTAAATCGATGTACTATAATAAGGATAGTATTATATACGTCCTTACTACCTCTACGCTTAGCAGGCGGGAGGCCTATAATAAAGTCTATTATAAGCTCTGTAAATAGCTTCTTTAGAATAGGAAGCGAAGACAGCTCGCCGAATAGTAAGTGCTTCGGTGCTTTAACTCGCTAGTATACTATATATATCTATATATACTTCTTTATATGCCGCTTACTATTTAGCTAGTAGTATATGCGCGATAGTAACTCGTACGCCCTCTCTATACTATAGTAACTAGCGAGCTTACTATTATAGTGCCTCTTTAAAAGCTCTTGTCTAATCGATTGTTTAGCGGGGATATAGTATCTGCCCTTAAACCTTAAGTAACCCTTATCGTCGATCGACTAACTATTACTCTTACTAGATCGAGTCGCCCGTCTACTTACAAGCCTATTAATACGCTCGATAGCAAAGGCGTCCCTCTACTAAGCGCGTAACAGCTTATCTATAAACGATTAACTATCCCTATTCGTAAGGTTATTTAATAGCACCCTTGCTATCGAACGAGGTACGCATTATATATATCTAATAGTACTAGCAGCCGGAACTACTATAACCTCTTCTATAGTGCTATCGCTATATTAGCTATTACTACAGATAGCAATATCTTTAATCGAGTTATTATAGCTCGAGCGATCTACGTCCTTTCTTTTAACGTATACTAGAAGAACGACAACTCCGCTATAGTATTTGTTACTACCGCGAGGTCCGGAAGTCCGCTTATCCTACGCTTGCTTATTAACAATACGGGCTATAGTAATCTTATACTATAGGGTTAGAAACAATAAATTAATAGATTACTAAGTCTCGCTATCGTAATTAGGTCGCCTCGATAGGCTATCGGTAGGGTTACTTACGCCTAGCCGGTATAATATATTAAAATCGAACCCGGCGAGGTAGACGGCCTATCTAGCCTATCGACCTATAACCCTAGTAACCTTAGTAATGCTACGGAGGTTGTTATAGTCTATATAGACCTATATCGTATATTAAGCCCTATCGAGGTAGTGCCTCTAATACTTAAAGGCCTCGATAATAGCTAGTAACTCTTACTCGTAGGTCTTATAGCGACGCTCTATATCGATTATCTTTCGTAAAAAGAAGGCAAACGGGTGCTAACAGGTATTATTAGCCTATTGTAACATAATAGCTAATATAGCGAACTATAAAGCGTTAGTCTTAATACGGATCTGCTTACTTAGTATAAAATAGTATAATAAGGGGACTTTAGTAAAGCGTTGCTTTAAGCCGTTAAAAGCGGCTTGTACCTTATTAGTCTATTTAAACTCTCTAGTCGGGTTAGCCTTAGTTTTAGTAAGCTTAGTTAGTAGTATTACGTACCTTAAGTAACCCTCGATAAATCGACGATAGAAATTAGTAAAGCCGAGGAATAACTAAAGTTCTTTAATACTAGTAGGTGTTAGCTACTTAGTAATAGTCTTAATCCGATTAGGATTAGCCTTAATACCCTTAGTTAATACGAGGAAGCTAAGGAAGGACACCTCCTTAGTAGTAAAGGTATATTTAGAAGGCTTACAATATAGCCTATAGGCCCTTAGGCGATCGAGCACCTTGCGGACTATAGCCTAGTACTCCGCAATGTTAGGTAAGTATATATAAACTAGGATGTTATCTCGGTAAACTATATAGAGGTAGTCTAATAGGCCTAATAGGGCCCGATTAATATAGGACTAGAAGGTTATAGGGGCATTAGCTAGCCTAAATAGTATAACTAAGTACTCGAAATAGCTATAACGAGTACGGAAGGCCGTCTTCTATTCGTCGCCCTTGCGAATACAAATGCGGTAATAGGCGTCCTTAATGTCTAATATAGTATAGTAGTAAGCACTAGAAAGGCGATCGAGGGTCTTATTAATAAGCGGAAGTAGATAGCGGTCTTTAATAGTAATAGCATTAAGCCTACGATAATCGATATATAGGCGTAGGCTACTATCCTTCTTTAGTACAAACAGGATAGGTGCACTAGTAGGGCTATTACTATACCGTATCCGGCTATTTGCTAGGTTTTTATCTAGGTACTTACGTAATATAGCAAGCTCTCGTTCACTAAGGTTATAGAGAGGACTAAAAAGGACCTCTTTGCCCTCTATAATATTAATCTTATAATCCGTCTCTTTAAATATAGGCAATGTCGATACTAGGTAGTGTTTAAATACATTAATATAGGTCTCTCGAATAGGCTCTAGTATACGAGCAAGCTAATTAGGGTCTATGCTATTAGGGGGCATAGGTTTATCGTTATTACTACCGAGTAGGTTAGTAGTCGGGTCCGCTAGGGTTAGGTTGCTAATAAATAGGACCCTAATATCGTTAGGGCACTCGCTAATATTAATATGTTTAATATCCTCTTTCCTAGCGATTCTAAATCGCTATTACTAACTGCCTAAGTCTATAGCTATAGCGTAGTACTTAAGGATAGGGTTGGTAATAATAATAGTAGCTCCCCTATATAGGTAGTCTATATCTACTATGTAGGTAGTAAAGTCTAGTAGGCGCTTATTGCCGAGGTCGTCTTTTAGAACTATAGGGACATAGTAGGCCCTATAAGTTAAGTGCCGAGCGTTATTAAACTAAGCAAGGGTTAGTAGGTTAGTCCTAGGTAATTGTCGAAGGTCTAATTACTTAGCTAGGCGATAGCTAATAAGGGCACTAACTAAATTTCCTAGATCTAGTATAACCTTAGTCTTATAATTAGTGCTATACGAGTCCGATACGAGATAGGTACGTATAATAGCTAGTACAATGTCGATAGTCTTACGCCGTATAAGGCTAACAGTTAGTATAGCGCTTATTCTTTTTTCGAAGGTTAGCCTATAGGGGTAGCGTTAGCTACTAAGAGGTGCTTTCGGTACTTAGCGGTAGTACGGTCGATTCGGGCCTAGTCCTTAGGTTTGTCGCATTAGCCTAGCAGATAGCTAGTACTATTATAGTTGAAGCACTTTAATCCGGTTAGGAGATTGCTATAGCCGCTATTGCTACTATTGTTAGCCGAGCGATTAGTACTATAGGGATACGAGCCCCTTCCGCGGCCCCTATTATAGCCTCCTCTATATAGCCGCCGGCTACGGCCTCTTCTACGGTCGTTGTTACTGTTCCTATTGTTAGCGTTATTGTCTTAGTAGGAACTTTAGTTTCCTCCGCGGGCACTACGGTTACTATAGTTAGTACTAGTTAGTCGAATCCTCGACTCTAGCTGTTACTAAAGCTAAATAGCTTGTTTAGCTGTTTCTACTTCGACTATAAATTAAATGCGTATTAGATTAGCCTATTCGAATACACGGCGGCGGTCTAATTTAAGGACTAATTCCTATCTTAATTTAGGGCGTATTTCGGAGATCTATATAGAATTAGTTTTAGCCGGAAGGTTATCCTCGAGGGTATTTAAATAGGCTTTAAATAAGCGAGCTAATTGATTAGTCTTTTATTTAGCTCGAAGGTATTAGTCCTAAGCGTATTATTGCCTTAGTATAGGGTTTCTAAGGGTGTCTAGTATAATAGTCTTATAGGTTTTCTACTAAATAGTAGCCTAGTTACTAAGGGAATCGAAATAATTATCCTAAGTACGTTTTAGGTCGCTATTAATATACTGTATAGCGTATACGACTAAGGAATAGTTATCTAGCAGCGCTCTCGTTACATTGCGCTAGTTAAGCTTATAGTTACGAATATAGTCGTTATATTGCTTCCGACTAGAGCTATTAAATACGGTGTAGTCTTTAAGTTTAGTATCCTTCTTTTAAATAGTTAGTAAGGAAGGCCCTACTGCTAGTCTAGCATTAGATACTAGGGACTCCTATAGGCGGCGAATTTCGAGGAGATTATCCTTTAACTATTGTTCTTAACGTAAGGTAGTAAGCCTGTTTTAGGTAGCTTCTTAAAGTCTCGCTACTAGCTAGGGGCTAAAGGCTAGTTAGCTATATCGACGGTTAACAATATTGCTAAGAATATCGTTAATAGGCAACGATAGGTTATCCCCTTCGATTATAGGTTCTTTAGTAGGCCCTCCGGTAGGCTCTTTAGTAGGCACTTTAGCAGGAACTGTGCTACTAGCGTTGTTATTGCTAGCGCTACTAGCGGCGCCGCGGGTATTGTTGTTACTTCGTAATAAACCGGCTATTATAATAAGGGGTAACACTAGAAATATATTATAGGCCCCTATAGTACGGATATAGCGGAATTAGTAGGTATCGGCTTAGTGCGATTGACTTAGTATAATAGGCCGTATAGAAGGCCTTGCTTAATAATTGGTACGGTTGTTCTAATAGAATAGTACGTATAGGTCCCGTTCTTCGGGCGTAATATAGTTCGATTAACGATTTTCGTAGCTATACCGCTAAAAGCTTAAAATAAGGACTATCTAGCTACTACCCTTAAAGGGTAGATCGAATACTGTATAAGAAGGGTTATATTAGCAGGTAGATAGGGTAGTAGTAGGTACAAGTAGTATTCGATAAGGATCTAGAAGGAGAGGGAGGAAGGTAGGAGAGTTAGCCTATTGCTAAGCGCTAAGCCTTGCCTAAGGCATTAAGACTCTAACTTCACTCGAGCCTAGTTATATACTAATCACGTATAACCTCTTTAGTCCTAATATACTCCTTTAAGTATAAGTATAGAGGGAACAATATCTTATAGACCTATTAATTTTAATTAAACTACTCGGTATACTCGGGTTTCTAGAGATACGCCTAGCTCGCCTTTTCGAATATATTCGGATTAATACTCGATATTCTTATATCTCCGAATAACCTTCTACTTATACTCTAAAAAGGGAAGAACTAAAAAGTAGTACCCTATAACGAATTTCTACTACTAGTATTCGGAGAGGATAAATCTACCCCTAATCGTCGTCTAGTAATCGATAGGCTCGAAAGCGAGTATATACCTTCGTCCTAACATCGTCGTAATCTAGTTCGTATACTAGACTATTTCGACTATTGTCTCGTCGTTACTCTTCCTAGTATAGCGCCTAGTATCTATATAATCTCGGTCGGTATATTTGAAAGTTTTATATAGTAAGGTAAGGAGTAGTAGATATATACAACTAGCTAAAGGGAGATACTCTTTCTTTTATCGTATTATATCGGTAGGAATAGCTAGATAGTAACTAGCTAGCTATCTTTTTTTTGTATCCTAGCTACCCTAGCTATCCTAACTACCCGAATTTTGCCTTCTATATAGCGGCTCTCTCCTACTAACGGAACCGAGCTACTATACCTACTAAATCTAAGCTCGTTTTTAGTCTTAATCTATCCTCTTTCGGTATAAGACACTCGATAAGTAAATGCTTAGGCCGAGTCTAACTACGATACCTAAGACTAACTAATAGCTCTATTAACTAATCCTAATCCTCGAACTCCTTCCGCTTCTTAGTAAAGACCTTAAAGAGCGCTCGAGCTTCGTTAGGTACCTACGGAGTAGTCGAGATAAAGCCGTATCGCTAAAATAGGTAATCCTTCGGAGGCTTATATAGAGATTTAGAGAACTCTAACGGTAACCTATCCTACTAGTAGCTTAGATTCCGGATATAAGCCCTTTCTACCTTAGTAAAGATTTTATATAGTAGTAGTACTCTACCCTCGAGAAATGCTTTTTATTTCACTATTAGTATCTACCGGCTACGAACGCCGGCTATATATGCTAAGTATAGAATAGTTACCTATACCCCTTTCTCTTTTAGTAACTCCTCTACCGTCCCTAGATACTTAGCCCCTATTATATTAATCGCAACCTACTTTACTTTTATAGACGTAAAGGTAGCGCTCTAATACTAATAAAGAAATTTTTATTCTATATCGAGGATATAAAGACGACTAGTCTCGATTCTAATCCTCGCTAGCTTTTTATAGTAGCTTTAACGATAATTTCTAGATTAATAGGACCTATACGTTAGCCCTTTACTAGTACCTCGTCTTTTTAACTATAGTCGATCTACTCCTAGCGCTTATCGTTTATAGCGTTAGGCCCTAAGACTGTTCCTATTACCAGATCGACGCACAGCATCTCTTTACTTTTTTAGTTCCTTTATTCGTAGTATTAAGCTCTTACGGTATTCTAAACTATAGTATTATAGTTCTTAGCTATCTATATATCTCTATTACTATCCTTCGTATAGATAGAGATAGCGGTAATAGGTCTAAATACTATTAGTTAACGTCTTAAAGAGAGAATACCGGCTATAGCTACCGGCGATAGCTACTAGCTACTATAGCTGCCGGCTATATTAACTTACGGTACTAGAAAGTTACGCTCGAAAACTAGACCTAATTCCTTCCTTCTCTAAGTCTTCTCTTAGGTTGTCTTCTTATTCTAACCTTTACTTTTTTCTATAGGCGCTAGCTATTAATAGAATGACTTTTTCCGCGCCTTTCTTCTCTTATTCTCCGATCTTTTATCCTTATCTATCTTCTCCTTTCTCTCGTAGTCTCGTACGTAAGTCTTCTTTATAGAGTAGTTCTCTTTAGTCTTACGCTTTTTTCTTAGATACTTAGGTAATATAAACTCGCGGTCGTTAGTTCTATCTTCTATCTAGCGCGCGGCGCGCTTCTCTCTTACTATTTTAAGGAAGGGGGGGGAGGGGGGGCAGGGGCGTAGTATATAGTAGGTACAATAGGTATAGGTATAGTAGAAGAAGAAGTTAAAAGGTATAAGAATATCGCGAAGCTCTAATTGTTACCGCCTACGTAACGTTATATAGATAAGCTTTAATAACTACGGCAACTACGCCCTACTAACTATAACTACGCCCTAGTAACAGCAACTACGACCTACTAACGGTAACTACGACCTAGTAACGTTAATAGCTATTATTAAGGCAATCGCGAGCGTAGTAAATTTAACCTAGTTACTATTATAGACGGTAATAGTAGCCTATAGGCAAATAACTATCTATAGCAATCCTAGGCTAGGAGACTCCTATCTTATTAAATCTAGCTAATCTGCTTTACTCTTATTAGATACATATATAAGACTCTTAATGTTCCTAGTAGCTATAATAGTCTATTCCGGATTTATTTACTATCCGAAGACGTAAAGATATATAAGATCGATAGGAACAACCGATATCTTCTTATAGCCCTAGGAAATACTCTATTAGAGATTAATACTAAAACTCGCCTATAGAATAGTTAAAACTAATATAGTTTCTAGTATAGCTAGCAATCGTAGCTAATAGTCAAATAAGAGTGTCCTTATAGTAAAGGTAATATAGTCTCTAGTTCTAACTAGGAATCTATATAATTTAAAAAAACTAACCCGGAACTAGGGAGCTAGTTTGCCGCTAAGAAACTGAACTATATACGTTTAGTAGTTTGCAAACCGAACTACTATAGGGTCTAATTAAATTTCTCCCTAGCGTTAGGCGTAGGCTAGTATTTATAGAATTCTTCCTAGTTTAGGCGGATAAACCGATCCTTACCGTTATTTATAATACACTTTTTATCCGTTAATAACTTAATAAGGGCTTTAAAGAATAATCTTCTCCTAAACGTTCCTACTCGAGCCGAATTACTATACTTATTATTTTAGAGTAAGCCCTTATAATATCCTTTCGTACTACTTTAAGTAGTTCGTAAGTGTATAGGAGGAACCTTCTTAATTAAAGTTACTAAGGAATCTTCGAATATATTATAATACTATACTATTATCCTACTTAGATAGACTAACGACGGCTTCCGAGATTAGGTTATTATTGCGTAGGCGTACTATAGCCGGCAATATATACGTAGGAGAGCTATACCTTTTTAGAAGACTAGATAGCGAGGTAGGGCTAGGAAGAAGATCTCGATAGGCGGCGGTAAGCTCTTCGAAGGTACCGCTAGCTTCGTAATCGAGTTTGCTAGTATTTAAGTCGTATAGGTAGAACTAAGGAAGTATTATTATCCGCTTAGTACCCTTTAGGGATACCGAAGCGCCGTACGGAAGATAAGAAAGGGTTAGTCGTATTCCGAGAGTACTAACTAGGTACTGTTCCTAGCCTGTATTTCGATACTTGCCCTTTAGATCGTCCCTAATAAAGCTATTAAGGGTATTCTCTATCTTAGTATTTAGGTAATAGGTATTATAGTTAATAGAGAGAAAGTAAGCTTAAGGAGCGTATATAGGGCCCTTCTCCTAGCGAAGAATCTTAAGCTCCTTATACTACTTTCTAAAGAGCTCCTCTAAGTAGATCCTAGCGAAGAACTTTATAGTAGTCTCTACGGTTTTAGAAAGGAAGGATATAGAGCCTTAAACTTAGTTCGTAGTAATACCTTCTTCTAAGAGGATACTAGTTTATATAGGTAAACTTAGTCGACCTACCGTTGTTAGGTTAAGTTATCTTAGCGAAGTATAGGTAGGAGATAAGGTTAAGGGCGCGGTTAGGGCGGATTAGACCGTAAAGGAGCTAGTAGATAGGGTCTCCTCTATAGACTTACTAGAATCTAGAGTAGAAAGCGGTTCGAAGCTAGCCCTTATTCGAAACTCTATTAACCTTACGCTAGTGCTATAAGTATATTGTAGCCTCTAGCTTAAACTAGTTAGATAGAGATAACTTTCCGAACGATAGAGGGGCCGCGGCAACTTCGATTTTCTTATTATTATACTATCTAAAAACAGCCGCTCTATATAGCTCCCTAGAGCCCTTATTGCTTATAATAATATCTAGGGTAATAGTACTATATCTCGCCTAAGTATCCTAGCTAGCCTTAGTTATTACTTTCGTATAAGAGAAGGCCTTACGAATCTTAGTAGCAATTGATAGGGTAACGCGTTCGATAATTAGAGGAGTATATATCTTACTCTAGTAGCTATAGGTCTTAGGGAAGAAGCGATATAGTCTAAGGTAGTCGCTAGGGATAGGGAGGTAGCGAGCTTTCCGAAATAGGTTAGGGCGTTCGTTTCGAAAGCTAAGCAAGTCGTTCTAGTATTTATATCTAGGGCCGCTTAAGATCTCTATTATCTAGTTACGGCCGATCTTTCCTTAGAACCTAACTACTCTCCTAAATAGGTAGGAGGTATAAGTATAGTATAGCGGGTAAGGGGCGGTTATAACGAGAGCAATTACTCTATCTTATATAGTATTAATAGACTTACTATCGTACTATATTAATACATTTCGGTCGGCCTTAGAAACCCTATTATAGGTATAGTAGGCTAGACTATTTCTAATTTAAGTATCCTAATTATAGGTTAGCTCCTTATAGTAAGTAGTACTACCTCGTTTAGGCCCTAATATATCGAGGTCGTTTATTAGGTTCTCTTTAAGGGATACGGTAAGATCTCTACTTAGCTTATTAAGTCTATTCGATCTTCGAGTCCTATCTAGAGGAGGAATTAGCGTAGTAGTTCAAATTCGACGAATAGACGGAGCCCCTAGAGCAAGGCTATTATTACTACTTCTACTACCGTTTCGATCTAGTAGTAAGGTAGAGTACTCGACTAAGAGACTAGGACGAGTTATATCCCGCTATATAGGCGTATTTTATCGAGAGCTAATAGGTTAAGTAGGGCGTATAGGAGACAGGTATAGGTTATTTAGCCTAATTAGGGGGTCGCTAGCCGGATTATATATAATTAGCAACCTAATAGGTATACTAATACGCTCGTATATACCTATAAGGGACTAAGGGACCTTAAGCCCTAGAGTCTTAGAGGCGGTGCCTTTAATATAACTACCTAGTAGGTCCGAAAAGGGACGGCCGTTAGGAGTAATAGTAATAATAGGAGGACCTTCGCGCTAGCTAATCTAAATACCGACGGCCTCGAGCTTAGCTTTACCTACTTCTATCTTCTTAGGGAAGTACTTATCTTTATCCTCTTTACTTATATTATCTTCTTTATCTACTACTTAATCCCTAGCCGTAATAGTAACGGTATTAATATTAGCCCGTCCTTACCTTACTCTAAGGGTACGACGGTATATATAGTTGCTTAAGATACGAAGAACTAGCTAAACCTCGGTAACCTAGCCGGAGCTGTTTAGGTTTACTAGGCTACTAAGCTTTCTATCTTTCTATAGCCTAAAACTTCGAGCTATTTCCTCTATCGTATTACCTAGAATATTATAGAGGTCTAGATAATTCCTAAACAAAAGTAGGGCTATTAGCGATATCGTTCTTACGGCGATCCTTAGTAGCTTTTCTATAAACGATAGCGGCCTATAGGGTAGCAAATTCGTTACCTATATACTACTTAAGGGTCTATATCGTTATAGATCCCCTAGTACGAAGAATATCTCCTATTTGTTTTCGTATCCCTTTAAAGAGCGCTTCTTTAAGTTAGTAGTAGGTTAGCTTAGTGCCTTTAATAAAGTAATTAATGCTTCCTAGATTATCGTAGATAATATCTACTTTAGTTTAGCGAGATAGGTTAGCCGATTAAAGATACTATACCTATTCGAGCGGGATATTATAGTTGCTTAGTTACTAGTCGGTAGGGAGGTAGGAAATATCGCTATAGGCTACGCTAGTAGTAAGGTCTCGGCTAGAGCCTTCCGCTATTTCGTTCTTTAAGGCGGCGGGGGGTTTTTATATCTAGTTCTAAAAAAAAGAGGAAAGGGTATATCGGTATTTAGTAGTTAATTAAGGAGGATAGTATTTACTATAGGTACCGATCGCCTTATTAAGAGGAAGGCGGTATAGGTATATTTGTTTATATAGAAGTTTAGTAAGAAGGTTCGCCTTTTTATCGTAGTAGCGGCGCGGGTATATAGGAAGAAGTAGGAGGTACCTACCTTGCCCGTATATACGCGTTTATATATAAATCCGGAAGTAAAGCGCGTATCTTAAAAAAGTAAAGCGTAAAGTATAGGTAGTAGTAACATTTCTAAGGACCTAGGTAATTCGCGTAGTAACGAGATTCGAAGGGGTAAGACTAGAGTATTTAGATTTAGGGAGTTAGTATTATATAATATGCTAAACCCTCCGTTTTACCCCCTACTATAGTAAGGTATAGTTATAGAGGCCCTTTTAGGTAGTATAGAGTAGTAGTAGTAGTTATAATATATCCTAGCTAGCTAGCTACTATAGGTAGGAGCTCCGGGGATTCCTAGAAATTTCGATATATCGGCTATTTTAGGCTATTAAAATACTATAACAGAAAGGTTTTAACTACTTCCCCCTAAGGCAGATAGTTCTTCTTAGGCTATAAGCTATTCGATTGCGACTATTACTAGGTATCTATATCGGTAGTCGTATAGTATATTCCTCTTTTTAGTAGGAAGGGTAACTAGTTCGTCTAGTACTTACTAGGGCTAGAGGAAGGGGGCGATTTATAGTTATATTCCTATACTTCTTCTAGCTAGTATAGTTTAATAAAAGAAATTTTCGAGGAGAGGTAAGGTTTCTAGATCTAATCCGGAAAGCGGGTTTCGTTCTATAGGGCTAGGTATAACGTAGAGCTCTTAGTAGGCCTATTATTGCTAAGTTAAAATTATTTACTCGCCTCTTAGATAGGCTAGTACTTAGACTATCCCGGGGAGTAGGTCTAGGATATTATTAAGGACGAGGGCTTCTTACTGAAGTACCTACCCTCGACGGCGGTATAGTAGAAAAGAAGAAAGGAAGAAGCTTCGAAGGTCGTACTCTATCTAGCTACTAATACATAAAGGGATAAACGATCCTAGTATACGTCGATAATCTATTTAAATACGCTAGCGAGTAGAAAACTAGGGTAAAGCGAGTAAATATAGATAAGATAGGGGGCAGAAGCGAGTAGATATAGGTAAATAGGGCCTTAATTAGGGACTTAGTAGGCCTACTAAGGCGGTAGTAGTCCTTTTTGCTATATTCTATAGCCTACTCCGCCTCTAAGGGTTCGTCGCAAATACCTAGGTTTAATCCTAAGCCTATAGAGTTATCGGGATAGCGGGGTTACTCTTAATTAATCTAGGTAAGCTAAGTCTATCTCGTATCCTTATTAAGGACAACCTATACCCGTTATCTCCCCAGCCTACAACGTTATCTAGAGCCTCCTAGGTAAGAAATCCAATGCCTTGTCATCTGTACAGATTAGCGTATACTAGGGTAGTAATACTAGTTTCTATAAGGGCCTTAAAGAGATATAGGTTATATTCGACCTTTAGTATATTTATTTTATCGTAGACCTAGACTCTCTAAGCTATCTACTAGTTAGGGTCTCGCTATAGTGCTAGTCGAAAGCTGGGCTCCCGGGTAGGTCTAAGAAGGGCGCTAATATAGTAAGCTTATTCGTAGAGATCCTATTATCTATAGAGAACTACTCTTTAGTAGATCCTATAGTACTAAGCTAATAGCTAGGTTATCCTATTCTAGGTAAATAGGGTAGGGTAATTAAAAGCTAGGAAACTATTAGGCTTAGCTAGACCCCGTAGTAGTCCGGGTTAGTTTAGGTTAGTTTACTAAGAATCCGGTATACGGACCGGTTTACCGGCTACGTACCGGCTATAGATAAAAATCTAACCTAAAATACGCCGGAATACGTCTAAATAGCCTTAAATATAGATTCAATCGTATAGTATATATAATATAGGGCCCTATTATCTTCCGGACTCGATCCGAGGTCGTCGTAGGTTAGTCGGATTTTCTAGGAAACTAGTTTAGACTAGCGGGGTAGCAAACTAAACCGAAACTAAACCGGAGGGGTACCGCTAAGATACTAAACTATATACGTCTTATAGTTCGCAAACCGAACTACTACGGGGTCTAGGCTTAGCCGAGCTATTAATAATCTAACTATTTGCCTTTAGGTAGTATAGGGAGATTTAGACTCGGTAGGTAGCTATTCGTTCGAGTAAGTCTTTAGTATCTTTTTAGTTCTTAGTACTATTATCTATAACGAATTTATCCGGGTAGCTATATTAATAGTAGACCTCCTCGTATAGAAACTTAGCTATTTAGTTTGTACTAGCCGATTTACTAGCGTAATTAGATATCCTCCCCTTAACCGAGCTACTAACTACTTCGCGAGCTAAGGCAATAGATCTGTTTCTGTTAATATAGAGTATATTAGTAACTTAGCGACGGCTAATAACCCGAATATAGGTAGAGTAAAGTATTCTAGTAATCCTATATCCCTCTCGCATTAAGTAGACTTAATAAGACTAAACCTACGTAGCGATCTCGGACTATATACTATACTAGAAGTATCGTTTAGACGCTAGGTAATATACTATCCCCCGGCCCTTATAACTATATTCCTTATAAAGCGAATAGATTATTTCTTCTCGAACCTTCTCGCTATTAATTACTCCCTAGAGAGGATAGCTTAGATAGCGTTAGTAGAATAGGAGGCGATCTTTAATAATATATTTCTAGGAAGTACGTCGAATTCTTTAAGATTTAGTATAAGAAATACCTAGGAGAAAGCGAGGAGTTAATTTAAAGTATCTAATAGATAGCGATTCTTAGGACTAATATTTATCCTCGTTAAGGAAACTAGACTCGGCTAGGGGATTAATAGGCTCGGATTAGACTATAGTATAGAAGAAGTTGTTATTAATTATATTATCGTCGTCGATTTAGTCGTCTCCCTCGGAAATATCCTCTTCCGTAGTATTATAACGAGATAACCTATTAGCTACGGAATGCTTTCTTCTAGGAATATACTTAATCTCGAAATCGAATAGTCGGATCTAGGTAACCTATCGGGCTATTACTAAATTAGGGAGATCCGAAGCTAACTTACTAAGCTAGTAGGTAAGAGTAGTAGTATTAATTTCGATCTAAAAGTACTATCTAACGAGTTACTTCTTAAACTTCTTTAGTAGTTTAAGTACTATAAGGTATTCTTGCCTACTAGTATTATATCGGGCTTCGGTTTTAGTCTAAAGGCCGCTTTCGTACTAAATAGGGTAACGCTTCTTTATATTGTCTCTTTCGGATTAGTTTAAGCTACTACTATATCTAGACCTACTCGTATTCGAAAGGAGGATAATTAATCTATTACCCTTAGTATAATTAATCGAGATAAGCGTAGGTACCGTAGTAAGTATAGCCTTTAAAGAGTCTATAGTAGCTTACTAAATAGGTCCCTAGGAAAAATAAATATTAGCTTTTAGGAGGTATAAAAGGGGTCTTAGTATTTCTACGAAGCCTTCGATCTAGATATAGTAGTAGATACAAACCCTAAGGAAGGCCCGTACGCCTAAGTAGTTCTTAGGTGTTAGCTAGGCGACAATCTTTGTAACCTTCTCTATATTAGGGTGTCTTCCGGAGATATTAATAACGTAGCCGATATATTTTAGTTTCTTATAGAGGAATTAAGATTTAAGGCCTAAAATAGTATATCTAGTACGCTCGATATCTATAAGAATACTATCTATCTATTAAATATACTTAGTAACGAACCTTCTTAAGCTAGGTTCGACCTCCCTATTATTATATCGGGTCTTCGGGCCCTTAATACTAATATCGTCGACAAAAGGCCTCGTATAGTAGGAAATGTAATCGAAAAGGATCCTTATAACTACTCGGACAAACTAAGCAACTAAGTTTGTCGCTCCTTACGAAAGGGTAGTTATTCGTATAAGGCTAAGCGGGGTATTAAAGGCAGTTATGTCTCGATCGACCTTATAAAGAGGGACTTAGTCGTACCTAGAGAAGAAATCGATTAGGGACGAGATAGTATAGTTAGTAAAATCCTCGGTAAAGCTATTAGTATTAGGAGGAAGGTTTCCGTCCTATATTATATATCGGTTTAGTTCTATAGTAGCGTTAATTAGGCGATACTTTTTAGTTCCTTTCTTCTAAACTAAGTACTAGGGGTTTCGGTATACTCCTTCGCTAACTTTAAGTACTCTATTCGCAATTCGCTCTCGGATTATCTCTTCTATAATGTTTACTAGGCTAGGCTAGAGGCGGAAGGTTAGTTTTCTCTAAGGCTTATAAGGAATTGTTCGGATTAGCTAAGAAGGTACTACGTCCGCGTCGACTCTTCTAATTTTAGTAAAGCTCTAGGTAAGGGCTTTTTCCCTATTATAAAGTATCTCGTAGAATAGATCTAGCTCCTTAGGAAGAAGCTCTATACTAATAAGAAGCTTTGCCTTCCTCTGTTTAGTAAGACGCGAGCCGCGTAGTATATCTAAGAACTTTTTAATTAAGTACTTCTAGTTATATAGCCCGGCTCTAGGCGGGAGTAACGCTTCTCGAGCAAGCCGTTTCTTTTTCTAGTAAGGGTTACTACCGGTTGTTATACTCCCGGTTATTGCTATACTAGCCTCTATAGGTCTTACTTTATCTACCTTCTTCTTATATATTCTATAAACTCCGACCGTATAGTACCTACTAGTCTCCGAATCTTCCTTAAGCATTTTCTTAATAGATAGTAGCTAGGTAGGGAACCTTTAAAAGCTCTAAAATCTATAGTACCGCTTATACTATTTGTAAAACCTATTCGCTTCTAACTATTAAAGTATCGCCGCCTAGTTGTACTACGTTACAGGCTCGAGAATCGCCTCTATACGCCCGAGCCGGGTAAGGCTAATCGTTAGGTATAGCTAGGAAGGATTTTCGAGGAAGAACTAGCGCTATATAGCTAGGACCGGTACGTCGTCGTATATCCGCTCTTTAATAGGGGTACTAGTTAGGCGGCCTTTATATAGGCTATTACTAGAGGGCAGTTATAGGGATGCGGGGATACCGGGACCGCCGGGAATGCCGGGATAAGCCGGGGCTAGTCTAAGCGAGGTCGGAAAAGGTAGCGAGAGTAGGGGCGGGCCGACTATCGGACTAATAAATATACCCTAGCTAGCTAGCTAGCATACCTTGCGACTACCTTCTATTTTGCCGTATACTTCTATACTAACATTTCTTATTAAACAATAAGCCGCAACGGTATATATAATACTTCTACCTAGCGGTTTCGAACTTAGGGCAGACTCGACGCTAGTTTCTAGTCTATTACCTAGTTTTTTAACTACTAGGTATTATTGCGACTAAGGAGCTCTTTAAGCAGGATATAATTTTTAGAGCTAGTAAGGGTAGTAAAGGTAGTAGAGCGGCCCCTACGCGTAGAAATAGTCCCTTCCTAGGAGCCGTCGTCTATATTTTAAGCGATAAGGCGGTTCTTACGAGCCTACGGGCTACTAAGGATAATAGGGAGGTCGTTATCCCCTAGGGGCACAATAAGGAAATCGGTTTTACACTCGATATCAAACACAGAGACAGGAACGGAAGTGCTAATACCGATAAGTTTAGCCCTTCCTCTAGCTCCTCGTATATTTAGAATAAGACCTTTTAAAAGAGCAAGGCTAGCTTGCTATAGGAACTTTGTATTTAATATATTCCCCTCGGAGCCTTTATTAATAAGAGCGCGGATCTTAAGGCACCTATTAATAGTAATAGTAATATACGGGCTAGGGATAAGGGCGAAGTTATCGTCGACCGATAAAAGGTATATTTAGCTAGGGTCGATATAGAGCATTTCGTTAGGAAGGGTATCTACCCTAGACGAAATAACCTATATAGCGTAGTAGTTAAGTCTATTTCTCCGGCTAATCGAATTAGGGTCCCGGATAACCTCTTCGTTAGCAGCTTTATATTCCTCGTAACCTTCTTCCTCGTCGAGGCTAGTAAAGAATTCCTAGGTAGAGGTAAGGACTAGAATAGGGTAGTCCTTAGGTCGCCTAGGTCTAGTTTTCCTAGTAGCTAAGGTAGCTACCCTACCTACTATCTCTATAATCTAGTAGGGAATCTTATCGGTTTTATCCTTTTCTAGCTCCCGAATTCTTAAGGCAAGCGCGTTATCGTTTAGCTAACGGGCAACGAGCTTTTAATATTCCGGAATATAGGTAAGGGCCTTAGCATTACTAAGCTATATACTATTTCTACTAAGGAACTTCTTTACCTAAAAGTTAGGGTCCTTATAATATTTCTAAAGATTCTTTATAATATTAGTTGTCTTAGGCTCCTTTCTCGTAGCTCTCTACTAGCTCGGAGGGTTTACCCCTTTCGATAGCTCTTTAGTAGCAGGTCTCGGGGTAGGCGGTAGTACGTTATCTATTTCTAAGTTACTAGCCTTAGGTAGGCTAGCGTTACTATTTAGGGATTTAGCCGTAGGCTACCTATAGGTACTAGAAGGGCCCGTAGTAGGAGGGTTACGACTAACTGTTTCCTTAGACTAAGCTCTTAGAGGTAGTAGGCTCGGGGACCTTTAAGTAGTTCTTCGAGGCTAGGTTTGTTTCCGAATTCGCTCCTCTACCTTACGAATACTAAGTCCTTAAACTATATTACGAATACCCTTAGTCTTCGTAGCACCCTTCTACCTAGTAGTAGCCTTCCGAATTCGGTTTACGTCGGCAATAGCGGTAATAGGAAGACTATTCCTAAGCGGAGTATCCTAGCTACGAGTATAGGTAAGGGTATCTATAACTATAGCCGCCTTATAATCGCTAAAATCTAGTTCTTTATCGGCCTCCTCGATAATACCTAGATTATAGGGCCTCTAGTATAGTATAACCCGCCTAGTAGTAGTAGGGGTAATAGTAGGGGTAGGAAGGCCGTTTCGAGTATCGTTCGAGGCGATCCCTCCGTAGGGGTTTCCCGGAGACCTTAAAGGTAGAGGGGGTAGGGTAGAAGGAATTATCGGAGCTAGGGCTCGAGGAGTTAGGGCTCGAGAGGCTAGTTAAGCTATAATACTAGGAGCTGCAGTTCGCCTTAGTTGCTAAGAAGGATAGTTAAATTGTTTTTAAAGGGCTTCTATTCTAAATTTAGATAGGAAGACAATCTCCTACTAGTAATAGGCTTCGAGGAGCGGAAGTATAATAGCGAGTTTTAGGAGGGTAGGGCTATTACGGAAGCGGAATAGGGTAGCGTATAGTATACCTAAGAGCCCGAGGTACTACGTACAGTCTCGAATATAGTAGAACCCTTAGTCCGATATATACTAATAGGGCCTATAGTTTAGGCGAAGGTAGCCTTTAGCTTCGTAATAGTAATAGCGATCCTCTATACTAGGGATAGACTAAAAGGCAAAGGTATTAATAGTCGGCCCTTATATAAACTAGTTATTATATATCTAAGCTATAAGGGCATTGTCGCTCTAGAAGGGGTAGAGGCGCTATAAGGTATACGAATCGGTATTAGTATTAACCGGGCCTATAGTAGGACCCTTCTAATTGTCTTAGGAGAGGATATAAAGCTTTAGGTCTTAGAATTGTTTAATAAGGTCGTCGATACCGGGCTAAGCAATAGGGTTAAGGGCTACCCCTTATCGCTAGATATGTAGGGTAGGCCGTATACTTAGCATTCTTTTCTTAACTGTCTCCCGTAGCTCTTTTAAGTAGCCGCTATCGTTACTAGTAAGGAGCGAGAAGCCCTATCGGCTACGAGCTAGGTCGTACCTAGTACGATAAATCTATTCGAAGTCGGTATAGGATTCCTTATCGTAAGGGTAAATGCAATATTTTTCGTAGATACGAGGTATAATAGTAGGTATAGAACCCCCTAGGCCTTTTAGAAACAGACGGCTTCTCGTAATATTATTAAGAAGTCTCCTCGGTATCCCTTTAGCGATACTATAGAAGTCCTAGTAAAAGCGAAGGGCATTACTCTTAGCCGTTTGTCTAGTATATAGCTACTTAAGGTATTCGCGGGAGTTTAACCGAACCGCGATATCCTAGTTAGCAAACTCGCGCTTAAATTTCTTTAAGAAGGTATCCTACTTAAGAGGCTTACTTCCTAGAAGCCGAATAACTCGGAGTCGGATGCTAGTTTTACAATTAGAGACAAGGAGTTTTACTATAGTAGCCGTTTTATACCTCGGGTAGTATCGCTTAAGGATAGTAGAGAACCTTTTAACAAAGTTAGTAGCGTTTTCTCTAGTAAAGAGGGGGTTCTTAACGGACTCTAGGAGAGGCATTTGCGGCTATAAGTCCGAGAAGGCCTAAAGAAGACCCTAGAGAAGTTAAAGGGATAGCCCTCCGGTTACCTAGGTAAGCTACTAGGGAACTTCTCGAGTACCGCCTTCTTAGGTAGTACCTCCTTAAGCCGCTTTACTATTATCTATACTAGTATCCCTATCGCTTCCTAAGCCCGTAGTCCTCTCGGTATTAGAGTTAGTATCGAGGTAGTTACGAATAAAGTTTAGAGGTAGGTCTCGGCAGGTAGAGGCATCCGAGGGAGCCTATAAAGGCGGCTCTACCGGGATAGGGTTATTATTGTTCTCCTAGGAGCTTATTTCGTCGATAGAATAAACGATTTATAGAAGACGATAAAGAATTAGAATAAATAGGAAGGATATAGTATTAATAAAATTAGATAGGTTGCAAGGTGTTTTTAGGGTAAGGAGGGAGCGTAGAGCGTAGGTAGGCTTCAGCGTATCTTATAGTACGTATCGCGTCCGTATCTTCGAAGTAAGGAGAGGGTAGGCGGTAGCCTATATATATATAGAATAAAGGGGAATGCAAGGATTACCTAGCTAGCTAGCTGCTATACCCGCTATACCTATTCTAAACCCCCTTTGTTCCTCGCTATTAATTTCTATTAACTCGTAGTATGCCGATTACGGTACTACGGAAGGGTCGTAGTAGTTCGGAAGGAGGTTTCGAGTTAGGCTTATACCGATTAGCGGAAGAGATAGGGGCGCTATTAATTTTCGGGGTTCTTCGTATCCCTATCTCCAGTTTCTTATAACGGGGTCCTTAGGCTCCCTTTCTATACAGGTCGTTTCTTATAGAGTCCCGCCTACTATAGATAGGTAGGGATTCGTAATATTCGTAAATAGTATTTCTTTTACTTAGTATCGGTAATAGTATTTTCCTTTTGCTTTAGGTCGGTAACGGTTTAATAGTAGTAGGACGTCTCGATACTACTAAGGTCTCTTTAGCGGTAGTATTACATTAGTAGCTTAGTTTTCGCTCTAGGCGAATGCTATAATTGTTTCTTCGTAACTATATATATACCTATACCTTTAAATAAATAAAGATAGCCCTACCTTCGGCTCTAGAAAATATAGGCGGGACGAGTAGGTCGTAAGTAGAGGTGTGTGTATAGGGAACTATATACTAAAGGCCTAGTATTTAATGCCTCTTAGGTAACTGTAAGGGGTCGGCGTAGCATTATATACCTCTAAGATAAAGCATTGTAAACATTAAAGAGAAGAGAATAATCGTAGAGAGGGCTATATTATAGCGAGATAAGATATATTTCTTATATCTCTCCTTCTATATATTGTCGTAGCTATCTCTCTCTATTTATCGTATATATGTCTATTAAGGGAAAAGAAAGATACAAAAGTGCATACCTCTACTAAGCCGGGTTTCCCTACTATAATAGTAGTACTAGCCTCTATAGGCTTTACTTTATCTACTTTCCTCTTATATATTCTATAAACTCCGACTATTACGGGCGGGATAAGTAGGTCGTAGGTAGAGGTATATATATAGGGAACTATATACTATATGCCTTGTATTTAGTGTATCTTAGGTAACTACGAGGGGTCTACGTAGTATTATATACCTCTAAAGGGCGGCATTATATCTATTAAGAAGAAAGGAATAATAGTAAAGAAAGCTATATCGCCGCGGGATAAGGTATTGTTTTTGTATCTGTCTATATTATCGTAGCTATATATATATATCGCTGTCTATATATAAAGAAGAAAAAGATACAAAGGTATATACCTATACTAAGCCGGGTTTCCCTACTATATTTTCCCTCCCGGACTAAGAAGTCTACCCTTAGACTAACGCCTTTCTTACCTCCCGGACTAAGAAACCTTAAATATATAAAGAAGCTAATTTAATTATCCTACGAAGGTATCCTAGCTAGCTAGCTACTATACCTCCTACCTATTTCTTTCTACTACGAGTCGCTACCCTACTCTAGTTTCCTCTGCGTCCCTAACTACTATAATTGCCGCTACAGCCTTACTAGCTAAACTAATCGATAAGAGCCTAGGTCCGTATAGCTTTAGCTCGTATATCTTAGGGAGTCTACCGCTTATTCGGGTTAGCTATAGGGGTTATAGGGTGTTTTAACGAGGATAGTTTAGGCGGCTACCTCTTAGGAGTACGAAGTTGTTAAGAGTAAACGTTTAGGAGTACTCTACTAGGAGTAGAGACCTTCGAATCGTAGGTAGTAGGTCTCGCTAGGGGAGCGCTAGACTATCGCTAGTTACGAGGAAGGTCTGCCTTACTAGGCTCCTACTAGTATATAAATCCCTATCCTCCCTAGTTAAATTCCCCTCTAGAGTTAAGCGTAAGCAAGTATCTATAGAAGTTTTTATAGTTTAGGCGTATATACCGATCCTAGCCGTTATTTAGGATATACTTTTAATCCTTTAAAGACTAAATAAGAGCCTTAAAGAATGATTTCTCTACGAAACGTTCCTACTCGAGCCGAATAACTTTACTTATTATTTTAGAGTAAGCCGCTACTACCTCCCTACGATACTACTTTAAATAGTTCTTAAGTATATAAGAGGAGCCTTCCTAATTAAGGTTACTAAGGAAGCTTCGAATATACTATTATATAGTAGTATTATCCTACTTAGACTAACCGACGAGGGCTTCCGAGATTAGGTTATTATTAAGTAGGCGTACTATAGCCGAGAACGTATATAGAGAAGTACTATACTTAGTTATAAGACTAGAAGGCGAGGAAGGGCTAGGAAGAAGGTCTTAGTAGGCGGCGGCAAGTTCTTAGAATATACCTCTAGCTTCGTAATCGAGCTTTCCAGTTATTAAGTCGTATCGGTAGAACTAGGGAAGTATAGTTATCCGCTCGGTACCCTTTAGGGATACCTAAGTACTATACGGAAGATAGGGAAGGGTTAGTCGTACTCTAAGAGTACCGACTAGATACTATTCCTAGCCTACGGATCGTTACTTGCCTCTTAGACTAGTCTTGATAAAGCTATTGAGAGTATTCTCTATCTTAGTATTTAGGCATTCGGTATTATAGTTAATAGAGAGAATATAACCTTAAGAAGCGTATATAGGGCCCTTCTTCTAGCGAAGGATCTTAAGTTCCTTATACTATTTCCTAAAGACCTCTAGCTAGTAGATCCTAGCGAAGATCTTCGTAGTAGTCTCTATAGTTTTAGGAAGGAAGGAGACGGAACCCTAAACTAAATTCGTAGTAATACCTTCTTAGAGGTCGAAAGGGTACTAGTTAATATAGAGAAACTCGGTCGAGCTACTATTATTAGGTTAAGTTATCTTAGCGTAGTATAGGTAGAAGATAAGGTTAAGGGCGTAGTCGGGGCGAGTAGGGCTATAAAGGGGCTAGTAGATATAGTCTCCTCTATAGACCTACTAGAACCTAGAATAGAAAGCGGTTCGACCCTCTATTAACTTTACGCTAGTACTATAGGTATATTATAGCCTCTAGCTTAAACTAGTTAGATGTAAGAAGGGTATGTTAGTAGGTAGATAGGGTAGTAGTAGGTACGAGTAGTATTCGATAAGGATCTAGGAGGAGAGGGAGGAAGGTAGGAGAGTTAGCCTAACGCTAAGCGCTAAGCCCTACCTAAGGCATTAAGACCCTGACTTTACTCGGCCTAGTTACATACCAATTACGTATAGCCTCTTTAGCCCTAATACACGCTTCCCTTCTAAAGGCCGCGCCCTCGTAGCCTGCCTATATTCTAATCTCGACCTCTATTGCTACTAACTTAGCAAATCTAATAAGCTGCTTAGCCCGCGCTAAATTAAACACTTAACTACCTAATTATATAACTATATCAAACCTTACCTTCTAATACAATGTCTAACTCCGACTGCGCTATCCTTATATACAATAAACTATAAAGTAATATATATCTATAAGAATTAAGGGCCTTCGACTAATTACAATACGAGCGCGTCTTCCCTACTATAATAGGTAGACGTACGAGGTATTATAGCCCTGCCTCCGCTCTAAGTAATGTCGTTCCGAGTTCTTTACGTCTACTCTAAAAGACCTAGAAATATCCGCTTCCGAGGGTTGTCCGTTCCGAGGGATTGTTCTTATTATTACGAGGACTATTATTTACTATCGTAGTTTCACTAGCCCTAATTAGTTAGGTTTAGTAGCCTTTAAGTATTAACTAATTATATCTTTTTAAAAAACTCAGTTCCTCTAGTTCCTATAGGTAAAGGCTATTATAAGTGTAGTAGTAGAGGTTCGCCTCGCTTAAAAGGTCGGAAAGATCGAGAAGTAACCTATTGTCCGCAAGATCGACCCTAGCTAGCTTAGCTCTATAGTTTTGCCCTTAGTCGGTTAGTCTATTAAGCTACTTAATCTTTTAAGCGGCTTAAAGTTTTAATCAAAGTTTTAACTAACCCCTTAGTGCTTTAGGCTCGTAGTATAGGTAAGGTTGTATTCTATAGGCGTAGTAATAATAACAAGTAATGTTAATAATAGCGGCGCTAGTCGTCTTAGCGCTAACTTTACCTTGTTTCCGACTTCCTTCTTCGACTAATAACACACTCCGTAATACCGTTACTAATATAGCCGCGCCGGCCGTGCCGCCCTTTAGTATAGGCGCAACGCCGTTATTATTATTATCGCTACTATTTATACGCGCGCGCGCCGCTATCGTCGACTAACTAGGCCTTAGGGCCTCGATAGAATAAAGGAATAAGAGAGGGCGCTAAGAGAAGGGTCTTATAGGGTACGCTAGTAAAGAGGTAGATTCTATAGTAGTATAGTTTTATTGTCTTTTGTTGCTAACAATTGCTTGCCTCTAATTAGTTAGCTAATAGCACCCTAGGGGCAGTATTAATCCTAGGCGACATTATAGGCCCTTAGCCTTCTTCTTGTTCTTTACACTAGTCTAATACTTATCTAACAACTTAGTTATATCTTTAAAAGAGGCTTTAGCTTCCTACGAGTCCTATTTAGGTAAATAGCCTTGCTACCTTAGGAGGTATTCCTTCTTGCCTTTCCTAGTCCGGTGCTATAGGATACGTTCTATAGACTACAGTTCTTTACTATCGGCTAAGACTTCTTCTGACTTAGTAGGCGCTTTATCGCTTTCGCGTTAATAGTATAGCTTAAGGAGGGATATATAGAAGGTGTTATAGATAGTATAGTAGGGTAGAAGCTATAACTAGTAGGCCTATATACCCTTCGGTTCTCGGATACGGAATAGGCTAATGTATCTTAGTACGAGCTTAGGCCTTGTTTTGCTATCGGGTAATAGGTGTTTGCGGATACGGAGGTTCTTTATATTAAGTGTAACTATATCGCCTTGCTTAAAGGTTATTAGTGTATAGCGCTTATCGTAGTAGGTCTTTTAGTACTCTTAGGCCTTTGTTAGCTTCTTAGCTATCTTAGTATAGATTTCTCGCATCTTCTAGACACGTTCTATTGCCGCTAGCGTTTCTAGTACTTAACGCGCTTCCCTTTCCTTACGCTCGGCCTCGAGCGATAGTAGGTCTTATAGTATAGCAGCGTTCTAGCCTATTATAGCTATATATAGTAACACCTTAGTTAATAAGTAGACACTGTTATTGTATACGAATTTAGCTAGTTGTAGGAGGTTAACCTAGTCGTTAGGGTTCTCGTTAATATAACTACGTAGGTACTACTATAGGGTAGCATTCTGCCTCTCTATTTGACCGTTAGTCTATAGATAGAAGGCTGTTAATAGCCGATGCTTTAGTCTTAGCTATAGGTATATTTCGCTCTAATAGTGCGATGTTAGTATCGATCTACGATTAGATACTATCCCCTTAGGGGTTCCCTAATATATATAGAAGATGTTGCTCTATAGTGCTTCTACTATATTAATAGTAGTCTAGTCTTTCCGCGCCGGGATATATCGAGCGCCTTTAGTAAATCGATCTACTATAATAAGGATAGCATTATACACGTCCTTGCTACCCCTACGCCTAGTAGGTAGAAGGCCTATAATAAAGTCTATTATTAGCTTGGTAAATAGCTTCTTTAGAATAGGGAGCGAAGACAACTCGCCGAACGGCAAGTGCTTCGGTACTTTAACTCGCTAGTATACTATATAGGTCTATATATACTCCTTTATATACCGCTTACTATTTAGCTAGTAGTATATACGCGATAGTAACTCGTGCGACCTCTCTATACTATAGTAACTAGCGAGCTTACTATTATAGTGTCGCTTTAAAAGCTCTTATCTAATCGATTGTTTAGTAGGGATATAGTACCTGCCCTTAAACTTTAAGTAACCCTTGTCGTCGATCGACTAGTTATTACTCTTACTAGATCGAGTCGTTCGCCTACTTACAAGCCTATTAATACGCTCGACAGTAAAGGCGTCCCTCTACTAAGTACGTAACAGCTTATCTATAAACGATTAACTATCCCTATTCGTAAGGTTATTTAATAGCACCCTCGCTATTAAACGAGGTACGCATTATATATATCTAATAGTACTAGCAGCCGGAACTACTATAACCTCTTCTGTAGTACTATCGCTATATAGGCTATTACTATAGATAGCAATGTCTTTAATCGAGTTATTATAGCTCGAGCGATCTACGTCCTTTCTTTTAACGTATACTAGAAGAACGACAACTCCGCTATAGTATTTGTTGCCGCCGCGGGGTCCGGAAGTCCGCTTATCCTACGCTTGCTTATTAACAATACGGGCTATAGCAACCTTATACTATAGGGTTAGAAACAATAAATTAATGTACTAAGTCTCGCTATCGTAATTAGGTCGCCTCGATAGGCTATTAGTAGGGTTACTTACGCCTAGCCGATATAATATATTAAAATCGAACCCGGCGAGGTAGACGGCCTATCTAGCCTGTCGACCTATAACCCTTGTAACCTTAGTAATGCTACGCAGGTTGTTATAGTCTATATAGACCTAAATTGTATACTAAGTACTATCGAGATAATAGCGCTAATGCTTAAAGGCCTCGATAATAGCTAGGAGCTCTTGCTCGTAGGTCTCGTAGCGACGCTTAGCATCGATTATCTTCCTTAAGAAGAAGGCAATCGGGTGCTAGTAGGTGTCGTTAGCCTATTATAATATAATAGCTAATATAGCGAACTGTAAAGCGTTAGTCTTAATTCGGATCTGTTTACTTAGTACGAAATAGTATAATAAAGGGACTTTAGTAAAGCGTTGCTTTAGACCGTTAAAAGCGGCTTATGCCTTGTTAGTCTATTTGAACTCTCTAGTCGGGTTAGCCTTAGTTTTAGTAAGCTTAGTTAGTAGCATTACATGCCTCGAATAGCCCTTAATAAATCGGCGATAGAAGTTAGTAAAACCGAGGAACGACTATAGCTCCTTAATTAACGTAGGAATAGGCTATTTAGTAATTGTTTTAATCCGATTAGGATTAGCCTTAACACTATTAGTTGATACGATAAAGCTAAGGAAGGCTACCTCCTTAGTAGCAAAGGTGCATTTAGAAGGCTTGTAATATAGGCTATAGGCCCGTAGGCGGTCGAGCACCTTACGTACTACGGCCTAGTGCTCTATAATATTAGGTAAATAGGTGTAAACTAGGATGTTATCTAGGTAAACTATATAGAGATAGTCTAATAGGCCTAAAAGGGCCCGATTAATATAGGACTAGAATGTTATAGGGGCGTTAGCTAAGCCGAATAGTATAACCAAGTACTCGAAATAGCTATAGCGAGTACGGAAGGCTGTTTTCTATTCGTTACCCTTACGAATGCGGATACGATAGTACGCATCCTTAATATCTAGTATAGTATAGTAGTAAGCCCTAGAAAGGCGATCGAGGGTATTATTAATAAGGGGGAGTAGACAGCGGTCTTTAATAGTAATAGTATTAAGCCTACGATAGTCGACATATAGGCGCAGGCTACTATCCTTCTTTAGTACGAACAGGATAGGTATACTAGCAGGGCTATTACTATACCGAATTCGACTATTAGCTAGGTTTTCCTCTAGGTACTTACGCAATATAGCAAGCTCTCGTTTACTAAGGTTGTAGAGAGGACTAAAAGGAACCTCTTTGCCCTCTATAATATTAATCTTATAATCCGTCTCTTTAAAAATAGGCAATGTCGATGCTAAGTAGTGTTTAAACACATTAATATAGGTCTCTCGAATAGGCTCTAGTATACGCTCGAGCTAATTAGGGTCTATACTATTAGGGGGCATAGGTTTATCGTTATTACTACCGAGTAGGTCGGTAGTTAGATCGGCTAAGGCGGGTATTAAGTTGCTAATAAACAGGACCCTAATGTCGTTAGGGCACTCGCTAACATTAATGTATTTAATATCCTCTTTCCTAGCGATTCTAAATCGCTACTATTAAAGGCCTAGGTCTATAACTATAGCGTAGTACTTAAGAACAGGGTTGCTAATAACAATATCGGAGGGGAGGCTGTCTATATCTACCGTATAGGTAGTGAAGTCTAGTAGGCGTTTATTTCCGAGGTCGTCCTTTAGAACTATAGGAATATAGTAGGCCCTATAGGTTAAGTGCCGAGCGTTATTAAACTAAGCAAGGGTTAGCAGGTTAGTCCTAGGCAGTTGTCGAAGGTCTAATTACTTAGCTAGGCGATAGCTAATAAGGGCACTAACTGAATTTCCTAGATCTAGTATAACCTTAGTCTTATAGTTAGTTCTATACGTGTCCGATACGAGACAGGTGCGTATAATAGCTAGCATAATGTCGATAGTCTTACGCCGTATAAGGCTAATAGTTAGTGCGGCGCTTACTCTTTTTTCGAAGGTTAGCCTATAGGGGTAGCGTTAGCCGCTAAGAGGTGCTTTCGGTATTTAGCGGAAGTACGGTTAATTCGGGCCTAGTCCTTAGGTTTGTCGCATTAGCCTAGTAGATAGCTAGTGCTATTACAATTAAAGCACTTTAATCCGGTTAGTAGACTACCGTAGCTATTGTTATTATTAGCAGAGCGGTTAGTATTATAGGGATACGAGCCCCTTCTACGGCCTCTATCGCGGCCTCCTCTATATAGCCGCCGGCTACGGCCTCTTCTACGGTCGTTGTTACTATTCCTACTATTAGCACTATTGTCCTAGTAGGAACCTTAGTTTCCTCCGTAGGTACTACGGTTGCTACGGTTAGTACTAGCTAGTCGGATCCTTAATTCTAGTCGTTACTAGAGCTAAATAGCCCGTTCGGCTATTTCTACTTCGACTATAAATTAAATGCGCGTTAGATTAGCCTATTCGAATATATAGCGGCGGTCTAATTTAAGGACTAATTCCTATCGCAATTTAGGGCGTATTTCGGAAATCTAGATAGAGTCGGTCTTAGCCGGCAAATCGTCCTTAAGGGTCTTTAAATAGGCCTTAAATAAGCGAGCCGATTGGTTAGTCTTTTGTTTAGCCCGAAGGTACTAATCCTAAGCGTATTGTTGCCTTAGTATAGGGTTTCTAAGGGTGTCTAGCATAATAGTCTTATAGGTTTGCTACTAAACAGTAGTCTAATTAGTAAGGGAGTTAAAGTGGTTATCCTAGGTACGCTTTAGGTCTCTATTAATGTATTGTATAGCATAGACGACTAGCGAATAGTCGTCTAGTAGGGCCCTTAGTGTATTTCGCTAGTTCAATTCGCAATCGCGTATATAATCTATCTCTACGGCAGACCTCTAGATAAAGAATTACGCTTAGATCACACGTAATAGCTTAGAATTAGGGTTCAAAGTGCCGACTATCCGAACAACTAATTAAACACTATACCCCTAATTCTTCTCGCTAGAGGTCTATAGGGTAACCGCTTAGATTTAGTATAGTTATAGAGGCTAGTATAGCGATCACACCGCGATATCACTTTTACGACAATGTAATACTAGGAGGTTGTAGCGCTGCTAATTACGAACACACCGATCTAAAAATCACGTTAGTACGACGAATATACGATATACGGCGTTAAATCTCGCGACGCTACCCTATATAGCTATCCGGCTTGCTAATATATACTAAAACACAACATTGAAAAACTATATATACAAGACTTAGCGGAGCATCGTATAGCACTCTAGATAGATACTAAGTAAGGAAGTAGGTATGTGTAACTTCTCGTTGCTAAGATACTATCGCTGTCGCTACGTATACTAAATCGCACCTCGTAATATATAACATCTAATGCCCGGAGGTTCTAGGTATGCCCTTTTCGAAACTCTTTTATACTTGTAAGAACGCTATAGGATGTTGTAGTACTAAGATACAGTCGATAAGCGGAGGTTAGTATAAGCTAGCTAGATCTCTAGTCGGAAATTAGTATCCTATTAAGCAATAGCACTAGGATATATACTATTATCCGATATAAGGACTCTGCCGCTTTGTTCTAGGTTGTTGTCCTTTTAATCGACCTAATTAAGCTAAGAGTCTACTATCTTATCGGCTATCTCCTCCTTGTTCGTAGCGCCGATAGCATTACCGATAATCGAACCGGTTATAATAGTATATGCCTAGTAGACGAGGTTATTCTTGTTATTAGCGCGCTTAATCGGCTTAATACCGCTATCGCTGCCGCTACCGCTACTACTGCCGCCGAAGACAAGGCCCTAAAGAATACTAATCTAGGTCTCCGATAGTTCTATATCCTTGCCTATATCCTTTAGTAAGCGCTTTATTGTATTCTCGATAATGTCGTACTTAATATACTTAGTATATAGATACGCCTTAACGTTAACAACTAGCTCCTAGACTTCTCCGTATATAAGAGGCTTAAGAGTCTTATTCTTAGCTTTAGTCTTACCGCCGCGATCGAAGCCGTCGTAGTAGACCTAGTCGGGCAAGTTAGACTGCTTATCGATAGGATAGATACGGGCGATGCGATCCTAGATCGAGTCGCTATCTATAACTATTTTAATATCGAGTATCGTCTCGTATCGTATTACTTTAGAAGGCGTTAGGAGGCGATCGAGCTAAAGTAATATTACGAGGTCGATATAACTATAGAAAGGCGGTAGTAATACGGTAATAGAATAAGACCGATCTAGTTCGAATATACATCTTTCCGCTTAATAAGGGTCCGTACGCTTATATATACGACATTAACGCGTCGCGCTCGCGCCTACTAAATAAAGGCTCTATTTATCCCTAACCGCGACCTTCTATAGCGTTCCCCTCCCGTCTACTACCTTCTGCTTCTCTATAATAGTAGCTCTTCGCTATACAATTACAACTATACTCGTAACACCGGTAATATAGCTAATAACTAAGAGATAAGCGACCTTACTAAGCTCTCGTCCGATGCGCTATAAGTCGCTTAAAGCGTACAAGTCTATATCTATAGTATATAGCTAGGCAACTAGCAAGACCTTAGTAATTAAGAAGAAGAAAACGAGGAAACTAAGCATCTAGGTTAACAAACAAGCGACCTAACCGAGCTCCTAGAAGAAGACGAGGAAGACGAGGACACTAAGCTACTAGGATAGGGTTAAGGTCTCGATCCGCCTTCTAAGATTAACGAAGCCGCTCGTATTCGTTAAGCTATCTTCCTATCCGATAGCTAGTACGATCTCTAGACATCCGAGGACATAATTCGCAACCGGCCTACTCGATCTAACTAGCGCCCGGCTAGGCCTTAACGTACTATCCTCGAGCCGACCCCTCGCAAGTCTATACGGTAGAAAGGCAAGGTCGTTAACTATGCGCTAGAAGATAAAGATAAAGATAAAGATAAGACTAACGATAAGGATACTAGCGAGGAGGAAGAAGAACTTAGTAAGAGTAAGCTATAGCGCGAGTTGCGGTCTAATATACCTAATAAGCATAATCGTACTAGATAGATACTAGGCCCTAGTAGCATTAATGATATCTAGGAAGAGGGAGCCGATAAAGAAGGCCTAGTAGCTAGTATAAATCCGAAGCAGAAGTATAAGGCTATTATATAGCAACTAAGATCCTTTACTATACTATTCGAGAAGCTGCTAGTTATATAGGCCGGCAAGCTAGGCACTACGACATACCGGGCTAATATAGACACTATTTAGCGAGTATTCCCTAACGAAGGCCTCGTTAGCTCTATCGTCTTACGTAATAAGCTAAAGGGCCTTATTAGTAAGGACTTCTTCGATTCGTATAAGAGCGAGGAGGGCTTGTAGCCGCGCAATCTCTAGGATATAGCTTAAACAATTAAGACTCGTACGCTAACGTAGTTTAATCTACTAGATTCTCGCCTACTACCTAATACTCGTAGAGAGTATAAGCAGTATACTATATCGTTCGAAGATAAGCGCAGCATTGTCTAGAAGCGTGCTTACACTATTATATATATCGTCGTACATTCTATAGTAGCTAAGCGTTCGTCCTTCTTAACTAAGGCTCTTAGGCTATACCTAGTATATAGCGGTAGAGCGCCTATATATATTATCGACACCTTTAGTAATATAGGTATTACTAATAGGTACGACACTATCTAGGAACTTATTAAGAAGAACGCCAATTAGGCCCGTTAATAGGTAAAGGTAATCGCTCTACTTCCTACCTCGTAGATCGCATTCGATAACTTTAATCGATAAGAGAAGAAGCGGAACTAGGTTATTAGGGATACTAATAAGTAGATAGCAATAACAACCTCGTTTATTAGCACCTATAACGATATGCCTAAAGATAGCTTAATATAGGACATACTCGACCGTACTATACCTATACTAATCGATAATATTATCGAAAACTGTAATAAGGACGGTAATACGGCTAAGGCTATCGCGATCTTCTAGATTTATAAGGCTATCGAGTCTGTTATTAGTAATAGACCGTCTAAGAATATTAAGGCAGTAGGCCTAGAAGTGCCCTCGTTCCCTAACATCGAGTCGTCCTTTAGGCCTATACCGGATAAGGTCTACTCGCAGCTAGTCTCTTTTAACGACGAGATCTCTACCTAGGGCTCTAAGCTCGTATATAATAATATCTTCCTAGATAATATAGGTATCCCTCGCGACTCGCTAGTATAGTTAAAGCGACTAATTATCTACGTTAGCGACTGTTTAACTATCGAGCGTACCTTAGCTATTCTGTTTAAGTACGTTAAGAATTCGGAGCTATACGAATAGCGCAAGTTTATATTACTATCTCCTGCATAGTTCTATATCTTTATAAATACCTATATAACCGTCTTCTATACCTACTAGACCTATAATAAGGCAGGCGAGAGACTCCTATTCTCTGCTTTAATCTAGTTAGATATTGACTTCTAGGGCCTAAAGGAGGTCGATCTAAAGAACTTTAAGTTCTTCCGAGGCTAGAGTACTATAGACAAGTCTTTTAGGGCTCGAGTCTTTATAATCGCTCGATAGTTGCTCGAGAGCTGTAGCAAGATCGACTTTAATAAGGTAGATATAGAGAGAAACATTACTAAGGTTAATGTTGTAAAGGAGGCCTTTAACGACCTGCCTACTATAGAATACCTAGGTCTTCTCGAGAAGGTATACTAGCTTACCTTTAGCTTAGAGGTATAGGAAGGCGATTTAGTATCGGATCTAGACAATATAGACCCGGAAGCTAAGCTAGATAATGCCTTTACTAGTATGTGTCGTATACTCTAGGAAATCTCGATCTTTAAGCGTATACGATATACCGTCTATATATAGGATGTCGGCTACCTCTGCTAGGTCGTCGGTCTATTAATTCCTTCCTTCTTCGGAGTAGGACAATCCAATTACGGTCGGCTTATAATCTACCTATATTGGTTGCTAAATAAAGGCGGATCTCCGGAGGTATAGAAGGCCGTACTATCGACTAGGTGCGTTAATCCTTCTAGTAAGAAGGGCAAGGCAGTTGCTTCTAATAAACAGCTTAAGTTACACAATTACGAGTACTTAGAGGACATTAAGCAGTTTAGCAATTCGACCTACGACCTTACTATAACATTTAAGAAGGTCGCTAGCAACCGTAAAGCGACTCGAGTCTTAAAGAATATGTTTAAGGAGAATTCTAGTGTTTAGCGTACTAGCTACCGTACTAAGAAGGATAGTAGCTCGGATGTCTTTAATCGCGCGGACAAGATTTGTATTAATAGCTTTATAAAGTAGCAGACTAGTACTAAGTTCCCGCTCTCCGACGATATTTAGCTCCTTAGATTAGATATTATCTAGTCTAAGATCGACAACTTTAATAAGGCTAACTAGCGCTATAGTCGTAGCTTCGCTACCGTTATCGAGTAGTTAGTAGGTTAGGAAGAGGTCGATAGAGACTACGGCCCTATCGAGGATGTAGTACTAGATCTAGAGGCCGATACTAAGTAGGATAACCTTGCTAGCGTACAACGCCTATTCTATAAGATCGACGATTAAGCAATCGGTAGCGGTGTTAGTAGTAGATCTAGAGGCGGTCGCGGCTATACTACTACTACGTCTATGCTTAGTAGTAGTAAAGTATAAAGTATTAGTCTGTCGGTCGTTATATTTATATTATAGAATCCTCATTTCCTTAAGCAGATAACTAATATACTAGCTCCTTACTACCCTTCTATTATGTCCTTATAAGCTCGCTAAGCGGGCTTGCTTTCGAGCACATTGCCTTAGCTATTACCGCGCCTAAGGAGGCCGACTTATCGCAGCCTTAGGCACTATAGTATAGTTCCTCGCCCTACGGTAATATATAGCCGTTATTGTTGCCTTACTATTGTTACAATAGCGCATTACTATTAGTAGAGGCAAACCTTACCTACGATGCGCCGATATAGACTACCGCTTTCTAGCTTAACTTCTTCTTCTTCTATATATATACTAATACACTAACACCCCTAGCAATATACTAGCTGTCGGCTCTTAATAGTAACAGTGTCGATACCTCTTTGTCGTATATAGGTAGCTCTATAGCGATTAATACTATCTCCTAACTAGTCCTACGGCTTGCTACCGATAGAACCGCTTAAGTTAGTTAAGGTTCCTCGGTAGGTAGTTTGTTTAGTCCTTTTAGTCTCCGATAGGCTTTGTCGACGCAAGACGTTACGAAGGCGACTCTCCTAGCGAGTAGGTTGTTTTCTATAGCTTTAGCGGGCGCCGACTACGCATTTAACCGAAAGAGTATAGTTTTTGTTAGAATATCGCAGTGCAAACTACAGAGGTCTTAGATAGATTAGCGGAGGTAAAAGCTCTTTAGTAAGGTACACCTATAATGCGGCTAACGGTCTAACTCGGTAAAAACTCTTTAGTAAGGTACACCTTAAGTAGCGGCTCGATAGCGACTCTCCTACTAAGTAGATAGGATAGGTTCGTAGCATTGCTATAGGCCTAACTCGGTAAAAACTCTTTAGTAAGGTATACCTTAAGTAGCGGCTATAGGCTTCCTACGTTCGGATTCTTTATAGGATAACATACGCGCATCTAGTTAAGTCGGCGTAACGCCTTCGTTAGGACTGTTAGTTATAATAACCTTAGTCGTTGCGTAAGGGCCTCTAGTGTACTTATTAAGCCCGAAGGCGCTTAGTCTTAGTCTTAGTCTTTACTGCTATACGACTGCAGCCCTTTATGTATTAAGACTACTATTCGACTATAGTACGTACCGATCCGAACCGAGCGTATTAAGACTGTTATCCGACTATAGTACGCCTCCTCTTCTATTCTAGCAAGCGTATTAACATTGCTATACGACTGTAACGCGCTCGACAACCTTTTTTTTTCGCGGTGTCTCTAATACTAAGGGCGCGGTTATACTCTATTGTTGTCTAGATACTAATAAGTGTCGCTTTAGCGATCGCTATCGTGTTTCGCTTAATAAGTCCCTTCCTATATACCTCGCGTACTATAGTTAGTAATGGAATGCGCTAATTGCTACGTATGCGCGTACTCGTTACGCGTACCTGTAGTATATAGGCAATATATAATTCTAGTATGCTTCGGGGCGTGTACTTCTATAGCCGCTTAGTGCCGCTAGTTAAACAGATCCCTAGACGCAACTACACTTATCCGTACTGTCTTGTATAGCAGCTAGTCCTTCTAATAGATCGTAACTATAGGATTTAAGTAAAGGAGGGCGTTAACGTAAGAGGGCTATCGTAGCTTCTCGAAGAGTGCTTTAATGCGCTCGATATATGTTATCGCCTCGCGTATCTATCCTTGCCGTATATATTGTAGTACTAATAGCTGCGGTGCAATAAGTATAGTGTTAGTATTAGTAGTGTTAGTAGTGTTAGGAGTGTTAGTAACTTCTCGAGTTTCGGAGGCGGTTCTTAGTACCTAAGGCGGCCGTCGTTATCGTATTAGACACTTTTGTTAGCGCTATTTGCTAGAAATGCGCGTAATCGACATATCTCGCTATATTAGTGTTATAAAAGTCGTAAAGGTATTGTTAATGCGCGGAAGGAAGCAGCTATAACGTTTAATCCTACTAATTAAGCGCTCTACTATACTAAATCCGGGGTCTTAGCGGGACTCGGTATCCTTGTCGCTTCCTCGCATTTACGCTCCTCGACTAGCTCCTATATACGATTTAACTATCGACACCTACGACTATCGATACCTACGACTATCGATACCTACGACTATCGATACTTACGACTATTTATAAGCCCTTATAGGCAAGCGCGTCGATAGCTAAGGCAATGTACTCGACTACGAGGGCAAACATGCTTAGCGAGCCTATAAGGATATAATAGAAGGGTAGTAAGGAAGGACCTTATTAAATGCTAATTCTAGCACTAGTACTAGCACTAGTACTAGCACTAGCACTAGCGCTAGCGCTAGCGCTAGCGCTAGTATAGGCTATAGCTAGTTTGTTATACGCTAGCTCGTAGAAGCAGCTTAATAGCACTCGTAGAAGTAGCTTAACTACGGCGGGCAAACCTACTTAGCGAGCTTATAAGGACCTACTTAGCGAGCTTATAAGGACCTACTTCGCGAGCTTATAAGGACATAACGGAAGAGCCTACTTAGAAAGCAAGCCTACTTAGCGAGCTTATAAGGATATAATAGAAGGGTAGTAAAGAGCCTACTTAGCGAGCTTACAAGTATATAATAGAAGACAGTAATAGAACAAACAAATTCGTATAGGCATCGACTCTAAGAATCTATATCCTTAATTTGGCTGTTATCCCGGACTCTTTAACCTCTGCCTAGTAGGTACTACGATAGAATATTATCGCTAAAGGCACTCCTACGGCTGCTAGCCCTACTATAGCTTCTCTTAGAGGCTCCCTCGCTAAATACCCCCTCTGCTGCCTAAGGGACGTGGATGTTGCGACTACTACGGGTATAGTATACTTATATAAGCAACTACTAGGCTTCCTCCCCGGTAATTTCGACCTAGTCCTCTTTAGACGAGGAAGACGATAAAGAGCTATTATCGACTTAAAGAGATACTCCGGTACGAGGCCTCTTCGTAACACTACCGTTACTGCGCTTAGTACGCTTTACCGCCGTCGAAGGACTAGTAATAGGTATACTTAGTCTAGCTTAAGGATTAATAGTAGCAGCTACTATACCCTAGGCAGCGTTAGCCTAGATCTACTAGTTAATTATAGCTGCCTAGCGGATAGTGTTAGCCTAGGCGGACTAGTGTAGGCCTTATCGTATACTAAGAAGCTCTGCCTCTCGTTCCTCTAGTATTAATTACTATATAGTCTAGCCTTATGCTTGCGGATTCTTAGTGGCTTCCTTTACCGCCTTAGCCTCCTCCTTCTTCTTTGCCTTAGCGACCTTTATAGCCTCCTAGTCGGTATACACCTGCTTAGCTATACTATTTAGAGTAGTATACAACTCCGGTAGAGCTATATCCTTATACTACTAATCCTTTATCTCCTATACGGCATTCAATACCTTCTCTAAGTTAATATATACCTACGACTCGTACTCGCGAGCTAACTTAAAGATATTAGCTACCGCCTATATAAGACGATCCTTTATAAAGTAACTGCCTAGGATACGGAAGCGTCGGCTAGTTAACGGAAACATACCGTCGGCCTTCTCCGAGCACTACTTCCTAATATATAGTAGTATATAAGCTAGTCGAGATCTTGCGCCTAGTAGTATAATAGGTTTGATACCTCGAAGCGGCTTCGGTAGTAGAGGCAGGTCCTTTATTAGCTTAGGGTTATACTAGTTACAACAGTCTACTAGATCGGCTGTGCCCTTTAGATATAGAAAGATCGCTATATACTCGCTATACTCCTTATTTATAACGGTACGGAAGCAACGATTTAGGTTAACGATATAGCTATTAAATGTATCTATAAAGACCCTAGGGACTAAGGCTCGGGCTTTTAGCTTAGTCTTGTTCTAGAATTCGGACTTCTTCTTCTTGCCTCTACTATCGCTAGTATTAGACGCCGCATTACTACGGATATTATCCTAATTACTAACGCTACTAACATCCTCGCCGGGGATCTCGACCTGCCGAAGCCTACTCGTACTAGTACCTCCGCTACGACTACGACTACGACTACGACCGCTACGACTACGACCGCTACGACTACGGCCGCTACGACTACGGCTAGTAGTTAGAGTTAGTGCGGCAATAGCCGTAGAACCCTCTAGTATCTTCTTAATCTAATCGCTACTATAGTATAGAACGAGGAAGAAGGTACGAGGTCTATAGAAATATAGCTTAGTTAGGAAGCCTTCCGAAAACAGCTTCGTTAGGTCTCGACAGATCCGACTAAGGCGCTATATTATATCGCCTACATCCCTAGTAATAGGCAGCTTTACCTAGATAACATCGCTAATATTAGGAACATTAAGCCTAATACTAAAGGCTGTTATTACGCTAACATAGCGGATCTCGGAGTTAGGCTTATAGTATTCTATATATCGAGAGTCTTAATCGAAGGTTAGAACTATCGCGGTATATACTATAATTATACGGGTTATATCAATACTACTATTAGCGCGAGTATATATATACCGCTTTGCTAGATCTAGATAATCCTTCGTAAGCTATATAAGCTAGCTACGTACTACCGAGACGAAATTAGCGCAGTACTTACGACTATCGATAAAGATAAGGACTTTGCGTATCTTCTACGGTATAGCTTCGCCCTTCGTTAAGACACGTTCTCCTTCTAGTATATTATACGAGACAGCATAGTCGATAATATAGTATAGGTAGTTATACGTTACTAACAGGTCCTTAGGGATATACTTAACGATATATATAACCTCCGGACGATCGATACTGCTACGAATAATACGGGACTAGAAGTAGCTATTGCCGATAGTACGTATACTAGAGTGTTAAAGGACATACTCGGTTGTTGCCTCGGACATTATAGCGGATACGTATAGAACGGGGGTGTCGATACGTAGGTGCTCGCGAATCTAGTAGACTTACGAATACTCTAGTCGGAAGTTAGCCTCTTTGCCCTATTTATAGATAAGATAGCATTTATTAAATACCTCGAGGCCGATACGATTACGGACTATAGGATCGCGTAGAAGCTCCTTAAATTGCGGCATAGCGGCCTGTTCTAGACTAAGCAAGATATACTAGATCTTACTATTCTTAATATTGTCGTAGATTGCTAGATCTAGACGCTTAGTCTCGGTAGTAATATAGCATAAATAGACTAGTCCCTCGCCTCGACCGATACGCTCGATAGCTGCCGCCTACTTAGTACTAAGACGATTGAGTAGGACGACTTAAATAGTAACTATGCCTATTAATAGCGTAAAGCCCTAGAAAACTAAGCTCTTACCCTCGCCGGTACGAGCGATTATAAGTATATCGGCTTGTCCGTAGATAAGCGTATATAAGACCTCGATCTAGGCCTCTATCGGTATATATTCCTTACCTAGGTGCAGTATATCTAGGATCTTAGTTAGAGTAGCGACGATAATATCGCGCTATATAGGAATAGCCTCTAGATGCTAGCCTGCTTCCTATACCGTCTCCTAGATACGTATAAGCGACTCGGTCTTAATATTCTCGTATCTCTTCTAGAAATAAGCAAGATACCGATCGCGTTGCTTAGGCAGAGGCAATAGTTGCTTAAGACCGAAGTCTAGACGCTCTCGATTAATTGCCGAGCGGCCTAGAAGCGGTATATACTACGCTAGCCGACTCGTATCCTTAGCTGCCTTGTTAGCCGCTATCTTAGCCTCTTTCTCTTTCTGCCGCGCCTTACGGCGTGCTTTCTCTCCGCCTATAGTAGTTCTAGAAGCGCTAGTTCTTAAAGCGCTAGTTCTTAAAGCGCTAGTTCTCGAAGCGCTAGTTCTAGAAACGATTTAGTAATAGAATCGCTAGTTCTAGAAACGATTTAGTAATAGATGTAGTGGATTTAGAGGCTATAATTGAGAAGTAGACGTATTAAGAAGCGCGCGAAGCGGAGTACTCGAGTATAGTGCGCGTATATAGGTCCGTGCGTAATAGTTTCTAAATTGCTAAGAAGAAGTAAAGTAGAAGCGGGAGACAAAGCTAGAGATGTAGCATAATCGCTCTAGTACCTAACAAGATATAGTAACGCGAATACTTAGAGGTTGTAGAAGGCATTAGGAAGGCCTAGAAACACAGTTGTCCGAACATTCGCTAGCGATTGTTACCGTTTGTACAGTAGGGTAGGGGTAGGCTCTATAGCTAGCCTATACGCATACCTTACTTATACTAACTATAACATTGTCAATTTTCGTATTTTCTATATTGCAATTGCGTAATACACAAGTTTAGCCGTTTATCTAGGTCCCGTACGATATATGTCCTATATAAAAGTGCGATAGATTGCGACCTACAAAGCCTCTAAATTCTATACTAGTTGTATAACCTCTATAGCACTACCCGCTCCTAGCGGTTTGCCGTTAGGCGCTTCGCTAGAATAGGAGGCACGACGCTAAACCTAAATAGTCATTCACGTGCTTTCCTCTTATATAATACAGCCTATATATATAAATACGACTATTCTACGAAGCGCCTAAATAGAGGTAGTATATAATTATTGTACTACTTACGGCTAGAGCTATTAAACACGGTATAGTCTTTAAGCTTAGCATCCTTCTTTTAAATAGAAGGTCCTACTACTAGTTCTAGTCTAGTAGTAGTTGTTAGGGCTTCCTATAGGCGGCGAATCTCGAAGAGATTATCCTTTAGCTATTGTTCTTAACGTAGGGCAGTAAGCCTGTTTTAAGTAGCTTCTTAAAGTCTCCCTACTAGTTAAGGGCTAAAGGCTAGCTAGCTATATCGTCGATTGACAATGTTGTTAAGTATATCGTTAATAGGCAACTCTAGGTCGTTACCTAGAACTATAGGTTCTTCGGTAGGCCTAGTAGCAGGTTCTTTAGTAGGTGCTTTAGTAGGCACTTTAGTAGGCACTTTAGTAGGCACTATGCTACTAGCGTTGTCGTTGCTAGCGCTACTAGCGGCGCCGCGGTTATTGTTGCTTCGTAATAAGCCGGCTATTATAATAAGGGGTAGGACTAATAATGTATTATAACCCCTTATAGTACGGATATAGCGGAATTAGTAGGTATCGATCTAATGTATTTAACTTAGTATAATAGGCCGTATAGAAGGCCTTGCTTGTTAATTGGTACGGTTGTTTTAGTAGAATAGTACGTATAGGTCCCGTTCTTCGGGCGCAATATAGTTAAATCGGTTTTCGTAGCTATACCGCTAAAAGCTTGAAATAAGGACTATCTAGCTGCTACCCTTAAAGGGTAGATCGAATACTGTATAAGAAGGGTATATTAGCAGGTAGATAGGGTAGTAGTAGGTACGAGTAGTATTCGATAAGGATCTAGGAAGAGAGGGAGGAAGGTAGGAGAGTTAGCCTAACGCTAAGCGCCAAGCCCTACCTAAGGCATTAAGACCCTAACTTTACTCGGCCTAGTTACATACTAATTACGTATAGCCTCTTTAGCCCTAATATTAGATAGGGATATCTTTCTAAAATATAGAGAGGCCGCGGGGACTTCGACTTTCTTATTATCGAACTAACTAAAGATAGCTACTCTATATAGCTCGTTAGATCCCTTATCGCTCGTAATACTATCTAAGTTAATAGTACTATCTCTTACCTAGGCATCCTAGCTAGCCTTAGTTATTCCTCCTATATAGGAAAAGGCCTTACGAATCTTAGTACCAATCGCTAGGGTAACGCGTTCGATAATTAGAGGATTATATATCTTGCTCTCGTAGCTATAGACCTTAGGGAAGAAACGATAAGGCCTAAGGTAGTCGCTAGGGACGGAAGGGTAGCGAGGTTTCTAAAATAGGGTAGAGCGTTTATTCCGAAGGCGAAGGAGGTCGTTCCGGTACTTATATCTAGGGCCGCTTAAGATTTCTATTATATATTCCCGACTAACTTTCCTTAGAACCTAACTACTATCCTAAATAGGTAGCGGGTATAAGTATAGTTATAATAAGGGCAATTGCTCTACCTTATATAGCGTTATTAGACTTACTATCGTACTATATTAAGGCACTTCGGTCGGCTTTAGAAAATATATTATAGCTATAGTAGGCTAGGTTGTTTCTAATTTAAGTATCCTTATCGTAGGTTAGCTCCTTATAGTATACCGTACCTCCTCGTTTAGGCCCTAATATATCGAGGTCGTCTATCGGGTTCTCCTTTAAGGGATACGGCAAGATCCCTACCTAATTTATTAAGTCTATTCGATCTTCGAGTCCCTATCTAGAGGAGGGATAGGCGTAGTAGTTCGGATTCGGCGAGTAGGCGGAGCCTCTAGAGCAAGGCTACTATTACTACTTCTACTACCGGTTTAATCTAGTAGTAAAGCAGAGTATTCGACTAGGAGATTAGGGCGAGTTATATCGCGTTATAGAGGCATATTTTAAGGAGAGCCGATAGGCTAAGTAGGACGAGAAGGAGATAGCTACTAGTTATTTAGCTTAACTAGGGGGTCGCTAGCCGGGTTATATATAACTAGCGAGCTAATAGGTATACTAATACGCTCGTATATACCTATACGGGACCGAGGAACCTTAAGTCCTACGGTCTTAGAGGCAGTGCCTTTAACGTAACTACCTAGTAGGCTTAGAAAGGGACAAGTATCGAGAGTAATAGTAATAATAGGAAGGCCTTCGCGCTAGCTAATCCGAATACCGATAGTCTCGAGCTGAGCTTTACTAGCCTCCGTTTTCTAGGAGAAGTACTTATTCTTACCCTCCTTACGAGTATTATCTTCCTTATCTACCGCGTAATCCTTAGCTATAACGGTAACGGTATTAATATCTGCCCGTCCGTACCTTGCTCCGAGTATTCGACGGTATATATAGTTACTTAGAATACGAAGAACTAGCTAAAATTCGGTAACCTAGCCGACGGCTTTAAAATTTACTAAGCTATTAAGCTTTCTATCTTTGTATAGCCTAAAGACTCGAGCTATTTCCTTTAAAGTATTACCTTAAACAGTATAGAGGTCTAGGTAATTCCTAAAAAACGCGGGGCTATTAGTAATATCGTTCTTACGGCGATCCTTAGTAGCTTTTCCGCAAACGGCGGCGGCTTGTAAGGTAGTAAATTCGTTACCTATATATTACTCGAGGGCCTATATCGTCGTAGATTACCTTATACGGAGAACATCTCCTATTTCTTTCGGTAGCCCTTTAAAGAGCGCCTCTTTAAGTCGGTAATAGATTAGCTCGGTGCCTTTAATAAATTTATTAACGCTTTATAGGTTGTTATAGATAATATCTACCTTAGTTTAGCGGAATAGGTTAGCGGATTAAAGATACCGTACCTATTCGAGTAGGGTATTATAATTGCCTAGTCGCTAGTTGGTAGAAAGGTAGGAAATGCCGCTATAGGCTACGCTCGTAGTAAGGTCTCGGCTAGAGCCTTCTACTATTACGCTCTTTAGGGCGGTAGGGGGTTTACGTATTAGATCGTATAGAGGAGGAAAGGGTATATCGGTATTTAGTAGTTAATTAAGGAGGGTAGCGCTTACTATAGGTACCTATCGCTTTATTAAGAGGAAGGCGGTATAGGTATATTTGTTTATATAAAGGTTTAGTAAGAAGGGTCGCCTTTTTATCGTAGTAACGGCGTAGGTATATAGGAAGGAACGGGAGGCACCTACCTTACGCGCGTATACGCGTTTATATATAAATCCGGAAGTAAGGTATATATCTTAAAGGAAGTAAAGGGTAAAGTATAGGTAGTAGTAACATTTCTAAGGGTCCTAGTAATTCGCGTAGTAACGAGATTCGAGAAGGTAAAACTAGAGTATTTAGATCTAGGGGATTAGTATTATATAATATACTAACCCCTCCCCTTTACCCCCTACTATAGTAAGGCATAGTTATACGGGCCTCTCTAGGTAGTATAGGGTAGCGGCGGTAGTTATAATATATCCTAGCTAGCTAGCTACTATAGGTAGGAGCTCCCGGGATTCCTAGAAATTTTAATATATCGGCTAATATAGGCTATTAAAATAAAATAAAGGAAAGGTTTTAAATAAAGGAAATCTTCGAGGAGAGGTAAAGTTTTCTATATTTACTCTATAGAGCGGATTTCGGTTTCTAGGACTAGGTACGACGTAGAGCGTTTAGTAGGCCTTTCTTCGCCGAGTTAAAATTATTTACTCGCTCCTTAGGTAGGCTAGTACTTAGACTACCCCGGGGAGTAGGTCTAGGGATATTATTAAGGACGGAGGCTCCTTACTAGAGCCCCTACCCTTAGCGGTAGTATAGACGAAAAGAGGAAAGGAAGAAGCTTCGAAGGTAGTACTCTATCTAGCTACTAATATATAAAGGGACAAACGAAGCTAGTATACGTCGATAATCCGTTTAAATATATAGATAGGGGTACTAGCGAGTAAAAGGTTAGCGTAAAGCGAGTAAATATAGCTAATAAGCAGGACGAAGGCGAGTAGATATAGGTAAGTACGGCCTTAATTAGGGGCTTAGTAGGCCTACTAAGGTAGTAGTAGTCCCTTTTCGCTATATTCTATAGCCTACTCCGCTTCTAAGTCTTCGTCGCAAGTACCCGGATTTAACCCTAGGCTCTTAGAGTTATAAGTATAGCGGAGTTCCTCCTATTCGATCTAGGTAAGCTAAAGCCTATCTCGCGTCCTTATTAAGAACAACCTATACTCGTTATCTTCCTAGTTTGTAACGTTATCTATAGCCTCCTAGGTAAGAAACCTAATACCTCGTCGTCTATATAGGTTAGCGTATACTAGGGCAGTAATACTAGTTTCTATTAGGGCCTTAAGGAGATATAGGTTACATTCGAATTTTAGTATATTTATTTCGTCCTAGACCTAGACCCTTTAAGCTACCTACTAGTTAGGGTCCCGCTATAGTACTAGTCGAAAGCTAGGGTTCTAGGTAAGCCTTAGAAGAGCGCTAATATAGTAGGCTTATTTATATAGGTCCTATCTTCTATAGAGAATTACTATTTAGCTAAACCTATAGTACTAAGGTAAAGGCTAGGTTATTCTATTCTAGGTAAATAGAGTAGGGTAATTAAAAGCTAGAAAACTATTAGGCTTAGCCGAGCTATTAAGGAAGAGACAGTTTTTCGAGTAGTCCTCGATAAGGGGTACGCTAAGAAGGGCTCGTATTAGGTTATTAATCTAAGAGATAGGATTAACTTTAGGATAGACTCGGTATATAGCTATAGTATAGGCTTTAAAGACTCGCCTTTACTCCTCCCTAGAAAGGGATATAGTAGTATAGACGTCTATATCCCTTTCTTTACCGGAACTAGTATTAGACTAAATATCTCCCTTAGAAGCGGAGTACTTAGACTAGCTATCCCTATCTACCTCGACTTCTTTATTAATAGGTTCGTTATCCGCTATAGTAGGGTCTTCCTCCGAGAGCCGGTTAGGTCGGAAGGGAGGTACCTCCTTTAATCGATCGCGTAGAAGGGTAACTACTCGGTTAGCCCTATTAAGTTCGGTAAGGTAATATAAGGTTCTAGAGGCAGTAATTCTAGTAATACGAAAGGGACCTTTCTACCGAAAAGCAAGCTTACTAGATCTTAAGTGCTTAATTTCGTCCCTAGTAATAAGGAAAAGGGAGCTAACCTTAAGGGGAGTATTCGATACCGCTCCCCTTTTATCGTACTACCGAGTATTCTCTTTATAGGTTCTCCTTAGTCGTAGTATCGCTTCCTCGTTATTCTTAGGAATATATATAAGCTACTACGCCCGGTACGTAAGTAGTAAACTAGTATCCCGTATTATATCCTAGTCGACTATTTAAAAAGTTCGATAGGTAGCCTCGATAGGAAGTATTATATCGGCTCCTCTATCTATAATTTCCGTAGGCGTCTTACTAGTTGTTCGTCGGTATATTATTTAGTTAGCCTATTATATAGGGGTAAAGTGTTTTCTCTAACCCTTTATAGTACTATTAGTTAGCTTAGAAAGGGTAGTAAGGACGGGTCGGTTTCCGACCTCGATTTAACTATTCGCCTTCGAGTAGTACGGGAAATCCGGACTCGGTAGATAGCTATTCGCTCGAGTAACTCTTTAGTATTCTTTCGGTTCTTCGTACTATTATCTATAACGAATTTATCTAGGTAGCTATATCGGTAGTAGACCTCCTTGTATAGGAATTTAGCTATTTAGTTCGTAGTAACCGATTTACTAGCGTAATTAAATACCCTCCTCTTTACCTAGCTACTAACGACTTCGCGAGCTAAGGCAATAGATTCCTTCTTATTAATATAAAGTATATCGGTAACCTAGCGACGTCTTATAACCTAAATATAGATAGGGTAAAGTGTTCTAGTAATCTTATATCCCTCTCGTATTTAGTATACTCGATAAGACCGAACCTATATAGCGATTTAGGACTATATAGTATACTAGAAGTATTGTTTAGAGGCTAGATAATATACTGCCTCCTAGCCCCTATAGCTTTAATCTTTATAAAGCGATTAGATTATTTCCTCTCGAACCTTCTCTCTATTAATTACTCGTTAGAGGGGGTAGTTCGGATATCGCTAGTAGAATAGGAGCCGATTTTTAATAATATACTTCTAGGTAGTACGTCGACCCCTTCGAGCTTTAGTACGAGAGATACTCTATAGAAAACGAAGGGTAGACTTAAAGTATCCGATAAGAAGTAATTCTCGGGACTAGTATTCTTCCTCGTTAAGGAAACTAGACTTAGCTAGGGGATCGATAGGCTTAGATTAGACTATACTATAAAAGAAGTCGTTATTTATTATATTATCGTCGTCGATTTAGTTGTCTCGCTCGGTAATATTCTCTTTAGTAGGATTATAACGGGATAGACTATTAGCCGTAGAGTGTTTCCTTCCGGGAATATATTTAACCTCGAAATTTAATAGCCGGGTCTAGGCTAACTAGCGGGCTATTACTAAATTAGGGAGCTCTAAGGCTAACTTATTAAGTTAGTAGATAAGGATAGTAGTATCGATCTTAATTCGAAAGTACTACCTAACGAGATACTTCTTAAACTTCTTTAGCAGTTTAAGTACCGTAAGGCATTCTCGCTTACTAGTATCGTACCGGGCTTTACTTTCGGTCTAAAGACCGCTTTCGTACCGAGTAGGGTAACGCTTCTTTATATTATCTCTTTCGTACTAGTTTAGGCTACTACTATACTTAGATCTACTCGTATCCGAAAGGAGAATAATTAAGCTCGTATTCTTTATATAATCGATCGAGATAAGAGTAGTATTAGCTAGTAACTAGCCCTATACCTATAGGCTAGGGTTTAAGCCTATAAAAGAGGCCTCCTTCTATATAGTAGATAGGTTATTAACCTCGTATAGTATACTATTTTTATTACACTTCTATAGGGCCTATATTATAGGGCTCTAGTTACTAGCCTAAGCGACACGTTTGTTATCCTATCTTACTAAACATAGCTACCTATATATTTATAGGTTATATTACCCCTAGTTGCCTATACTATTACTATTAGTAGTAGTAGTAGTATTAGTTTCCGTCCTTTATTAGAGCCGAAGGTAGGGCTATCTCTTTATATCTAATAGGTATAGGTATATTAAAGGTAGTCTTAGGGTACGAATAGCTATAACCGAAGCGAGGGCACGATAAGAGCCTACGATATAGACGATATAGAAGTATCCTAGGGGGCTATTACGATAAGCAAAGAAACCTCTCGACGAGGGCATCTCTTTAATCCTAAGAAACTACGAATCCTTAGGACTATTATAGCTTAGGGCCTAGTCTACGACTATAGCTAATTTCTAAGGACTCGGCTCTAGGTCGAAGACCTATTTAGTACTGCTTGCTCGAGATAAGCTACCGCCTACCGGCCCGGCTATAGGATAGTAACGCGGACTTGTCGCCTAAAGAGAGAGATAGATTAATTATATATTAACCTTACTAGGTCCCTCTAAGACTATCGATCGATAGTAACTTCTAGACTATAGGTTAGATAACTAGAGAGTTACCCTATTAATTAGGTAGACTTCTCCCCGATTCGTAGCCTCGCTTAGATAGTGCTTAGCCTTCTACTAAGAAAAGAAGGCCCCCTATACGGTATATCCCCCGCCTAGCGAAAGGAGATAATAGTAGTTAGTAAGGGAGCTAGTCTCTAGGATCTAGGAGTAAATAGAGATTATAGTTCCTTCCTCCGAGCGGCTTTTATTAGGAATTACTAAATCGAGCTCCTAGTAGTATCTAGGCGACTACTACGAGGCTAAAGCCTAATACTATCCTAGGGATACTATTAGGGGAGAACAGACTAGTATACTACTTTCTTATATAGTAATATCGAAATAAACCAAACCTACTAACTATACTAAAAACACTTATATATTGTATTTTATTACTATTTTAACTATTTTATTATAATAACCGAATAAGCTTAAGTAAAGACGAGTATTACGAATTAGTAGAGTCCTCTACCTCCGATAATCCCTACGATTCTATTAACGAGGAAATTAGGCGACGACTAGTTATTATAAGCGCCGTCTAACTAGGAGAGGCTATTAGGCCCTCTACGCTAGAGGTATTCTATAATATTATTATAAAGATAATCTAGAAGCAAACTAAGCTTCTCTATTAGAAAAGGCGCCGCCTACCTAAGCTAGGAAGCGGTAGAAACCTATTATTCGAAGGGTAGAACGCTATAGTATATATAGAGCGCTTTAAGGACGCCCTAGTTAAGTACGAGCTCGATAAGGAGTCCGACTAGTATAAGATCCGGTCCCTTACGAGGTCTGCTATTACTAAGCTTTACCGAACCCTTAGAACCCTAGTTAGCTACCTAGAAATAGAGAACAAGTCTAATACCGACTAGGAGACCTTTAAGTAGGCCTTTCTAAGAGAGTATCGGGAGCGCGATAGCCGTCGTATTAAAGGCAGTTATTTATAGTCTAAGGCCCTCTATTTACCGAGGCGTACGAAGGAAGACGACCTAAGGGAGTATATCCGCGAATTTGTTAAGTTAGCGGATAGTATCGACTAGAAGGACCTCGAGAATTCTTAGAGAACGAGGCTACTCCTTTAGGGGTTAGTATAGCCTATAGCTTAGTATATCTTCCGTCGCTATAAGCTTAGCAAAGCCAATCCTAAGAGTTTTCGTAAGTATAAGGAGGTCCTAGAGGATATTAAGGCTAATATAGATAGCTCCGCTAATACGAGGAAGTTTATTTATAGGGAAGATAGGAATAACCTAGTATAGGTTAGAAAGGATTCCTTAGGAATTAATAGAGGACCTAAGTTCCTTCCTAAGTCGTAAAATAGTCCTAAGACCGTAACTCCTACTATTACTAAATATAGTTAGGACGTAGTAGACTTAGCTAAATCCCTAGCCTAGCTTAACCTTAATACGAAAGTATTATGGCGAGTTAGGGAGGTCCTTAATACTACTATACTAAGGGATATACTACCGGTCTACTAGTTCCCCGACCCTAACTATCCTAAAGCTCCTTTAGTTAATATCTACGCTATACGGAAGATCTATTCTAACTTAGATAGTAAGTGCTAGATATACGGCGGTTTTAAATATATCTAATCGGACTGCCCTACCTAGAAAGAGCTTCTTAATAGGAAGCTCGTTATATAAGTAAATAGCCGGTTCTCTTATACCGATACCGGTAATAAGATCGATTTCGATTAGGATCCTAGAGTACTAAAGCTGCCTTAACTTAGGACCCTTCTAGAGAAGAAGTATAGCGGCAAGATCGAGTTTAGGGAGACTAGAAATAGTACCCTTGCCGCTATTGCTAAACGAGAGACTTAGAAGGTTAGGGCAAAATAGGTTAAGGAGTAAAGTAGTAGTAGTACTACTAAGGCCGTTAAAGTTAACTTTGTCTCTTAGGACTAGGACTTAGTCGCTAACGTTTACGCGGTTACTAGGAATAGTCTAGGTACCTACGCTACTACTAGGTCCTAAACCTAGTCCTAAGGCAAGGCTAAAGGCCCGTAGAACCCTACTCGCCCTAGTATAGTAGCCCCTACTAGGATACTAAAGAACAAGGCTATAACAGGGGTTATATTAGTAGGTAGATAGGGTAGTAGTAGGTATAAGTAGTATTCGATAAGGATCTAGGAGGAGAGGGAGGGAGGCGGGCAAGTTAGCCTAACGCTAAGCGTTAAGCCCTACCTAAGGCATCGAGACCCTAGCTTTACTCGGCCTAGTTATATACTAATTACGTATAGCCTCTTTAGCCCTAATAAAGGCAGCCGATAAGGCAAAGCAATAGCGAGAGTTAACCGCTAAGACTAAGACTCTTTAGATAGCTAGAGACCGTACTGCCCGAGCTAGCACTATATCTATAGGGAGCCTAGTTATTCTAGAGACTCTAGAGGTCGATATAGAGGATAATACTACCGATATTAGTAGTACCCTAGGCCTAGCTATCCTACTAGCCTATAAGCGGAAGATAGCCGATCCTAAGAGCTTTCGCTTTAATAGGTATATAAAGAAGTATAGTACTAGCCCTACTAACTCCTACGATATAAAGGTAAACGCTCTCTTCTAGGCTTTATAGTTCCTAGACCTTAAGTCTAACGTATCTATAGGAGAGCTACTAGTATACGGTTTGCCTACTAACCTATTCTAGAGCCGAATCCCTAACGATACTACCTTTATAAAAGACCTCGCCGCCCTCTAAAGGAAGTAGAGGCAAGAAGAGTATATCGATATCTCCTCCCTATAGTTCCTCCCTAAATTTTTACGCGCTATAGAGTTAGTAGAAGACTAATCGGTAATCTTTAAGAACTAAGAGGATATCGATAATACTAGCGAAGAGGAGGTTTAGGAAATAGGCTAAGGTAATAATAATACCTTAGACCCTATTTTAGTTTTAGTTTTAATTAAGGCTATCCGATTTACTAGCTAATAAATCGGTCGAGTAGGACCTCCTCGACTTAAGGAACTTAACTCTATCCCTAATAATATAGACCTTTCCGTAGTTACCTATTCCTTTACCGTCGTCCCCGCTATCTATATTTAAGTTACTATTAGGAGTTATAGTTAGTAGAGGCTAGTAATACTTAATAATAGTTCGGAGTTACTTATTATAAGTAAGCGCGAGGCTAAAGAGCTTAAGCTACTAATAAATAGAGACATCTCCCTCGGTATATAGAGAGTTAATAGGGAGATTACGCTAGTAGGTACCTACTATAATATTATAGTAGATACCTTTAGTATATACTTTTCTTTTACCTTCTAGATTGCCGTAGACCTAAATATACTAATTATTCTAGGTCGACTATAGTCTCGTATAGTCCGAAGCGTCTAGCGCAACTACGACGATAGCTCCTAGGAGGGAACTATCGCTAACTAGATAGGTAGTCGGGTTGTATTTACTAGTTATATCGGCGATACTAGCTATAGGTCCTATAAGGACATTCTAGCTACCTTACGATAGGCTTTAGGAAACGATAGGACGCGGTTATAAGACCGATAATCTACGCTATAAGTTAGTATAGTTCGAATAGGTTATGTCTAGAAGTACGCCGATCTATACGTTAAGGCAAATTTCTAGGTTTAGTACTAAGGAGACGAATACTCGAGGCGATAGCGAATATAATAATATAACGACTACCTAGTATACGAGGCTTAGTAATAATACTATTATATATATCGCCGCTAGAGGTAGATACTACCTCCGATCTACCCGAATCTAAACTAACTAATTAGAGCGCGAGTCTAATACTACCCTAGGGGTATTATTACGAATCTAATACTTTCGCTAGTATTATAAATTAGGACTACTAGCTATATACCTACCGACTAAAAGAGACTTCTAATAAATTTTACGCGCTGTTTTATTACGCTAATCTCTAGGCCTAGCGTTAAAGAGAGAGAGCTCGGGTTTTGTAAGCGATTGGTGTATATACCTAATATAGGATAGTAGCTAATAAGATTACGCCTATAAAGGGTAGTATATATATTACCGATAGGTCTAATCTTAGCGGAAATCCCGACTAGCGATAGAAGTGCCTTAACTAGGAAGCGATATTAATACCTAGGGATAGTCCGTACGACTAGAGATGTGTTACTAAAAAGTTCTCTACTATTCCTAGGGGTTTAAGGTTAACGTAGGAGAGGCTTACGAAAATCAAGCCTAGTATAGAGCTTTCGGATCTTAAGCTTAACCTACTATACGAGCTTCTATATAACCCTAAGGCCGTATTAGCGTACGATTTCACTTACCTAGGTAGGATTAACCCGGAGATTGCCCCTCCGTAGAGGATCCGAACGATCGAGTATAAGCCCTAGGCCTACCTAGGTTTTAAGCTAAACCTAAGCCTACGAGATATAGTTAAGGATATAATACGATAGCGTATAAAGGCCTATATACTAGAGCCTTCCTATACCTCGTATCGCAATCTATACTTCCTAGTTTAAAAGAAGACAGCTCCTAGGGAACTAAAGAAGTACCGGCTAATTAACGCTACTTAAAAGTTTAATATAGTTACTATTAGAGATACTAACCTTCCCTCGGAGACTAATAGGTTCTTAGAAGCTTTTACTAACTATATAGTAGCCTTACTAGTTAATATATTCTTAGGCTACGACTAGATTCCTCTCTACCCTAATAGTCGAGACCTTACTAGTTTCGAGACGCCTCTTAGGCTATATAGACAAACTACTCTTCCTTAAGGGGCGACTAACTTAGTAGCCTAGTTCGTACGTATTATAAACTAATATTAGGACTAAAGAGGTTATACGTAATTAGTATATAACTAGGCTCGAGTAAAGCTAGGGTCCTAATGCCTTAGGTAGGGCTTAGCGCTTAGTAATAGGCTAACTCTCCTACCTTCCTCCCTCTTCTCCTAGATCCTTATCGAATACTACTTGTACCTACTACTACCCTATCTACCTGCTAATATACCCTTCTTATATAGTATTCGATCTACCCTTTAAGGGTAGTAGCTAGATAGTCCTTATTTTAAGCTTTTAGCGGTATAGCCCCGAAAACCGTTAATCTAACTATATTGCGCTCGAAGAACGGGACCTATACGTACTATTCTATTAAACAACCGTACTAATTATTAAGCAAGGCCTTCTATACGGCCTATTATACCGAGTTAATTGTACTAAACCGATATCTACTAGTTCCGCTATACCCGTATCTTAGGGGCTAATAATACATTATTAGTGTCGCCCCTTATAATAGCCGGTTTATTACGAAACAACAACCGCGGTGCCGCTAGCAGCTCTAGCAATAATAACTCTAGTAGCACGTTGCCTACTAAAGTGCCTCCTACCGAAGAGCCTACTAGAGGGCCTACTAAAGAAGAACCTATAATTCTAGGTAATAATCTAGAATTGCCTATTAACGACATTCTTAACAACATTGTTAATCGACGATATAGCTAACTAGCCTTTAGCCCTTAACTAGTAGGGAGACTTTAAGAAGCTACCTAAAACAGGCTTACTGCCCTACGCTAAGAACAATAGCTAAAGGACGACCTCCTCGAACTTCGCCGCCTTTAGGAAGCCCCGACAACTAAGCTAATAGTAGGACCTTCTTTACTACCTATTTAAAAGAAGGATGCTAAACTTAAGGACTGCACTGTGTTTAATAGCTCTAGTCGAAAGTAGTATAACGACTACATTCGTAACTATAAACTTAACTAGCGCAATGTACTAAGAGCGCTACTAGACGACTATTCCTTAGTCGTACACGCTATACAATACATTAATAGCGACCTAAAGCGCACGTAGGATAACTATTTCGACTCCCTTAACGATTAGACTACTGTTTAGTAGCAGACCTATAAAACCATTATACTAGACACCCTTAGAAACCCTATACTAAGGCAACAATATGCCTAGGACTAGTACCTTCGAGCTAAACAAAAGACTAACTAGTCGGCTCGCTTATTCGAGGCCTATTTAAAGACCCTCGAGGATAACCTTCCGGCTAAGACTAATTCTATATAGATCTCTAAAATACGCCCTAAGCTTAGGTAGGAGCTTATTCTCGAATTAGACCGTCGCCGTATATTCGAATAGGCTAACCTAATACGTATTTAATTTATAGTCGAGGTAGAAACAGCTAAACGAGCTGTTTAACTCTAATAAAGACTAGAATCGAGGATCCGACTAACTAGTACTAACCGTAGCAACCGTAGTAGCCGCGGAGGAAACTAAGGTTCCTACTAAGATAACAATACTAATAATAGGAACAGTAACAACGACCGTAGAAGAGGCCGTAGCTAGCGGCTATATAGAGGAGGCCGCGATAGGGGTCGTAGAAGGGGCTCGTATCCCTATAATACTAACCGCTCGACTAATAATAATAGTAGTAATAACGGTTATAGCAACCCCCTAACCGGATTGAAGTGCTTCAACTATAATAGCACTAGCTATCTTCTAGGCTAATGCGACAAACCTAGGGATTAGGCCCGAATCGACCGTACTACCGCCGATTACCAAAAGTACCTTTTAGTAGCTAACGCTACCCCTATAGGCTAACCTTCTAATTAGTCGAAAAAAGATTAGGCGCCGTACTAACTGTTAGCCTTATACGGCGTAAGACTATTGATATTGTACTAGCTATAACACGCTCCTACCTTATATAGGATACGAAGGGCACTAACTATTAAACTAAGGTTATACTAGACCTAGGAAATTCAGTTAGTGCCCTTATTAGCTATCGCCTAGCTAAGCAATTAGACCTTCGACAATTAAATAGGGCTAACCTGCTAACCCTTGCTTGGTTTAATAAAGCCCGGCACTTAACCTATAGGGCTTACTATATTCCTATAGTTCTAAGAGACGACCTCGGTAACGAGCGCTTGCTAGATTTCACTACTTACGCAGTAGACATAGATAGCCTTCTATCCGATATTGTTATTAGCAACCCTGTTCTTAAGCACTACGCTATTACTATAGACTTAGGCCTTTAATAGTAGCGATTTAGAATCGCTAGGAAAGAGGATATTAAGTATATCGACGTTAGCGAGTGCCCTAACGATATTAGGGTCCTATTTATTAGTAACCTAATACTAGCCTCCGCCTTAGCTAATCCGACTGCCGACCTGCTTAGTAGTAATAACGATGAACCTATGCCCCCCGATAGTATAGACTCTAATTAACTTACTCGTATACTATAGCCCGTTCGAGAGACCTATATTAATATGTTTAAACACTACCTAGTATCGATATTGCCTATATTTAAAGAGACGGATTATAAGATTGACATTATAGAGGGTAAGGAGGTTCCTTTTAGTCCCCTCTATAACCTTAGTAAACGAGAGCTTACTATATTGCGTAAGTACCTAGATAAAAACCTAGCTAATAGCCGGATACGGTATAGTAATAGCCCTACTAGCGCCCCTATTCTATTCGTACTAAAGAAGAGTAGTAGTCTACGCCTATATATTAATTACCGTAGACTTAATACTATTACTATTAAAGACCGCTATCTACTTCCGCTTATTAACGAGACCCTTAATCGCCTTTCTAGCGCTTACTACTATACTATACTAGACATTAAGGATGTATACTATCGTATCCGTATCCGCAAAGGTAATAAATAGAAAACGGCCTTCTATACTCGTTATAGCTATTTCGAATACTTAGTTATACTATTTGGCCTAGCTAATGCCCCTATAACATTCTAGTCCTATATTAATCGGGCCCTTTCGGGCCTATTAGATTATCTCTGTATAGTTTACTTAGATAACATCCTAGTTTATATACACTTACCTAACATTGCGGAGTACTAGGCTATAGTCCGTAAGGTGCTCGACCGCCTATAGGCCTATAGCCTATACTATAAGCCTTCTAAATACACCTTTGCTACTAAAGAGGTAGCCTTCCTTAGCTTCCTCGTATTAACCGAGGGTATTAAGGCTAATCCTAATCGGATTAAGACTATTACTAAGTAGCTAACACCTACTAGTATTAAGGAGCTTTAATTATTCCTCGGCTTCGCTAATTTCTATCGTCGCTTTATTAAGAGCTATTTACGGTATGTAATGCCCCTAACTAAGCTTACTAAAACTAAGGCTAACCTAACTAGAGAGTTTAAATAGACTAATAGAGCACAAGCCGCTTTTAACGGTTTAAAGAAGCGCTTTACTAAAGTCCCCTTATTATACTATTTTGTACTAAGTAAGCAGATCCGTATTAAGACTAACGCTTTATAGTTCGCTATATCAGCTATTATATTACAACAGGCTAATAACACCTACTAGCACCTAATTGCCTTCTTTTTACGGAAGATAATCGATATAGAACGTCGATACGAGACCTACGAGTAAGAGCTCTTAGCAATCGTAGAAGCCTTTAAGCACTAGCGCTACTATCTCGATAGTACTTAGTATACTATTCAGGTCTATACGGACTATAATAACCTATATAGAATTACATAGGTTACTAGGGTTATAGGTCGATAGGCTAGATAGGCCGTTTACCTCGCTAGGTTTAATTTTAATATATTATATCGGCTAGGTATAAGCAACCCTACTAATAGCCTATCGAGGCGACCTAATTACGACAGCGAGACTTAGTACATTAATTTATTGTTTCTAACCCTATAGTATAAGATTGCTATAGCCCGTATTATTAATAAGTAAGCGTAGGATAAGCGGACTTCCGGACCCCGCGGCGGCAACAAATACTATAGCGGAGTTGTCGTTCTTCTAGTATACGTTAAAAGAAAGGACGTAGATCGCTCGAGCTATAATAACTCGATTAAAGATATTGCTATCTATAGTAATAGCCTATATAGCGACAGCACTATAGAAGAGGTTATAGTAGTTCCGCCTACTAGTGCTATTAGATACATACAATACGTACCTCGTTCGATAGTAAGGGTACTATTAAATAACCTTATAAATAGGGATAGTTAATCGTTTATAGATAAGCTGTTATATACTTAGTAGAGGGACGCCTTTGCTATCGAGCGTATTAATAGGCTTGTAAGTAGACGGGCGACTCGATCTAGCAAGAGTAATAGTTAGTCGATCGACGATAAGGGTTACTTAAAGTTTAAGGATAGATACTATGTCCCCGCTAAACAATCGATTAGATAAGAACTTTTAAAGCGACACTATAATAGTAAGCTTACTAGTTACTATAGTATAGAGAGGTCGTACGAGCTACTATCGCGTATATACTACTAGCCGAATAGTAAACGGTATATAAAAGAATACGTATAGACCTACGTAGTATGCTAGCGTATAAAAGCACTAAAGCACTTACTATTTAGCGAGTTAGCTTCACTTCCTATTCCTAGGAAGCTATTTATAGAGCTTACAATAGATTTTATTATAGGCCTTCTACCTGCTAAACGTAGGGGTAGCAAGGACGTATATAATACTGTCCTTGTTATAGTAGATCGATTTACTAAGAGCGCTCGATATATCCCGGCGCGTAAAGATTAGACTGCTATTAATATAGTAGAGGCGCTATAGACTAATATCTTCTATACCTACTAGGGAACCCCTAAGGGGATAGTATCTAATCGTAGATCGATACTAATATCTTACTATTAGAGCGAGATTTGCTTGTAGCTAAGACTGAAGCATCGGCTATTAATAGCCTTCTATCTATAGACTAACAGTTAAATAGAGAGGTAGAATACTACCCTATAGTAGTACCTACGTAGCTATATTAATAAGAACCCCGAGGATTAGGTCAACCTCCTATAGCCTATAGAATTCGTATATAATAATAGCGTGCACTTATTAACTAAGGTTTTACTATATATAGCTATAATAGGCTAAAATGCTGCCTTACTATAAGATCTATTTACCTCGCTCGAGGCCGAGCGTAAGGAAAGGGAAGCGCGTTAAGTACTAGAAACACTAGTAGTAATAGAACGTATTAAGAAGATGCGAGAAATCTATACTAAGATAGCTAAGAAGCTAACAAAGGCCTAAGAATACTAAAAGGCCTACTACGATAAGCGTTATATACTAATAACCTTTAAACAAGGCGATATAGTTATACTTAGTACGAAGAACCTCCGCATCCGCAAACACCTATTACCTAATAGTAAAACAAGGCCTAAGATCGTACCGAGATATATTAGCCTATTCCGCATCCGAGTAGTTAAAGGCTCCTCCGTATAGGCCTACTAGTTATAGCTTCTACCTTATTATACTATCTATAATACCTTCTATATATCCCTCCTTAAACTATACTACTAGCGCGAAGGCGATAAAGCGCCTACTAAGTTAGAAGAAGTCTTAGCTAATATTAAGATATTAGTGTAGTAAACGACTATCTAAGTTAAAGAGTCGATAGAGAGAAGAAGTCTCTCTCGAGAAGTTGCAAACGAGGTATATCGATCGATAGATGCCTTAGGCATCTAGGGTTACGTAACCCTTGCTCGCTTTACTTAACCTATAGGCCGAGATCGTAATAGTACGCCCTCCGCCCTTAAGAGCCGTCTACGGCTTAACGCGTACCTTCTATAGCGCTATATCTTATATTAAAACTAACGCGATAGGTATTGCGATCGAGGTACGATACGTTAACTTAACTAGAGCTATCGAGGTAGGCGGGTACGACTTCTATAGATAGCGCTTGTAAAACGCCGCGATCGCTTCTTCGGTATTAGATACATCTTTAACCGGTTGCTATATAGGCTTCTCGTATCCGGCTTATTTTACTCGATACTTGTATTCCTTATTCTTTCTACGCCCGCGGAAGGTAGCGTTAACAATCTCTTCTACCTCGTATTCTTCTTCGCCTTCGATAATAATAGGTAGTAGCGGCTTATTGTTTTGACTAGGTAGCTAAGTGTCCTTTAGTACTAGAGTTAACAAGTTAGTATAGAAGACAGGGTGAATCTTTATAGATATAGGTAGGTCTAGCTCGTAAGTATAGGGAGAGATTACCTTCTTAATAGCATAGGGTCCGCTATGTTTTAGGTCTAGTTTAGGTAAAGGGCGGTTAGTAGTTAATCCTTTAAGAGATAGTATAACCTTATCCCTAACTACGTAGGCTAGTGCCGGACGGCGGTAAGCGTTTACCGTCTATTCTATCCGGTCTTATTGATAACGCATTTGCTCGGAAAGATAGCTTCCTAGGTCTTTAATGTAATCTGCCTATGCCTAAGCCTTAAGGTCGAACAGTGCTTCCTTTATAGAAGGTAGCTCTATACCTAGTCTTAGTTAGTATCTATAATACGCCTAGAAAGGTGACAGTTAGGTAGTATCCGAAGGCGCATTGTTAGTAGCAAACTCGGCTAGTAGTAGCTAGTTTACCTAATCGTCTTATTAATAATTAACGTAAGTACGTAGATAGGCCTTAAGGATACTATTTAATCGCTTAGTTTGTCCGTCGCTCTTAGGATGTCGTGCTATAGAGAGGTTCCTTTATATACTAAGACGAGCACATAGATGCTTCTAGAAGTCGGCGGTAAACTAGGTGCCTCTATTAGATACGATAGATTTAGGCAATCCGTATAGCTTCTATATATAGTAGAGGTATGCTATAGCGATAGCCTCTGCCGTAGCATTTCCCTTACGTATTAGTATAAAGTAACGTATCTTTGTTAGTCTATCTACTACTACGAGGATAGAGTCGTATCCTTCGCTAAGAGGTAGATCGGTAATAAAGTCTATAGAGATATATTGCTAACGTGCTATAGGTACTAGCAATAGTTTTAGGAGGCTACGCTTACCGTACCTGTCCGGTTTAATACGTAAGCAGGTATAACAATTAGCTACATACGCGTCGGAATCCTTACGGAGTGTAAGCTAGTAGTAACTTGCTAATACTAATAAGAAGCTCTTGTTCCGACCCGGATGTCTAGCGAGAGCCAAGTTATAGTACATACGGATAATGTCTATACGAAGTTTCTCGTCTATGTTTAGTATATATAAGCGCTCTCGATAGTACATTAATCTATCCTCTATAAACAAGCAGTCGGAGGGAGATAAAGGCAGGTTAATAGGCGGGTCTAGCCGTTTATCGATATATTCGCGTACCGTTCTAACAAGCTTGTTACCTTCTATACTACGGCGAATTCGCTTGAAGATCGATTCAATATCTAGGAGTGTTTCTACGTCGAAGACTACAGCGGCGAGTTGCATTACTACGTAGTCCGTAGTGTAGATATAGGCCTTATCTATAGATTAGGTTAAGTCCTCGGTGCTAAAGCAAGAAAGCCGGATATTATAAGGCTTTAGTACAGTTTGTTGCCTATATTAATAACGAGGGTTAGTACTATCGCCTTTACGCGGTAGGTCGGCAGTACGGCGAGTTAGAGAGTCTAGTTTGCCTCCGTATCTGCTAGGCCTATACGTAATCTCGAAGTAGAAACGGGATAAGAACTCTAACTAACGCGTCTGCCGGCGATTGAGTTGCTTAGTAGTTATATACTATTCTAAATTGCGGTAGTTAGTAATTACTCGGATAGGTTGATCGCCTTAACGGCCTTCTAGTTTAGGCCTCTAGGTTTCGAAAGCTTAGACGATAGCGAGAAGCTCCTTGTCGTAAATCTTATAGTTATATTCCGTAGGGGACATCTTATAGCTAAAGTACGTAACGGGTAGCTAAGCGTCCTTTTCTACGTGCTATTGTAATAGTATACTAGCTACGATATAGTTAGAAGCATTAGTTTCCACTATAATAGGTAGTAACGGGTCGTAATAGGCGAGTACTAGTGCCGTAGTAAAGGCAAGTTTTAAAGCTTCGAAGGCATCCTAGTATTGTCGTATCTATACGAAGGGAGTGTCCTTATAGGTAAGTGCTACTATCGGTCTCGCTAGTCTCGAGAACCTACGGATAAACCTCCTATAGAAGTTAGCGAAGCCTAGGAAGGATTGTATATCCTTAATATTCTACGGAACCGGCTAGTTAGTTACTACGTCTACTTTCTCCGGGTCTATTATAATACTATCGGTAGAGACAATAAGTCCGAGATACTTAACGCTAGTTACTTTAAACTCGCTCTTGCTTATATCTACTTGCAACCCGGTACGGCCTAATATAGCGAGGACTTTGTCGATATAGATCCTATATTCGGCTAGGCTCTCGGAGTATATTAGTATATCGTCGAGATAAGCCGTATAAAAGACGTCGAGATATTCGCTTAGGACACTGTTAATATAGCGCTAGAAAGCTAAAGGCGCTCCGTATAGACCGAATAGTATAACATTGTACTTGAATAGCCTATAATAGGTACGGAAGGCTGTTTTCTACTCGTCGCCTAGAAATATATATAGGCGGTTAAAAGCGCTAATAATATTAATCTTCGTATATACTACGGCCTTACTAAGTTTGTTAAGCGTCTCCTATAGTAAAGGAATAGGATATCGGTCCTTCTTAGTAATAGCGTTTAGCTTGCGATAGTCGACATATAGCTAAAGTCTACCGCCCGGCTTCTTAACGAATAGTACGGGAGAAGAATAGGAGGAAGAAGACGGCTTAATAAAGCCCTTTATAAGGTTCTCCTAGATATAGTCTCTTAGCACTTCGAGTTCCTCGTAGGATATAGAGTATAGAGGTCTATGCGTTAGCTCTCTAGTTAGCTTAATTTTGTAGTTAGCTCTAGGTCGATAGGGCGGTAGGGTCTTCGCATCCTTTTGTAAGAAGACATATAAATGCCTATGCTAGTATAGTAGCAACTTTGTCGCTAGATTAATAGCTTTCCTAGCTGCTATTACTTGTTCTATATCTTTTAGAGTTACCGCGAAAAACTAGTAATCTTTCCTCTTATATATAACCTTAAACGTGCCGGCAGACACAGCTGCAACGCTAATAGCTCCTATAGTTACCGGCTTAGGTCTCTAAGGATCGGGCGGCGGTAGCGGCGGTAGAACAGCGATAGGCCGGGAGGTTGCAGGCGGTAGTATTATATAAGGCTTATAGGGTAGAGCGTAGTTGCGACGCGCTACATATCGCTTTATAGCCTTTATAAAGTTATCGTCGTTATCTCCCTTAGTAGTCGGCTACGTAGCGGTTATAGGCCTAAGGGGTAGTAGCGTAGGAGTTGCGCGGTCTAAGTCGTTAGTAACCTATATAGGCGTATTACTATTATAACTTCTACGGTTGATTGAATATATACGAACGAGGGTTCTATACTAGTTATAGTGCTCGCGACAATAGTCGGAGTCGAACAATAGTATATCGTAGTACTAGTCGATACGAGGGTTGTATCGTTTAAGCTAGGGCATACCGAGGATTATAGGATATTATAGGGTAGTAAGGTAGAACGCGACATGTTCTACATGTCCGTTAATATTAAGAGTAGCTTTAACAAAGTAAGTAATATTAGCTACAAACTTGCTATCGAAGGCAGTTAAAGTACGAGGATATATAAGCGCCTAAGGGATTAGGCTATAGGATTGCGCGTTAGAGAGGTTTATAAAGGAAGAGCTAGTACAACTATTATTAACTATTGCTATAGATTGATGTGTCTTATTGCTATCGCTAGCGGGAATAGTACGTAATATTGTATATAGTAGAACAAGGTGTTCCGTATCTGCGTCGGGTATAATATCGCTAGAGTTAATACTATCGTTGTTTAATACTGCGATTATACTAATATACAAATGAGTGTAATTTTGTTATAGCTTCCTCTTCTTCTTCTTTCCTTTCTCTTCCGTTAACTCCTAGTCGCGACTATAATTAGGAGTTACGCATTTCCCTACTCTTGCTATTACTAAGGCTGCTAAGTGTCGCTAGAGCCTTAAGCTAGGTTAGTAGACGCCTTAATAGCCGATACGTTTATACGTTGCTTACGGCGTTGTAGTTAAGGGCAGGTCTTAGAAGTAGCAACGTAGCTAGCTTAACCGCAGTATAAGTACAAGCCTTAGGCGCGGCGCTAATTCTTCTTATTATTAGTAAGCTTTAGGCGTAGCCCTAAGTTAACTTAAGAGAGGTCTATAGCGTTACCGCCTTGCGTCGTTATAACAGTTAGCGCTAAGTTGTAACGAGCGGGAGCGATAGAGTTGCTACGATTGCCGGTATTTAATATAGCAGTAGTTCCGGAGTTTGTACTACTATTATTATTGTTAGAAGAACCTCCGGCGGCGGCGGTATTAGAACGCGGGTTAGTGCTATATATAGTATATAGGCTCTTTGCTATATAACCTCTCGTAACCTTGTCGACCTCTACTTGTCGGTCGCGAATAGCCTAATTAGCGGCGGTTAATTTCTGTACTAGACTAGTATAAGTTGTAGGAACTGTCTCCTAGCCGACTTTGTAGTCCTTTAGCTTAGTCGATATCTTTATAAGCAAATTATCCTTCTTAGACTCTTCGTCGTATTTGAGTATAGCTATAACCTTATAGAACTTAGACAGGAAAGCGGTAAAGACATCCTTGCCCTGCTTAAGCTTAGTAAGCTCGCGTCGTGCGGTAGCCTTCTCGTCTGTATTACTGTACGTTATATATAGAAAGCGATAGAACTTCGGTATTGTATTGATCTCTTCGGCAAAGGTTATAGTATTAGTGTCCTTATTAGTATCTACTAAGTAGGAAACTATGCCCTTAGCATCGCCCTTAAGCAAGCTATAGGAGTAAACTAGCTTAGATTCTTCGGTTAGATACCGATCTGCGTTCTATATCCACTTTATAATTAACGCCTAGATAAAAGGCTTCAAACTAGTATAGTCTCCGCCGTATTTCTCGATTTCGACCTTGTCCGACTTTAGCTTAGGTATAGTAGGCTAGAACTGCGGCGGACCCTACGGTGTCTACTGCTTCTATCTAGCCTACTAGCTCCAATCTAGCTAACCCTTTAGTAACAGTAGCGGTAGCGGTAGTAGGTATCCCTTTAGCGAGGGAGGAAGCGGAGGAAGTAGTAGAACGGGCGGCGGAAACTCTACTAGCTTCTTACTATCGGCTTTAAGCGCGGCGTTTGTAGTAAGGAGGGCATCGTAAGCGGCTTATAGTTCGTTGTTGTCGTTTATAAGCGTAGCAATGTAGTTATCTCGGTTCTTAACCTCTTGCTACTCGCCTTCGTATAGCTCTTAGACGTATATTACGGCCTCTTATATGCTATTGTAGTTAGTCCTCGCCTCCTCTATAATACGGAGGGCTTTAATAATAAGTCCTTTATACTTAAGGAGTTTAGCGCACACCTAGCGGGCTTAGGCTTCTAGATCGGCATAGCCTTTCTCGATTAAGATCGGTATAAGCTCTTCGTACGACGGTATCTTAGTATAGTTATTATTATTATATCTAAACGCGGTTTAATCGGTAGAACCGCGACCGAAGGCGGAAGAGCCTTTAGCCTCTATACTAGAGGGACCAGCGCGTTAGGCGGCACAGCTATAGGTCGTGTTTCGATAGATTAGGCGATAGATCTAATATAAGGAGTAGTAGCGCGAGCGCTACGAAACCCTATTATAGATCGTTCTATAGTATAGAATACAGTACGACGATAAGGACAATATTAGGTGTTTTAGTACGAGCTATAACGTAGTTATAGCGAAAAGAGATCGACTCTTCTATTAAGATATTAGTATAGTAAACGACTATCTAAGTTAAAGAGTCGATAGAGAGAAGAAGTCTCTCTTAAGAAGTTGTAAACGAGGTATATCGATCGATAGATACCTTAGGCATCTAGGGTTACGTAACCCTTGCTCGCTTTACTCAACCTATAGGCCGAGATCGTAATAGCTAATAGCGAAGAGCTATAGTCTATAGAACGTATTTTAAAGCATCGGACTAGACAATGCAAGAAGGAATACCTCCTAAGATAGCAAGGCTATTTACCTAAATAGGACTCGTAGGAGGCTAAGGACTCGTTTAAGGATATAACCGAGTTGTCAGATAAGTATTAGACTAGTATAAAGAATAAGAAGAAGGCTAAGGGGCTATAATGTCGCCTAGGAATAATACTACCCTCGGGGTACTATTAGCTAACTAATTAGAGGCAAGCAATTGTTAGCAATAAGGGATAATAAGACTATACTACTATAGAATCTGCCTCTTTACTAGCGCACCCTACAAGACCCTTCTCTTAGCGCCCCCTCCTATTCCTACGTCCTATCGAGGCCCTAAGGCCTAGGCGGTCGGTAGGGATAGCGCGCGCGTACGAATAACGGTAATAAAGGTAATAGTGTCGCGCTACGAGCTAGTAGTATGCCGGCGGCCGGCGCGGCTATATTAGTACCGGTATTACGGAGTGTATTGCTACTTAAGGAAGGAGGGATACGGCTATATTAGTAACGGTATTACCGAGTTATTATTAGTTAAAGAAAGGAATTAGAAGTAAGGTAAAGTCGGCGCTAAGACGGCTAGCGCCGCTATTATCGATATTACCTACTATTGTCGCTACGCCTATAGACACAACCTTACCTGTACTACGAGCCGGAGCGTGCTATACTAGTTAGGTTGAAAGAATAGCTACGTTAAAGGTTTAATTAAAACTTTAAGGCTAAGTTAAAACACTAAGAGCCGCTTAAAAGATTAAGTTAATAGACTAACTAAGGGCAAAACTATAGAGCTAAGCTAGGCGGGGTCGATCTTGCGGACAATAGGTTACTCCTCGATCTTTCCGACCCTTTAAGCGAGGCAAACCTTAACTATTGCACTTATAATAGCCTTTACTTACAGAAACTAGACGAACTGTGTTTTTTAAAAAGATAAGACAAGATTAACAATTTAAGGCTACTAAACCTAACTAATTAGGGCTAGCGAAACTACGAATAATAATCGCCCTCGTAGTAGTAAGAACAACCCTCGGAAGCGGACATTTCTAGGTCTTTTAAGAGTAGACGCAAAGAACTCGAAACGATATTACTTAGAACGGAGGTAGTGCTATAATACCTCGTACGCCTACCTATTACAGTAGGGAAGACACGCTCGTATTATAATTAGTCGATAGTCCTTAATTCTCGTAGTTATATATTACTTTATTATATATAAGGATAGCGCAGTCAGAGTCAGACATTATATTAGAAGGTAAGGTTGAATATAGTTATATAATTAGGTAGTTAAGTGTTCCATTTAGCGCGGCTAAGCAGCTAAGTTAGTAGTATAGAGGTTGAGATTAGAATATAGACCGGCTACGAGGGCGCGGCCTTTAGAAGGGAAGCGTATATTAGGACTAAAGAGGTTATACGTAATTAGTATATAACTAGGCTCGAGTAAAGCTAGGGTCCTAATGCCTTAGGTAGGGCTTAGCGCTTAGCAATAGGCTAACTCTCCTACCTTCCTCCCTCTCCTCCTAGATCCTTATCGAATACTACTTGTACCTACTACTACCCTATCTACCTACTAATATACCCTTCTTACAACTAAGTCCTTACGGCTTGTATCTCCTATACGGTAATGCCTTTCCTAGACGATATTAGTATTAAAGGCCCTAAAACTAGGTACGATAATAAAGAAGTAGAGCCTAGTATCCGGAGGTTCTTTCTCGAATATATCTAGAACCTCGATAGTATCCTCTACGACCTAGAGCGAGCTAACTTAATAGTATATAGGGAGAAGCTTTAGCTTCTATATAAACGAATAAATATTGTCGGGTTTATAACCGATAAGAACGGCCGCTATTCTAATAATATACGGGTCCTAAAGATTGTGTCCTAGCTAGACCCTATCTATTAGAAGGATATCCGAATCTAGCTCGGAGTAGTCTCCTACTTCCGTATCTAGGTCGAGAACTTTATATTAGTATATAAGCTCTTATACGCCTTACTTAAGAAGGGTACTAAGTTTAAATAGACCTCTATATACTAGGTAGTTAAGGATACGGTAACTAAGGCACTCGTTAGCGTACCTATACTTATATCTATTAACTATTTAGAGGGTATAGGTTTACTAGTTATTACTATCGACTCGAGCGGGGAAGACTACGGCGAGATACTAATATAGTATAATAGTAAGGAGCTATCTTTACGTTACCCTATCCGGTACGACTTAGGTCTATAGAAACCGATCGAGGCTCGATATAACGCTAGTAAGCGAGAGTGCCTTAGAGTCTATAAGGCTCTTAAGAAGTTTCGACCTTAGCTCTTTAGAGTATTCTTTCGCTTAGAGGTCGATACTTAGATACTAGTCTATTAGGTTAATCGTATAGCCTCCGACCTGCCTAACTCTACTATAGCTCGGTAGGTTACCTAGATCTGTTTATTTAACTTCGACGTCTTCTATATACGTAGTAAGAAGTATACTAGACCGGATAGCCTTTCTAGAGGGCCTATAATAGAAGAGGATATCGCCGAGATAATAGAGGAAGAGGATATCGACGCGGTTATTAACCGTACCTTCTTTACTACCTTCTATATTAATACTATACTAGCGATTACTAGGTCTACTGCTAATAACTAACCTAGTAACTAACCTAACGGGCAACTAGACGATAAGCCCGAAGAAGACCCTACTACTAATAGCGACTAGGCTACGTTATAAAAACTTTTTTTTCCGATCGCGATCCTATCGATAGGATCCTCGCGATTAAAATTTAGGGTTAGGGTTTAGGGTTTAGTTTATTCGAGGCCGAGGAACGTAAAGGACGCGGGATAAGTTAGCGCCCGACTGCTACTACTACTCCGTATACTACTACTACGAGGTATTTCGGGATATTACGTATAGGTTAAATTTAGCGGTTTAGTAGGTTTTTTTTATAAAGAAATTTTTTTCGTTAAGGTTTCGTTAAATGCAGCCGATATTTCGTTAAGGTTTCTTTTAAAAGCCGACGCTTAATAAGTAGAACTTTGAAAAAAAGTACACTCGAAACACTCTAGATTCCTTTCTAGATTCTAGGATAACTACTAGGTATTAAGACTTAAAAAAATTTATAATACTCTTTTTAGTATGTCAAGTTCTATCTTTTAGATTTCTAAAAATAGTAAAGTATAACTTAGAAAAGCCAAAATACGATATTGCTTATTTCTGTTCCCTAGCTTTAGTTTCGTAGAAAATGTATAAATTTTATATTTTTTTAAAATAATATACTAAAAATAGAGTACCTTTCTACTATATTCCTAAGCTATAAACCTACTAGAAAAAAGGGAAATTAGAAGCAAAATGTCTAGAAAAGCAACTTTCTTTCCTTTATATCTTTTTATCTAGAAGGTTTACGGCTTAGTAATATATAACAAAAATGTTCTATATTTAGTATAGTATTAGGCAAAAGTCTAACTTTTATAAGTTACCTATTTATCGTTCTAGGATAGCTTAGGATCGCTCGCGATCGCTAGGATCGATTAGATCGATAGGATCGGTAAAAAAGTTTTCGTAACGTAATACTAAGGCGTATAAAGTAGATAGAGATAATATCCTTAATAGGGTCTACTCCGACGACTCCTATTATCCGAGCGAAGCCGGATGTTTTTAGGCCGGAGTTAGAGTAGTCGAGGAGCTTACGACGAGGATACGGAAACGGAGGTCTAAAAACAGTAGGCGAGCGGCGGATAACAATTAGTCTTAGCAGGTGGTTTCTTGCGTAGGCAGGTGGTTTATTACGCAGGTAGGTAGGTGGTTTCTTGCGTAGGCAGGTAGTAGCCTTCTACGTAGTAGAAGGCTTTTTGCTATCTACTAGCGTAGGGGTTGAATTTAAAGATACGCCTATACAAAAGCATTCTAGCGCTCTTATTAGTAGAAAAGATGTCCCCCCTACGTAACCGCAACCTTAGGCCCGAAATACTAGATTGTTATCCGCCGCTCGCCTCCGGCTTCGCTCGGCTATTCTAACCTATATTACGGGTCTACGGATACTTTATATCGCCTACTTTGTAACCTATATAAAGAAAGTACCTAGGCTATCTAAGAGTTAATACTATCGTATTATTCGCTAATCTCGGAGGTTCCTTAGTAAGTATCGTTTCCTTAAGCGATAGGCTATAATTAATATATCCCTCTAGCGTATTATTAAAAATCCTATAGCTCGATAAGAAATCCTTCGTACTATCTACGACGAGCTTAGCTACCGGGTAGCGGAGGGTACCTTCGACGTCCTTCGTCGAGGCTACTAGTAGGATAGCGTATAGGCTAATATCTCTCGCTACTATAAGAGGTATCCTAAGTGCAATTTTAGGAATTGCTACTATTAACTAGGAGAGCTACGTATCCCTACTACCTAATTAGTTAGGGAACGATAGTATAGTAATAGGGTCTACCTTAGCTATAATAATAGCTTATATATTATTCGAGAGGGTCTTTCTCGATAGCTAGAGGCCTATTATTATTATAAGGGCTATAGTGCTATTATTGCCTATAATATAGCTACCTTCCTATTTAAGGACCTATTCTACCGATAGGGCTCGCCCTATAAAATTATCCTAGACAACGCTACGACTAATATAGCTAAAGAAGTTTAAGCGCTACTTGCTTCGTATAGGGCGAAGAACGTTCGTAACTCCTCGTACTATGCCTAATCTAATACTATCGTTAAGCGCGGCTATCGGTCTTTAATTAATACTATATCTAAGTTAACTACTAGTAGAGATAGATTAATTACTATCTCTACCTATATCTTAGCCCTTCTCTAGGCGGACTAAACGACCGTTATCGATATAACTAGACTTATACTAGTAGAGCTTATAATTAGGAGGGACGCTATTCTCCTAATTAAGTTGTTCTATCGTACGTATAGCGTTTACGACTAGGGGTCTATTCGTACTAGAGCGGATCTTCTTACCCTATAGGCTAGAGCTCTTAAGGAGATAACTATAACTTCTTAAGAGGAACTTACTCGATAGCGTCGCCTTCGTAAAAAGAGTAAGCTATATTTCGATAACTATAATACTATTAATTAGGAGCCTCTAAAGGTTAGCGATATAGTTCCCCTCTACTAGTCCGAGCTAGAATATAGTTACTCCTATAAGCTAGCCTTTAAATAGAAAGGCTCTTATAGAGTAAAGGAGGTCCTTTACGACGGTACTATATACCTTCTTTAGGAACTTTATAGTACTACCTTAAAGTATATATACCCTTAGGCTAACTTAAAGACGATCGTTAAATTACGAGAGCCTACCTACCCTCCCTAAACCGAGGAGGAGGTTAGTACCGCTATAGACTCTCTACCGACCTTAGATACTTACTATAAGGAGGATCCTACCGCTATTATAGATCCTATTCTACCTAAGAACTATAGGCATCCCTAGATACGTCTTAGTAAGCTATCGGGAATAACTTATAAATAAAGGGAGGGTTATATATAGGTTAACTACGTATAGAGCATTTCCGATATTAATTCCGATAGCGAACTAGACTTCTAGCTATCTAACTCCGAGGAGCCTAACTAGTCTAGCGACGAAGACCGCCTAGAATTATAGATATTAGACGAGCCCGACCCCGAGACTAACTAGATGCTTATTCTTCCCTACCCCTACCTCTACTACGTTACTATCCTTGCTCTTATTAACTATTCTCCGCGCTATTAATATAGTGCCGCCCTATAGCTTTAGTCCTTACCTATTATCTACTCCTACTAATATTTATACTCTCGGTTATTGCCTTTTACTTTACCTTATTATTGTTTTTGCCTTCCCCTATTATTGCTTTTACTTATTACCTACGATTAATGTTACTATAACTTTATTCCTTTTGCTTTTCTTTAGAAAGAACTATACGAGGTATAACTTCCTAATAATACCCTAGTAGGGGTAGTATTAGGAAGCTAGCCGAACCTAACCCCCCTACCCTACTAAAACTAATTCCCTCTAGGTTCCTAGACTCTAGCAACTACCCTTAGGTAGTAACGATAATAATATACTCCGCTAAAGAAGACTATTTCTGCCCTAATTAGTATTAGTTACGTAGGATACTAAGAAAGGGAGGTACCCTCTCTCTTCCTAGCGCTTAGATAGATATAGCAACCTAGGCCTATAGCCTCTAAGAATAGGGACCTTAGGCTATTAAGCTTAGTATCTAGAAGAAGGAAGAATATAAACGTATAGACTATATTTACGTACTTACTACTATAAAAGGTAATACTATATCTATAACGGTAGTACTATAGGCTAATATACTAATAAATTAGCTACGCTAGGCCTAGGCGACTTGCTCCTTCTTACCGAGTATCTCTAGAGAAAAGCTAATACTACCCTAGGGGTATTCCTAGTCCCGCTAGCCTTACTACTATAGATTTCTACTAGGGACTCGAACTAACTAGTTACATTTCGAGTACGCGAGAATCTACGAAGACTAAAGGTTAATAAAGGCGCGTAGTCGCTACTAGCAATTAGCTAGTTCGATTATTAAACTTTAGCCTGCCTTAATAATAAAGAAGTCTTATATATAGCTTTACTTTTTACTTTTATATATAGCTATTATCCGTTTGCTTTACTAGAATATACAGACTACGTTACCTTCGTACCCTATTTAAAGTAAGCTTCCTAAGCTCCTTCTTCTACTCGAATACTAACTAACTCGCTACCGCCTAACTACCCCCCCCCCCCCCCCCCCCCTTCTATCTAAGCCTATAAATTATTATTATTAAGTAACGAATACGTTTTGTAACTCGTTTCTAACTTACTTCCGCCTCGGTCGACTAGATATCTTCTAGCGCCCTAAACCCGCTAGGCGCTAGTAGTAGCGGCGAGCTACCGGCTCCCTTTAACCTAAACCTAAACCTAGCCGCTCTAGTCCCGATCGAAGCCCTCTCCGATAGCGCCTTAGCTACTATAACTAGCCTCGAGCACTGTTTTTAGATCGTTACCGCTATTAAAGATCCCTAAGAGAAAATCGAGAACGCTCGTACCCTACTACGCGTTATTAATAGAAATATTAAGAAGGCTACTATCTTAGTAGCGTACGGTATAATTAACTTACGCTAGTCTATTAGTAAGCGTAACTTTGAGCGAGACGTTCTTTAGAATATAAAGCTTTATTAAGCCTTTCCTATCGTCTATAGCCTTAAGATAGCCGGTACCTAGATTCGCTTACGCTTTAATACTCTTAATTAGGCCTTCGAGTAATAGGGAGGCCTAAGTAGTCTTTCTAAGAGCCTTATTAACTTCGCCTACGATAGATAAGAGGGTACTAAGTAGGTCGCTTAGTTCGTTAATAAGTATCTAGTCCGTCGCGAGGGAGCCGAGTACCTTTCCTATACTATAATCTATCGGGTATCTACTACTAGTAAGAAGCAGGGTAAGTAGTTACTTAACTTGTCCCTTATACTTAATAACTTTACAATAGCCTACTAGAAGCGATATAAGGATATTATTACTAAGGTAGATCCTAATACCTAGTCTACTAAATATCTACTAAAAGAGAAGGGCTATCGTATTAATAGTATAGGTTTTATTATTAAGGGTTAAGAGGCTCCTATTATAGATATTCTTAAACGTAAGGTTCTTCGCCTAGAAACGGAGGCCGATACGGCTACTAGTCTTACGCTCGTTATAGAGATATAGGTATAAGATCGTCGCTCGACCCGTAACTATAAGGTCCCTTAAGAAGTTTAAGACGAGCGCGCTAAGGCCGAAGTAGCGCGTTAGAAAGCATTATACGCTCGCTAGGCACTCTATAAGGCTACTTAGAAGTCTACTATACCTTCTAGTACTAACTATAGTAATTCGGATATTAATATACTAGATACGCTACTAGAAGATTCTATCTCCTCTAAAGGCTCTTTTAGTAAGCGTAGGTATAGAGGCCTCTCGCCGATACTATTAACGAAGAATATTTATAGTTCTTATAAGGGCGACTCTATTACGTATCTTATTACTAAGATCGATATAGTTCCTAAGGCCGATATAGGCAAGGCTTCTACTACCCTATCTATCTATTAGTAGCTCGATAACCTTAGTAAGCTAGGCGAACAGCCGTTTACTATATATACTAACTATATTAAGAAGGCCGCTAAGGTCTATAGTCTCTATACTAGAGCTAAGACGAGTATTCTTATTAGCCGCCTATTAAAGATTAGATATAAGATTGCTAATTAGGATGCCTTTACTACCCTTAAGGCTAATTATACTAACTAGTTTCCTAGACGTCCTACTACCCCCCTAGGACTTTACGTATTTAACGCTACTAGTACTATTACTCGCGATCTTACGCCGACTAATTGCTAGAGCAAGTTAGTTACTAGTATTGTCGGCTAAGGTACCTGCTTCGATCGCTTTCCTTAGACTAGTAATACTACCTTCCCTCGAGTCTTCGGTTAGATATAATCCCCTCGTAGAGTATATCTTCCTTTCCTAATCGACCTAGTAAAGGAGGAGGCTTAAATATACTTTTAGTATATACGTAAGCTGCCTAAGTTTAAGTAGGAAGGCTATAATACCCTTTTAACCTATAGTATAAGCAACTAAATCGTCCGCTAGTATCCTACCTTATAGCTCTTAGCCGTTACCCTTCGACCTAATTACGTATATAAGCTAAGCTCCGTCCCTAAGCCTACTAAGTTCTTTAAGATAGGCGAAGGTAGTAATAAGAACTGCCCTACTAAGGAGTCTTCTCGTCTCGGATAAGATATAGTTAAGCTCGTAGCTAGCGAGCGTACTAGTTACCTACGTATTAAGGTTTGCCTTATATCTAAGGATAAAACTAGCTACTCTACTATTATCGAAGGTAAATACTATCTAGAGGTCTTTACGAACTAGGTTAAGAAGCTTAAGGGCCGTAGCCTAGTTCTACTAAATAAGATCGGTAAGCTTACTAATAAGTATATTACTATCGACGACCTCGATTATATATTCGATAGTTAGCCTAACGAAGGTAAGGAAGCTAAGTAGATCCTTAACCCTCTAAAGGAATACGAAGTCTCTATTTAGATACTATACCTTCTATATAGTAATCTAAAGGCTAAGAGCGACTATATATTAATTAACCTAGGCTACTCTCGCGTTACTAACGGTACTAAGGTTAAGGGCTACGAGAACTTAATAGTCTCTTAGGTTGCTAAGGCGTTCCGCAATCTAACCGCTATTCTAGGCTTAAACTCCTTCGTACTATTCGCTTTCCTTACGGCTATCTTAGTCGAAGGTCTTAGTTATATTTCCGATACCCTAGTCGGTAGAGTTCCTTAGTTAAGTTACGTTATTTAGAATAAAGTTAAACAAATCCTCTAGTTTAGTAAGGAGGAGCTTAAGGAATATCTACGGGATTAGGAGAAAGCTATAGAGCAGAAGGCTAGTAACCTCCTCGTTAATTAAGTATACTATAAAGAGCAGTACTTTAGTACTAATAGCTTTAATACCTACGTAGGAGATTTCGAGAACCTACTAGCTAAGGTAGTTATTACTAGTAAGGATTATAGTATATTAAAGCAATAGTAAGGCGTAGTAGATTAGTTACTTAGGTAATTGTTTTTATATATTAATAGAATCTAGGAATAATACTACCCTAGGGATATTATTATAGAGTTTCTAAAAATAGCCTTAGCTAAGAACGCTAAGGCAAAGAATAATATATTACTGTTTGTTTTAAGCGCGTATTATAAGACGTGTCTAGTTAGATACGAAGCAAGGGAGGGATATTAGCTAGTAACCGGCCCTATACCTATAGGCTAGGGTTTAAGCCTATAAAAGAGGCCTCTTTCTATATAGTAGACAGATTATTAACCTCGTATAGTATGCTATTTATATTATACTTCTATAGTGCCTATATTATAGGGCTCTAGTTACTAGCCTAAGCGACACGTTTATTATCCTATCTTGCTAAATATAGCTACCTATTATATTATAGGTTATATTACCCTCGGTTGCTTATACTATTACTATTAGTAGTAGTAGTAGTATTAGTTTCCGTCCTTTAGTAGGTACTATAGTAAGTATAGCTTTTAAAGAGTCTATAGCGGTCTATTAATCTTAACCCTAGGAAAACTCGATATCGGCTTTTAGGAGATAGAAGAGTAGTCTTACTATTCTTACGAAGCCCTCGATCTAGATACGGTAGTAGATATATACCCTAAGGAAAGCCTATACGCCCGAGTAGTTTTTAGGTATTAGCTAGGCGATAATATTTATAACCTTCTTTGTATTAGGGTATCTTCCGGAGATATTAATAACGTAGCCGATATATTTTAGTCTCTTATAGAGGAACTAGGATTTAAGGCCTAAAATAGTATATCTAGTACGTTCGATATCTATAAGAATACCGTCTATCTATTAAATATACTTAGTAACAAACCTTCGTAATCTAGACTTAACCTCTTTATTATTATATCGGGTTTTTAGGCCTTTAATACTAATGTCGTCGACTAAAGGCCTCGTACGGTAAGAAATATAATCGAAAAGGATTCTTATATCGACTAGGATAAACTAGGCAAGGGAGTTTATTACTCCCTACGGAAGGGTAGTTATTCGTACTAGGCTAAGCGGGGTATTAAAGGCAGTTATATCTCGATCGGCCTTATAAAGGGGAACCTAGTCGTATCTAGAAAAGAAATTAATTAGAGAAGAAATAGTATAGTTAGCAAAATCCTTAGTAAAGCTATTAGTATTAGGAAGGAGGTTTCTATCCTATATTATATCGCAATTTAGATCTATAGTAGCGGTAATTAGGCGATACGTTTTAGTTCCTTTCTTTTAAACTAAGAATTAGGGGTTTCTATATACTCCTTCGCTAACTTTAAGTACCCTATTTATAATCCGTTCCTAGATTATTTCTTCGATAATGTTTACTAAGCTAGGCTAAAGGCGGGACGTTAGTTTTCTCTAAGGCTTATAAGGAATTTTTTAGATCCGCTAAGGAGGTACTACGTCTACGTCGACCCTTCTAATTTTAGTAAAGTTCTAGGTAAGGGCTTTCTCTCGGATATAAGGTATCTCGTAAAATAGATCTAGCTCCTTAGGAAGAAGCTCTCTTCTAATAAGAAGGTTCGCTTTCCTTTTCTTAGCAAGACGCGAGCCGCGTAGTATATTCGAGAACTTCTTAATTAAGTATTTATAGTCGTACGGCCTAGTTCTAGGGGGAAGTAGCGCCTCTCGAGTAAGCCGTTTCTTGTTCTAGTAAGGGTTACTACTAGTTGTTATACTTCCGGTTACTATAGTACTAGCCTCTATAGGCTTTACTTTATCTACCTTTCTCTTATATATTCTGTAAGCCCCGACCGTACGGTACCTACTAGCCTTCGAGTCCTCCCTAAGTATTCTCTTAATAGATAGTAGCTAGGTAGGGAACCTCCGAAAGCTCTAATATCTATAGTACTACTTATACTACTCGTAAAGTCGATTCGCTTCCGATTACTTAAGTATTGCCGCCTTATTGTCTCGGGTTATAGGCTCGAGAATCGCTTCTATACGACTAAGCTAGGTAAGGCTAACCGCTAGGTATTATTAGGAATATTGTTACGATACGATACTATTATATATACGATAGTAGGTAGCGGTTACTATCGACCGCTACGCGATACGATACTATTATATATACAATAGCAGGTAGCGGTTACTATCGACCGCTACGGTCGCTATTACTACTAATAGTAGGACTATTATATAGATAGCTTACCTCGCGGCACCTTAGAGAATATATTAACTTTTATACTATATAACCGTTACGATACCTTCGTACTATAACCGTATACCTAGCAACTTAGTAGCTTCGCTTAATACTTAGTTAGCTTCTATACTAACTACTAGTTCTCTACTCGAATCGATCCCGGTCGTTACGGCTACGACGAGAATCGACGTAATTAGCTATAGGTCCTACCGATCTTCCGCCGATTACTACGATTTAACTCCTACCCGTTACGACGGTACCTATTCGATTTACTACCTTTCCGTACTATATACTACCGACGCGCGAGCGCCTTATCGGCAATCCTATTAGTATACCGAGGAGACGGTAGTGTTTCTACTTTTAGTAGTAATTGCCTCCTATACCTAGATCTAGGGGCAGCCGCTTTCCCGAGAAGGACCTATCCTAATAAGCTACGCTCCTTCGCCTTTAGTCGGTTCTCTATTATCGTCCTTCTTCTAGAGACTATCTTACCTTTACCCTCTTACTAATAGTTTACCCGCTTACCGTAGCTCCTTCGGACTCGCTTCTAATTCCGATAGAAGCCTCGAAATAAGCTAAGCTAGCGGTTTAACTGCTACCCTAGTACTACGATCTCAGATTGCTAGCTATAGAGCCTTATATCCTACGTATCTATTCCTATATTTAGAACTACGTCAATTATAGCGAGAACTTCGCGACCTAGCCTAGGGCAAAGTATAGCCGGATCGACTTACTTACTTTATACGTTCTATACTATTACCCGCTCGTAGGAAATCCGCCGCCGCTATAGGCTAAAATCGAGGAGCTCTACCTAAACGCCCTTAACGGTTATAACTTCCTAGGGTAGTAGGTAGTAGATAAAGGAATTCTAACTAAATCGGTTAAGGAGCTTAAAGCTACGCTCCTAACGGTACGCGATTTACGCTATTACCGTTACTTCTATCCGGAAATCTATCTACTACCTATAGTAGAGTAGCGTCTACCGGCCTAACTAGCTTAAGTTCTAGAGTAGCCTACGGTTTCGCCTCTTACTACGGTAGAAACAACTGTACCGGCGGAATAGCGTCCCGGCTCGCCTAATAGCTCGCTCGAATCGGTTTTCTTATAGAGGCTACTTAAGCTACGATACCCGGCCGTCGAGAATCCTTAGAACCTAAGGGAGCCCCTACCTAAGACTTCGCCTAAGGAACCGTTAACTAGGCTTTCCGATCTATTAACGTCGCCGTTCTAGGATATCGGTCGCGGCTAATTGCCTCTAATAAACGATAGCCTCGCCGACCTATAGGCTAACGAGCCGCGTAGCCGTTTCTAATATCGTAACCCTATAGAGGCCTTATAGATAACCGAGGAGATCGATAGAGCGAATATTACTATATAATAAAACCGTTAGCGCTATAATTATCTTCGCGAATTAGCTAGACGGAGAGGCGTCTATCTCGACGAAGTCGTATTAGACTTTCTAATAGAATAAGCGATTTTACCGCTATCGGCTACGTATAAGCTAAGTCCGCCCTAGCCGAACCTAGGCTAATACGATTACTAGTAGAGGGCAGACGTATATATAAATGCCTATAGGTATAGCCGCTTGCGTCGTAGCGGCTTTGCGCTAGGCGACCCGCCTAGCAATCTACCTAGTAATTCTCTAGGCAACTCTACCGGTAATCCTTCTAGCAATTCGTTAGTCTATCCTATACTACTACTATCTAGTAACTTCGATCTAGGCGATTTCTCTCGTAAGCCGACGTAGGATTAGCCTTTGCTCTTTCCGCTATTAGACCTATAGGGTCTACTATAGGAAGGTAAGAAGTAACGCTAGAAGTACCGTCGATATCGGGATAATCTAAGTAAAAATAGATTCTCGTCGGATAGCGAGGATTCGGACGATTCTAACTAATCTTCGTTAGACGACGATAGCTCCTCTAATAATAGCTATTATAAACGCGCTCGACGTCGTAGATACCGTTAGCGTTATTAGGACTACGTCGTAGAAACGCCGGATTCTAAAGCGAGTTATATTTATAGCTACTACGCCCGCCCTTAGCGGCTACGGTTTAATCTAGTATACCTCGGCTTCTTCGATCCTCTACTTAGCGTAGCGGATTATAGCGAGAGGGACTATACCTTAGTCGGAAAGAAGATAACCTACTATTTAGTATATACTTTTATTAAAGCGGCTAAGAATTATACCTATATCGTAGGGCGAGAGATAGTCGGCCTTAACCTCTCCTTATACTTCTAAGGAGTCGCGCTTAGCTAGTATTATAGTTACCTCTTAAGTAGGAACCGACCTAAGCTACGCGGTAGGTATAGTTTAAAGCGCTAGGAGCGTTATCTTAGTAGGAAATAGAAGGTTCTACCGATAAAGGTAATAGACCTCCTCGATAAGTAGCGCTACGACTAGTAGGATATCGTAGCTAGGCGGTCGGTAACGGATTTTATCCTTAAAACGGTGCGCCTTACTAAGAATGCTAGTATAAGGAAGTCTAATCGGCTCCTCGAAGCTTACCGTCGGATAGATCTACGACTTTAGCTTAATATCGACGAACCGAATCGCCGTACGAAGGTCGATAGATAGGTTACTTATTACGAGAAGTAGGTATTAATTTAGGAGTATATACTCTCGTCTTCGTCGAATCGTCGCTAGGATATTACGACTAGAGACAATAGCCGTACTAGTAAGGTTACCCTATAGAGCTAGTCCGAAGGGAATGCCTCCTACGCCCTAGTAAGTTATACTCCGGTAAGAGCGCTCCTAGATAGCCGGAACCGCGACCTCGACTAACCTAACCTACCTCGCCCTACTAATACCTACTAGTAGAATCGTCTACCGCTAGTACGAAATAGCGAAGAATAGTCGAAGGGTAGTAGCCCTACCTTCCTTCTAAACGATCTAAAGCGAGTTAATTCGTACCTATTAAATCGATAGAATAGAAAGCGTAATAATCGAGCTCGTAAGTAAGCTAACTTTACCGATAGTAGTAAGAAAGTAGTAGATACTATAAATAATACTAACTAAGCTAATAACGGCTATCGGGAGGATAGTTAGGAGGATAATAAAAGAGTCGACGTAGGTAATTAGGGCTATTTTAGTAACGCTAGAGAAGAGGCCGACTACTTTACTAACCTATACGACTCTAATCCGGGCTTAGGAGCCTACTTTACGGGCGTAGGCGACCGCTTACTATTAGCGTTAAACTCGGCAGTTTAGGCTAAAGCGTCCCTGCTAGCGGCGATTTAACTATTTACCTTTACGAAGTACGCTTATAAGATCTCTAGGCGGCGATATAGGTTAGGTAACCTTCTATACTAGTATATTTATAAGGAATATATAGAGGCGACGACGCCTTCTATAATTATTAAACGCGTATTAGGAAATCCGGAAGTAATTTAGTCGAAGGCGCCTCTATTAGCCTAGTAGGGTTACGTGTTCTAGGGTTAGTAATATATAACCTTCCCTCTTCGATTATTACTATTCGGCGTATCTGTATAGGTCTGCCTAGATACCGGCTATACGCTTACTATTGCGGAAAAAGACTTTATTTTAAGCTGTCGCCTAGACGTAGAAATGTATAAGTTACGCGAACCGATCGAGATCGGCGGTATTACTAGCGCGTATCGCTCCGGGGAATACGTCGTATTAGATATATTTGTCCTAGTAGCGAAGACGGACGATATAGTCTCTCTAGTACGGATAACTCGTAAGGTTTGCCTAGTTTCTAAACTAAAGGCGAAGATCCTAGTCGGTATAGATACAATTGCCCTAGAGGGAATAAAGATCGATATTCCCGCGCGGACGGTTACTATAGCTAGTTAGGATAACGCCTACTTTAAGGTTGCCGTTAAACGTAAAAAAGGGAAGTCGGTTTAGCGCCCTATAAGGCTAGTAGAGGACGTAATATTAGCTCCGCGTACGGTCGCCCTCGTACTAGTTAAGTATAGCGGTAACCTCCCTAAAGGCCGGGATTTTATTCTTAACGCCGGTTTCTTAGCCTAGCTAACTAGTAATGCCTAAGGATTGTCGTTATAAGCTCTACCGCTAGTAACGGCGTATAATTAGGTCGTAGGCGCTAATTTTTCTTATATATATATTCGTAACAATACGACGACTCTAGTAACGGTTCGAGCTAGATAGTTACTCGGTTCGTTAAGTAATAGTACTATTACTAGGGCCTACTATATCGACGTAGCCGACTACAGACTAGCGGGATTAAGTCCTAACGCTTTTACGGCTACGCGGGACACACTAAATATACAGCGGGAATACTAGTATACTTTAGGCGTAACGATCTATAGCGAAGATAACTAGGTAGACTAAATTACTACGGCGGTCGAGCGGTACCTAGAGCTCTTTACGGATCGCTAAACGGTAGTCGATATTCCCGAGTACGATTATATACCTATCCTAATAGTGCCGAATTACTTAGATCTACTACCGCCTCCCTATATAATTAACCTAGGTAAGAGGGATCTTAAAGTAGTAGACAAGATATATAACGACTTATACTACTAAGGGAAAATATAGTATATAACCGAGCCTACGCCCTTCGGCTTTCTAGTATTCGTAGTTTAGAAGCGGGTTACTAACGGTAAAGGCGGTATAATTAATAAGCCGTAGGCGGTAGTCGATATCCGCGCCTTAAATAAGGTAACGATCCCCGATAGCTATTAGATACCGCTCTAGGCGGATCTTTTTACACAATTAGTAGGGTACTAGTATATTAGCACTATAGATTGTCTAACCTTCTTCTACTAATAGGGTATAAAGCCGGAGGATTGTTATAAATTAACGATTAATACTTATCGCGGCTAGGAATAGTATAAGGTCGCTATTATAGGATATTCGAATAGTATCTAATTCGTATAGCGGAAGTTAGATTAAATCCTTCGCGACTATCGTAGCTTTACGCGAGCCTATATCGACGATATCGTAGTGTTTTTATAGACGTTGCCTAAGTATCTCGATTACCTAGAAGCGGTCTTCTAGAGATTAGACGCTATAAGGATTAGTATTAGTCCGAAGAAGACCTTTTTAGGCTTCCCCTCCGCGACCCTTTTAGGGTAGTACGTTAGCGGCCTCGGTTTAGCTACGAGTAAAGAGAAAATCGTAGCGATTACCTCGCTTTAGTTCCTAGAAAGCGTATAGAGACTAGAGCATTATCTCGGTCTAACTAATTAGTTACAGTAATATATCCTATACTGTATATAGATAGCGGCGCCTCTATAGGCGGAGTATTATAGTAGGTACGGAACGCCGGGCCTATATATACTCCTATAAGACCGTAGATACCTCTTTAATACTATACTATTACAGACCTACTAATCGTCCCTCGCGTAACAATTAGTAGCTTCGCTTTAATTAGATCTAGATCCGTTTAAACAGTACCCGAGTACTAGACGAACGGGCACCTTAAAAAAGCAAAAAACCCTACCGCCGCCGCTCTACGCGACCGCGAGGTCCCGTACTAGCGGCACCGACCTACCTACCTAACTATACCTAACTATAACAACTACCTACGCTCGATACCGATACGATTACGACAGTCCTCTAAATTCTATATATTATCTTCCGTATATATATAGCTATATACCGACGGCGCCCTATAGCCCTCTAATTACTAGACCGGGCGGCCCGCCTTCCTTATCTAGGTTTGTTTATACGATACTAATACCTGCCGAAGCGGGCACTAGTCGAGGCAAGAGCTTATAAGCACCTTAATAGTTACTCGACTCTCGTTTAGTTCCTTAACTCTATACTTATCCTATACCTATAAGATTATCGAGCCTATACTTATTTTATATAAATATACTAGCTTCCGTATACCCCGATTTAGACGCCTACTCGTTAAACATCGCTTTTTGTTTTAAGGAATTCTTAGCTAACGTAGGCTGCGCTAAATTAGTATACTAGAAGTAGAGAGACTTATTAAAAGCAGTCGTTACGACAATTACTACTTATTACTAGCCCCTAGAGGAGTATATACCCCGAAAGCTCTTAGACTTTAGAGGTAGTACCTCGCTAGGTTTCCCTTAGGACTAGGTAGTTAACCGCTCTTTAGTTACGGTAGTAGCGAAGACGCTAATTGTACTCTATAACGAACTTGTAGTTTTAGATACGATAGAACCTAACGACTTAGCGGCTCCTACTCCGGAACTAGCACTACCCTTACTAGATATAGTAGTGCCTACAAGTCCGGATACTAGTCTATAGCTACGTCGCCGTCGGACTATTTTAGCAGCTAGTATACGACGAGGCACGTACGTATATTATAGGTCCTTACCGATTATATTTCCCCTAGGCCTACGAGAACTTAGTACCTTAGAGCTATCGGTCCCGAGTAGTCCTAATTTGTCCTCGCCGGTTTCTATCGACCCTAAGTAGTAGGGTCCTAAATAGCAAGGTCCGGAGTAACAGAGCTCTAAGCCCGAATAGTAAGAGCTTTTAGCCCTAAACAATCCGGAGTCCCCTTTATTAGGTACTAAGCTTTACTAACAAGGTACTTAGTAGTAAGAGCTTTAGTAGCGGAGGCCTAAACCGGAATATTAACGTCCTAAGACGTAGTAGCAAGGACCCTAATAATAAGAGCTATTATTCCTATCCGTATCTACTAAATATATAGCTAATATATCCTAAGAGATAGACCTAGAGTTCTAGCGTACGGACTTAGTATACGTAGAGCCTAGCGTCGAGCGTAACCTACCTCCTCGATAGTAGGTATAGCGCTACCGATCGGTAGACGCATTCCTAGGCACGGAAGCTAGGCGTCTAGTAGCGGACCGCTAGCGAGTACGCAACGCGGCCGTAGGGCTATCCTCCTAAAACTAGCGTAACGGTAAGTAGCTAGCTTACGACAATCCGTAGCCTTAACGCCTACGAGAGGGCGCGCTACGTAAAGTCCCGGTACGCGATAACTAGAACGCCGCTAGCGCTAACGCGGCTACTAAAGACGCTAACGGCGAAATACTAAACGCCGCTAACCTAGCTGTTCTACGTAATAAGATTCGCTAGCTATTTAGACAACTATTAAATTAATAGGTTATCTAGACCTAATAACTTAGGGATAAGATCCGGGACGAGATCGACTAGTTACGCTAGAGTATCCCTTCGAGCCTAGTATAAGACAGGCTAGATACTAGAAGAGCTAAACGCCTCGCGCGTATAGGTTTATATAAATAGGTTCTATTAGCCCTACTACCTAACCTAGTCGAAGCCTAGCCTTATTAGTTACGCTGTAACGTATAACGCAACGCCGAGGCTAGACAACGCCGCTATAGCTAAGGCGGTACTACTAGCAAAGAGCCTCTAAGTCCGAGCCTAGGTAATTCTAGTACCTAGGGTAGGAACTTTAGCCCTCGAGGTTACCGCTTTAACCCGTACTATATCGACAACTTTTAGTTTAGCCGCTTACCCTATTATAGCCTATAGCGTTCTTAACGCTTAGAGAGGTTTAACCCGACTAATATCGGGTACTTTTACCCCGACGCCCTATATATAGACTTAGACGGCTAGGACATCTATACGTACGGTAACAAGGTTACCTTTACCTTAGTATACCTGTTTTTAGACGCGGCTTGCGATTACGCGGCGGTTAATTACGCTCGCATAGTGCGTACCCAGCTTACTAAGTGCCTACGCAGGGCCGTATAGCAATAGTTTATTTACGAGCTTACGAGTAATGACCGTAATACTATACGTAGAGGAGAAGGCATTAAGCGTTAGTATAAGGCACTAAGGGACAAGTTTAGTAGGTCTATTATCGAGGCCTAGGACAAGCTATACGCTAAATCGTATACGGTATAGGACGTACGTAACCGTAGGGCACCTTAGTAGTTTATTATAAACTATATTCGCTACGTACGCGAGGTAGGTCTCGAGACAGACCCTAATAGACTATACGCTCTACTCTGCTAGATATAGTTGCGATTCTAACCCCGCCTATAAGACAAGCTCGATAAGCCTTTACTAAGTAATACGATTTACACTTTTACGCGAGCTATAGAAGACAAGTACGAGGCGTAGTACCGTAGGTACCTACAACCCGATAGCTACGGTACTATACAAGGCCGTAATAGGTACAACGGTAAGTTACAATATCGAAGCGCTCGTAATAACGAACGATACGCCGATTCTTCGGACATATACCGCGATTTAGGTTACAGTTACGTCGGCGGTTTCGATAATCGGTACGCCGTAGTAGTATACGGATATCGCGACAATTTAGGTCGCGGTTACGCCGGCGGCTACGGTAATAAGCGCCCTAGAAATAGTAGCTATACTAATTAAAACTAGTATTAGCGTTAAGATTAAGGAAACGATAGGTAAGCCCTAGCGGGGAAAGGACGCTAAAAAGAGTACGCTTCTAACCGTAACAATCGAGTAGAGCTACGTAATAATAATCGGGGCTACGAAGTACGCGGTAGTAATCGAAATACTAATCGTAGACGACGATAAGATAGAGGTACGCGAAACGACGTACGCGATACCTAGGGTTAGTAAGAACGCGGCTATTAAAACAATAATGCCCCGCGTAACTATTACGCTAATAAGTAGGAACCGGAGCCTTAGGTCGAAGATCCTACCTCTATTTTATACCCGAGTTTACACTTACGCCTACGATTAAGCTTACGCTACTCGGCGAGGCTAGTAAGCCTATACTCCGTACTAGCATATTTTAACGACTAGGTAGACATCTACTATAGATTAGACGACGTAGATAATAACGCCTCTTCTTAGGACTCCGTATTAGTATACTATAGCGAGGTTCTGCTACTATCGCCCTTTTCCCTATATATCGGTAAGTACCTTCCCCCGGCTATAGAACCCTTCGCTACGATATAGCCTTTAAAGTTCTTATACTTAAATTATAGCGCGAAGTTCGATAGCAACAATCTCTTATAGGACTATAGGTATACTAAGTACGCTACGGAGCTAACGCCTAAGAAGGATAGTATAGAGGAAGACGCTAGGCTTATTAAGTCCGCTATATTACTAAAGGTTAAGGGAGGCTACGCGTTCCGTAGCTATTATTATTTACGTACGGTCGTGCGCCTATAGAAGGACGGCACCGAATACGCGGTCTACCTAGATATAGGCGCGATAGTATTACTTATCGACGAGGCCTTCCTACGCTAGATACGCCCGGATATCGAGCGCAAGCGCTTAGTAGCTCCGCTAAAGGTTAAGGGCGTAGGTTCGACGGATATTAGTAAGTACGTAGATCTCGATTTTTAGGTACTAGGAATCGTTAAGGATACTAAGGTTATCGCCTATATATATTATAAGGTATACGTTATTAGAGAGCTTAGTACTAAGTTCCTTATAGCGATAGACATTATCGGCCTAGAGGGTATTAAGATCGACGTGCTATACCGTATAGTAACGATTAACTCCTACGAGAAGGCAAAGATTCCCCTACTAGTAGGCCGTAAAGATTAGGTTAAGTTCCGTACGGTTATATACTCGGGCGATAAGAACGTCGTTCTAGTACTATAGACTATAACTTTAGTGCCTATCTAGTTTAGAACGTACCTCCCTTCGGACCGAGACGTTACGTTCTACCTATAGAACTAGGAACTTAAGAACAAGGCCCTAACTATCTACGCCGTAGTAGTAGACGCCGCGGTAAATTTCGTATAGGTCCGTAACGATACCGATTAGCTATAGACGCTACTACGGTATACAAAAATAGGATATATACGCGAGTGCGACTACTATAGCTACTACTATATAGCGCCCGAAGAGTATACTGTAGCCGGCCTTCCGCTACCGGACCTACCGAACCCTATAAAGGAGAGGTAGCTTTTTAATAGAGTAATAGCGTATAGCACTAAGGAGTAGGTATAACGCATCGAGGCCGTACTAAAGAAGTACGAAGACCTATAGAGAGACAAGGGCACTACCGTAGACATCCCTAAGTCCGATTTCCTAGAGGTTACGCTAAAGCTAGGCTACGAAAACGACAAAGTCCCTATAGTAGCGTACCTACTCTACGCCCCCGATAAAGAGGTCGTAAATAAGACCTTCGACCCTCTATACGTATAAGAGAAGATATCCTTTACTACTAAGCCTACTTAGTTCGGGTTCCTAGTCTTCGTAGTCTAGAAGACAACGATAGTAGATAGCAAGCTAGTCCGTAAGGGACGTATAGTCGTAGATATTAGAGGCCTAAACAAAATTACAGTTAAGGATTCTTACCTACTCTCTAGACAAGAGGACATTATTAAGGCGCTACGCGGCTCGACTTATATTATAACGGTAGACGTAGTGTTATTTTTCTACTAATAGGCCGTAGCCGAAAAGGACCGTAGCAAGTTCGCTATAAATAGCTACCGCAGCTAGGAACAAATGTACGTAGCTATTATAGGTTTCTCTAATAGCGTATAATATGTCTAGCGCTAGCTTAATAAGATCCTTAAGCGCTATAAGTCCTATTATCGCGCTTATATCGACGATATCGTTATCTATTCCCGTACCTTCGAAAAGTACCTATAGCATCTAGACGCCGTTTTTAAGTGCTTAGTAGGCAAGAATATAAGTATCGTACTATATAAGTTATTCCTCGTATATCTATCTATAAAGCTTTTAGGCTAACGAGTGTTAGGACTAGGATATACTACTTATAAGGAAAAGGTCTAGGCTATCCTAGACTTGAAATTCCCTACTACGCTAAAGGACATTAAATTTTACTTAGGACTTACTAGATAGCAACGCTAGTATATCCTATACTACTCTATAATTATAATACTATTCGAGAACCGTAAGAAAGAGCTCCTACGTTTTAGCCTAGCGAACAAAGGTAATAAGCGTAAGCGCTACGCTATAAGGACCCTAGCTTTTAACTCGGATAAATCGCTAGAGACGGAATATAAAGCCTTCGATATCCTAAGACAGATATACCGCGATACTAAGTTCTCCTATTATGCGGACCCTAATCGCCCTATATATATCGACCTAGATACCTACGTAGGAGGATTCGCGGTAGTAGTATACTATATTAAGGGAGACCTAGAGCCGACTATCGAGAACGGCAAGGCTATACGCTTCCCGGCGGATTAGGTACAAGTTATTATATACCTTAGCAAAGCACTTACAGACGTTAAAAAGCGGTACCTAGCTACTAAACTCGAGGTTAGAGGACTAGTCTAGACGGTACGTAAGGTACGAATAATCCTATAGGCGGTACGTAAGCCGGTATATATGTTTTCCGACTATATAGCGGCCCTAGGTATTACTACGGTAGCGAGCCTAGTAACGACTATATCTACGGATAAGCTTAACCTCTGTCTAGTATAGGCTAGTTAGTACCTCTTCTAGTACCCTAAGCTTAAGGTATACTACCGCCCTAGACGCCTTTATAGAATACCGGACGCCTTAAGTAGGCTCGTAGCAGACCTCGACCGAGCGGCAGATTAGGCATACGATATACTAGATCCCCTAGTATACGACGATCCTATCCCCGCGAATAATATAATCGACGTATACTATATATACCTATACGAAAGCGAGGGTATAATTTGTTTTTACGCTACGATAGTCGATAAATACTCCGGTAGAACGTATACGTCCGACGAGCCTATAGTTTTCTACTCTATACTCGTAGAACTCGCTACCGAATTTAAGGACGACTTAAAGGTAGGATATACTAAGGACCCCTATTAGTCCGCAATCCTAGCTTAGCTAAACGCTATAGAAGAACGCCGCCTACGAGCCGCAGCTAAGAGGACCCTAGACGCTAACGACAACCCTAATTATAAGGAAGCGGACATTATAGGCGAGGCTAAGTCGAGCCTATTAGGACTTTAGTTTTTCTTACGTAACGACCTTATCTATTTTAAGAACGATACCGACGGTAGAGAGAGGCTATATATCCCCCGCTCCCTATATAAGGAGGTCTTCTAAATAGCCTACGATTATTATTACTACGCAGGTTATTACCGCACTTACGCTCGCCTATACGCTAGCTTCTATATACGCCGGCTTAGGCGCGAGGTCTCTAAGTATATCGCTTATTATTCCGAGTGTATCCTAAACTAGACGCTACGCTATCCTCTATACGGTAAATTATAGCCGATTAAATACTAGCCTATTCTATAGTACGCTATTACTACGGACTAGGTTTACGGCCTACTACCTAATAAAGATAGCTACGATAGTTTCCTTATAGAGACGTATAAGTACTCTAAGCGCGTTATGCTACGCAAGTGTAAATTAACGTAGACGGCGTAGTAGTACGGTAGCGATTAGATCTAAGGATATATCGAAACAGAGCGCAACCTTCCGGCTATTATAATCGGCAACCGTAACCCTATTTAGCTTAGCGAATTTATAAAGGCGGCCTTTAAGAAGTTAGGTACGAGGTTCTTTGCGACGATAGCGTACTATCCCTAGTTAGACGGCTAGTCTAAGCGAACTAATTAGACCGTAGAGATCGTACTCCGATTCTTTACCTTAAATTATCCGGATACTAATTAGACGGACGTACTTCCGTATATCTAGGCCGAACTTAATAACGCTAGGAATGCTTCTGCTAGAGAGGTACCTAATATTCTAATTTAGGGATTTAAGACTAACTTAGACGCGCTAAACCCCCTTACCGAACTCCCTACTAAGGACTACTTAGTATTAAGATAGGAGGTACGCGACTAGGCTACGGACTCTCTCGCGTAGGCGGTAGTAATAATAAAGGACCGATATAACCGCAAGCATCGCCCTATTTCCTTTAAGATAGGCTAAAAAGTACTGCTTAAGCTATATAAGGGATACCGCCTACTAGGGAACCCTAATCGTAAACTCTCTATATAGCGTACTAGACTATTTAAGGTAGTACGCCTAGTCGGCAACCTCGCCTACGAGCTCGATCTCCCTCTAGTAATACGTATCTACCCTATAATCTTAGTTTCGTAATTAGAACCCTACCCCGAGGGCTATAATCCGTACGACCGGGAGATACCTAAGCCTAGCCTAGTAGATAAAGTACCTTTCGATAACGACTACCTATACCTAAAAGTACCCTATTAGGGGATCGAGAAGCTCCTCGGACGTAGAGTCTCGAGGGGCAAAACGTAATATCTAGTTAAGTAGCGTAGGTACGGTTACGCGTATAACGTTTAGTCCGATATCGACGACCTCCGTAACTTAGCGGAGCTTGTCTAGGAGTACGACCGCCTATACCTATAGTAAGCGTTACGATAGCAAGCGTTACGATAGCGAGCATAATAATAGCAGGTACCGTAATAGGTAGCGCTATCCCTAGGCGCGCCGCAGTCGATAGTAGAAGAGCTATAAGCTCGGCCTTCTCGGAGGCCTAGCCTACGTAACTCCTAACGAGCCGCTATATAGAAGATTAACTAAGTAGGATTACGCGTAACAATAGGTATCTCTACCGCGGTATATTACGTTATAGCATTATTATCTATAATTAAATTATACCCTACTTTACTTCGTTTTAAAATATATAATAGTTTACTTTATTATCCTCCCTCTATTATCGCTCCTCGCTCTAAGGCGCGCGGTAACGCGTCTTATTATTGTTATTAACGCGGAACGCGTCCTATTATCGAACAGGCCGCACTATATATATAAACGGCACGGCGTAAGCGAGGTAAAGTTTGCGTTATAATAACGTAGAACGCCCTAGTAACGCTGCAAATTTTCGATGCTATATATATATAATATATTAAACTCTATACGATATTAACCTCCCCCTGCCCTAGCGAACCTACGACTACGTACGCTCTCTAGTAATATACCGCTACCCTATCGGTAACCCTATTATATCGAGCGATACTAGCGCGCCTAGCGACATTACCGCGATAGTACGCTACTACCCTTAGAATAACGACTACGGCCCGCCGCCTGCTGCCTTATATATATACCGCTAGGACGAGTTATCCGACCCTAGCTAGACCTAGCTAAAAGAACGCCGCTATAAGTCCCTACTATTCTTTGCCTCCTAAGAGCCTAAATTCGAGCTATACTACGACTACGCTACTACGCCGATAGAAGTAGCGTAGAGACTTAATTACGGTATCCTAGTAGAGCAGGTACTAGTGCTAGTATACCGCGAACTAGACTAGCCGCTATACGACTACGTCGGCGAGTTTATAAGCGCTAAGATCTGGACGCGAATCTATAATACGCCGATCCTACGAGTTCTCCTTCGTAGACGCGCTACTAAGATCTACCTAATTATAATTATAGATTTTTTCCTATAAAAGTACGGCTCCTACCGCGCCTTTATTACGCGTATTCGCGCGTAGGACTATATAGAAGCTACGGACTTCGCCTTGCTACTCCTCGATCCGGAGCCTAGTATAATAGACTATAACTTATTACGATATATTAAGATTATACTCTAGGAAAATACGAGCCTTCGTAGATACGATAAGGACGACCGCTCCGAGTAGGCCCGCTTCTTTAGCGTACTAGAATTCTACTAATTCCTCGATTAGGCGCCTAATATATCTAACGCCGGCGACGAAGGCGTAGTCGTTATACTCCCTAACCCCTAGTATACGAAGCTTTTCTACGACCTAGACGACATCCCTATACTCGTATAGAACTACGATATTTACTACGCTATCCGAAAGCTATCGCGACTTAATATCGGTATAACTAATTACTAGTAGATAGGAGCGCTATATAATAGAGACTACGTCTAGATAGTAACGTAGCTATTCCGCATACTAGTAAAGCACAGTTTCTATTCTAATACAATTAGTACTCTATACAAAGTACTTAAAGATATGCCTAGATAGGATAATACTAACGTCGACCTTATTATAGTCTACGACTAGATCGCCTAGGTCGTAGGCTACGACGAGATAGAGTAGCGCTTAAATCGCGACGACCTGCTAGATTAGTACCCCGAGGAGCAGAAACTTACAGCCGAGCAGATACGCGACTAGTAAATAGTAGTAATATACGTTAAGGCGTAAGAAAAGATTCTAGCTATAGAACTAGTAGACCCTATTACCGGCGAGATAGCTACGCCTTTACGATACTCTACGTAGACCGCGTCGACGGTAGACTTTTAAACTAAATGCTAGTACTAGTCCGAGCGTACGCTTATAGTCGTCTACGACTATAATACTATCGTATAAAAGCGTAAAACAAGTAGAGAGTAGAAGGATTATTATAATACGCTACGCTGCTACTAGAGCGACGAGGGCTTAAATCTAAATAAAAAGGCCCTATAAAACAAGTAGGATACCGAGCCTACTAAGGTAATAGTAAAGAATAAGTAGGACGAGCTAGGCAAGGACGCTACGTAAGATAGGCAAGATACTAAGGAGTTAGAGCCTATAACGTCTAGCGCGACGATCCTAATAGAAGATATAGAGATATAGTACATTATAGCGAATACCGAAGCTAATCTACCGCTACCTAAGGGCCGTTACCTTAAGAACTCTCTACGGAAGTACTAGCCGACGCTAGTCTAGGCGGTACTCGCGAACGTTTTCCCGCGGAAGATAACGCTCGACGCCCTCTATAAGGACGTCTAGATCCTTCTTAGGTATACGATAATAGCGCGTTCCGTCAATAAGGAGCTTAGTAGGTAGATAGAAGACGAGGATAGTATAGTAATTATAGTAGACGGCGAGTAGGTACTTACCTTATATAGCTAAGTAGTATATAAAAAGGCGGTAGGCAAGCTTCCCTAGGCGGACGCTAAGCTATTACAAGACCGCCTATACTAGCTAAAGACTATTAACAAGCGGCAACTGCAAAAAGACGCTACTACCGAGTAGCTACGACTACTAAAGGACGTCGGTAGCGTAGAGGACGCCGCTACTAAGTAACCGAAGTCGCTAGAGGACGCGCCTAAAGACGCCGAGAATATAGAGGAGATAGGTCTAGTCGCTATATTAATAGCCGTAGTAGGAAGTAAGGCTCTAGGATAGGATATCGAAATATAGGACCCTATAGAGGTACGAGAACGCAATAAAGAGCTCTAGGAGGTAGCAATAGGAGCAATTTTAGCCTATATAATAGAGCCTATAATAGTAGTATAGCTAACCGAGGCCGTCCCTATCGCGTTCCTAAGTATAAAAACCGTATTATATACTAAGTTCGCGTAGGAGTTATTAGAAGCTAACGTCGGTATAAGCCTTACCGAAGTAGGTAACGCGTTTATCCTAACCTTAAAAGATAGGTTAGAGGCGAAGCTACGTATAATAGAAACTACCTACTTTAACGACGAGTATAATCTAGGATAGTACGTCGTAACGAACGACCCTAAGGCTAAAACGCTCTAGTAAGTATACGACGAGGAGACTAAGTATAACGATACCCTAGCCCCTACCGACTACGACTCCCTAGTATACGAGAACTCTAATAGTAGCGACGACTCTCTAGTATACGAAAACCCTTACGACGCCGCGGACTCTCTAGTATACTTAAAACGCGGACGACGGCGACGATTCTCTAGTATACTAAAACGTAGACGATAGCGACGACTTATAGTACGGCGATCGGAACGATAGTAAGCGATACTCTATTCTAGATAGCGTCGATATAAATAGAGATATTCGAGACGCTATAAAATTATTAGGCGCCCGCTAGCGTACCGCCGCCCTCTTCTATATAATAATAGTAAACGCTATTAAGGCCGCTATAAAGGAGGATAATAACGCTATCGAGCGTTTTATAATAATAGACAAGTTAGCCTATATAGGGCAAATTACGCTCTAACTAGTATACGAATACTAATTCCTTAGCTCGGTATATAAGACTACTTATATAAACGAGTACTTTAAGGAATTTATTAGCGACTTTTACTCTACTCTAGTACCTAGTATAGACCTGTATAGTAGGCTCTAAGCTATATTCGACCGCGTCTAGGGATACTATAGAGGCCTACTAGTCTTAGGACCGACCCTATTACTCTATACGCTACTATAGATACGTATAGTAGTAGAGTACGACGCCGACCCCCTAGCTATAAACTATATAAATAAGACATCGGGCGATCCTACCGATAACGCCGATCCTACTATCTACGCTAAGCCTACTAACGACGCCGACGTAGAGGACGCTAACGTTTAAAACCCTATATAAGCCGAGAACTATATCGATAACGCTAGCGACGTATCTACTATCGACGACGCGATAAATACGCCTAAAGGATAAAAGAAGGACGGCGATAACGAGGACGCCCTAATCGACGTAGAGGAGAAGAAGTAGCGCCGTAGAGCGGCTAGGGCAGCTAAGATAAATAAAGGTAAGGCAGACGAGGACGACGATTAGGAAGACACTCTAGCTATTATAGATAAGAAGAAGGTACGCTATAGAGCGGTTAATATAGATAAGGATAAGAACTTTTAGCGCTCGGGTATATAGTATACTAGTATTAAAGATTAGTTAGAGTCGTAGTACTAAGCTAATATAGCGGTATCGATATATAATATACTAGGATTTAAGATAATAGACTATATACTACCGATAGGTACCCGCTTATCCGACTTTAAATTAGGAATAATATACCGCAAGGTTAATAATACGACTATCGGCCTAAAGGATCTCGGAGAGTAGTATATATACTCCGTCGGAGTATAGGGATATCTACGCTCTAAGCGTAAGCTAATCGGTCCGCCGTACCTATACTACGAGTAGTATCCTAACGGTATATACAAGATCGCCGCTATTGCTTATTATACTATACTTATAGGTAGCGGCACCTTCCGCTATAAGGCCCTAGATTAGGTTACCTAGACGCATATCGATAACGCTAGCAATTAGGTAACGATTACGACGGTAATGCCTCTAGATATCGAAGGCGAGACAGAGCTAATTACCTCTTTACGCTAATAGTAGGCACGCTAGTAGAAGTACTATAAGGACCTAAACTACGACCTATATAAGAAGTAGCTTTAAATTATTTCCCCGTCCTACCTTACTTTTAAGGCCGCTATAGTAGAATAGCTAATAGAGATCGATATCGTCGCTATCCTAGACTACGCCCTTAAAAACATATAGGCCTATAATACAACCGACGAGAATAGTACGCTAACGGATATCGCGCTCGACTATTTCCTACGTATAGCGTATCTTTAGCTATAAATAGACTATATACCGCGCGTAGACCGCGATTAGGTAACTACCCGTAATAAGAAGGGCCTACTACTAGAAGATATCGAATATAATTACGCTATAGAGGACGTAGATCCGGTAAAACTATACTGCGGGCTAGGGCGTATAGGTATTATAGGACGATACTAGTCGCTTACCGACGAGTAACGCGCTAACTTATACCTCTGCCTACCGGACGAGCTCGCTATAGCTATTAAGTCTAAGACTCTCGTTAGCACTATAGCTACTAACGAAGTAATATAAGTGCCGGCTACGCCGTAACTATCGGAGAAGCGTAAGACTAAGTCTCGGTACGGCGCCGCTAGCGCTAGCATCCTCGCCCTAGCCTCTAAGAGCAAAGGCAAGGCCTCCTCCCTACTAAAGGCTAAGGACAAGAAGAAGCTACCGAAACTCTAGACGCGCTAACCCTTCGTACGCGCCCTATCTCTACTAGCCTCGGCAACCGCCTCTATACCTATACCTAAGACGCTAAAGTAAGTATAGTACGTCGGCGTACGGAAAATATAAGATAAGAGCGGCGGAGCAAAGCGCAAGCGGGCTAGTACTAGTACCGGCGAGATATCTAACTAGAAGAGACGACGCTAGTACGTAAACTTCTTAACTAGCTCCGATACTAAGGCTATACTAAAGTCGGCTACTAAGAAGACGTGCGCTAAGCTCGTAGATTTAGACTAAAGAACGGAGGTAGAGATACCCTAATATATATTAGAAGGCATAAGCTATATAATATATATTAAGCGAAGGGAACGGAAGTTAGGAAGGAGTATAGATACGGCTATCTTAGTACGCTACCTTTCGTTCTATTAGATAGGGATACTATTATAGTAGGTACGGAACGCCGGGCCTATATATACTCCTATAAGACTATAGATACCTCTTTAATACTATACTATTATAGACCTACTAATCGTCCCTTACGTAATATAGAGAGGATACGCTTACTAAAAGGGGCGCTAGTTACTAGTAATAGTCGTCGCTAGTACGTCGCTATTACGACGCTAGGTAAAAACTATTAGTATCGCGACGAACTAGTAAAAGCGTTTCGCTTATTATAATCGATGTTCTACGAGCCCTCCTTTCTATACTATTTCGACCCTAACCGTCGCTTATACGCTAATATAGATTCTTCGAAAGAGTTTAGCTATAGCGTAGTACTCTACTATATCGATAGGGATCTAGACTCGATTCTATCTAAGAGAAAGGCACTATTGTTTCCTTACTATAAGGTCTAGCCTATTCTATTCTTAAGCCGAGGCCTAACTTAGGTAGAGATATAATATTAGCTAATAGAGCTCGAATACTCGGAGATTATATAGATAGTAAAGAAGGTAGGCTATTTAATATATGCTTTATTAAGGCCGACGACTATCTTTATATACTACTATACCGCGGTCGGTCGTACTAATTTAGTATCGATAACTACGACTACCGATATAGGTAAATAGAACCTAAAATTAGTAAGAGCGTCGATATTCCTATCCTAATACTAGGTCGATATAGTTTACCGTCTAGGGCGGATATACCTAGTTCTAGATGCCCTTAGTCGGCTTCTAGGGGATACGGAGTCGCCTAAGTTAACGTAGGATAAAGAGAACTTAGACCCGCTCTCCTACTATACCGACGTTACGCCCTCTTCGGCCGATCTAGAGGATATAGCCTACTTTTATACGATACTAGTAGAGTTAGATCCGGATTTCTGACGACGGTTAAACCGAGCGTACGATAACGACGAATATTAGTCTAGGGTTTTGCGACTAGTCCGATAAGTATAGGGGCGGAATGCTTTAGAGCGTCTCTATTTAGAGGGAGCTAATATGCCTTCGGTAACGAAGACGTTAGTTCGGTATAAGGGTAGCAAAAACCTAGACCTATTCGTAGGTAATAAGTTTAATAGTCCGCTAGGCATTCGATTCTTCGAGAGAGACGGCCTCTTATATTTCTACGATTAATCCTTAGGGCAGGAGCGGCTCTATATCCCTTAGGCCTTAATAGGCGAGATTTTTAAATAGGCTTACGACGACCGTTACTACTAGGGCCTTTAGCGCGTCTTCGACCGTATTTAAGCTTCCTTTTTTATATATTAACTCGCTCGCTACCTTCGCCTCTATTTAGATTATTATTATTAGTATCTCCTTTTACATACCCTCCGATACGCTTCTTACGGCGAGCTTTATCTAATCTAGAATACGGAGGGCCTATACTATACTATAATAATAGATCTCGTAACCGCCTTACCGGTTATAACCGATAGATTTAATATACTATATACGATTACTTATAAGACGTCTAAGCGGGTAGTAGTCGTCCTAGGTAAAGAGGACTAGAAGGCCTATAACTAGGGCATTGCTTTAATCGATAGGCTTTACTTAATAGATATAAGTATACCGGCGGTACTTATCGCTAATCGTAATCCTCGCTAGCTAAGCGACTTCTTTAAGGGCGTTTTTTCGCGCCTATATACGAAGCTAGCTACGTCTAAGGCCTAGTACCCTTAGACCGATAGTTAATCTAAGCGAACTAACTAAACGGTAGAGATAGCAATTTGTTACTAGTTAGCGGATTACCCTAGTAAGGATTAGTCGACGTTTATCCTATAGTTATAGGCTACGTTTAATAACTCCTATAATACGACTACCGGCTAGTCGCCGAATAAGGTTGCTATAGGCGTAAGGACGAATCTCGACTCGCTCGACGCGCTATATAACTATCTATATAATAGGGCAGTAGCGCGTAGTCGTATCTAGAAGGAGGTTTAGGACGCGATTACTTAGGCAAACGTAAAAATAAAAAAACGGTATAATAGCAAGTATAAGCCCCTATTCCTTAAGCTAGGTAACTGTATTATACTTCGCCTATACTATAGCTACGAAGTCCTAGGTTAGTCGTATAAGTTTAGCTACTATTTTAAAGGGCCTTTTACGGTTCTCGAAAGAGTCGGACGACTAGCCTACTATCTCGAGTTACCGCTAGTAATATATATCTATCCGGTAATATCGGTTTCGTAGTTAGAAAAAGCTCCTAAAGACCTAGATCCTTTTAAGAGAACTATTAACTACGAGCCCCCGCCTATCGTAGCTAAGGACGGTCTAGGTTCTATTAATAAGGGTAATTCTTACGAAATCGAGCGCTTTCTTAGGCGAAGGACCGTCGTCCGAAGAGGCTAGCCCGTTATCTAGTACCTAGTAAAGTAGAAGGCGTATAGGAGCGCCTATAATATATAGTACGATACCGACGACTTAACTAGCGTAGACAATCTACGTAAAGCCTACGATAACGCCTACCCTATAGAGGAGGCCCTACTATCCTATACTCTCTATAGAGTAGTAAAGCGGACGAGATCTCGCTAGCCTTTTTTAGAGGTTACTAGCTCCGCTAATAAAGGCGAGGCCGGACAATCCCTCGCGATTCGTCGTAAATCGATATAACTCTATAGCGCGACTTCTTCTTTAGAGTCGTAATCCGTACCCTTATATTATTATCGTAACTACGTTACTTAGGTAACCGTTATACGTAGACGTAGACTATCCCTTATTTAGTATCGTTTCGGATTGCTACTATCTTTCCGGTATTCTACGATAAGAGAGCTTTTAATTAATTACTAACGACGAATAGAAACAGCCCTCGATCGCGAGAAGCGCGTCCGTCGCGAGGAACTTAAAGTAGTAGCTTTTTAGTAGAAATTACTATAGTACCGATCGCAACGTAAGCGCCTAAGCGTTATACTATTCGAGTCGGATTTATAACGCGCGTCTCGCCTATACTATAGGGCTAATATATTTAACCTCCTCTAAGGAGCGATAACTAAGGAATATCGTAGAAATAAGGATTAGGACCCGTAGAATACCGCGATAGAATATAGTAAGATCGACGCTTCTCGCGAGGAATTACTACTATTAGATAGTCTAGGACCGGCTAAATAGTCCTTATTTGTTACTAGCTTAATACTTACGCCTAAGTTAGAGAAGGAGGCGAGTAAGGAGGATATAGTATTAGGTACCGCAGTCGAGAGTCGTATAGCCGCGCCTAAGCTAGACGATATAACGAATAAAGAGAATATAGTATTAGATACTACGGTCGAGAGTCGTACGGTCGCGCTAGAGCCTAAGGACGTAACGAGTAGAGAGAACGTAGCGTTAAATACTTCGATCGAGATTCCTACGGTCGCGTCTAAGCTTAAGAATACGATAAACGAAAAGGATATAGCGCCTAACGCTATAGTCGAGAAACGTACGGCTACGCCTAAGCTAGAGAATTTAGAGAAATTAATAAAGGATTTAGTAGGCAAAGAAAACGTAATAGTAGATTAGATCGGCGAGTATCGTAGAGAGATAGATAACGCCGCGCTTAACCTATAATAAACGCGGCTAGAGGAATACGGTACTAACCTAGCGTAGACGATAGAGGGCTTCGCGATCCTCGCTATAGTAGAAGGCAACCTTCGATAGATCTTTCGTAAGGCGCTATCGCTTATTTCTAGTAACGGGAGCTTAAGTACTAGCGAGGTTTAGACGGTATTAAGCTACGCTACCGAGGATAGGTATATATAGCCTTTCCTAATGTTTACTAAGAACGGATTAGATATAGAACTATACTACGTATTAACGGACGCTAGTCGATAACTATTATAGCGATACGTACCGTTATTCCTAGGTCGTAGTTATATTAACGAGACGCTAATAGCGAGCTTAGTACCGTTGCCCCTAGCTAATAATATAGACGAGTCCGATTTAGAATCGCTCGAGGTAATAGCTCGCCTATAATCGTAGGGAACGCCGGGTAGTAAGTTTAGTACTATATAGCGTTAGACTATCGCTAGCCTATCGATAGTGCTTCCGAATCTAGACTACCTACTCTCCGATATTAGACGGGTTTCCTTTCTAAAATATTACGTACTAGCGGTTATCGTAGTAGTTAATCTAGACTATATTTTCGATAGGAAGTCGTTTATATAGGCGGTTACGGCGCTTACTACGAAGAAGAAATAGTTAATAGAGTTAGCGAAGGCGTTACTAGGCGAGGGCTAATAGATAGGCCGAGCGCTCTATAAGGCTATAGCCGACTACTTTATTAATAAGGGCGACCCTCCGCTATACTATTTAGGTAAATAGGAGTTTGTTTAGAAGGGCAGAGCGTTAGAGGTTAAGATTCTAGAGGCCGAGAAGCTATAGGACGCCGTACCTAGCTTCTTTGCCCTTTACCGAGACGCCGCGACCTACGCGTCTAGTAGCCCGGTTAACGGTATAGAAAGCGGCCCGATTAATCCCGTTAGCGCATAGTCTCTTTATACGCCTTCGGCTTTAGAATCGGCAATATCCTTAATAATACCCGCAAATCGACTAGCTTTACCGAAATTACTATCCCCGCGTTACGAAAACTTCTTTACCGATCCTATCGATCCTATCGATCCTAGCGATCGCGAGCGATCGCGAGCGATCCTAAGCGATCCTAAGCGATCCTAAGCGATCCTAAGCTATCCTAGAACGATAAATAGGTAACTTATAAAAGTTAGACTTTTACCTTATACTATACTAAAAATAGAACATTTTTGTCATATATTACTAAGCCGTAAACCTTCTAGATAAAAAGATATAAAGGAAAGAAAATCGCTTTTTTAGACATTTTGCTTCTAATTTATCTTTTTTTCTAGCAGGGTTATAGATTAGTAATATAGTAGAAAGGTACTCTATTTTTAGTATATTATTATAAAAAAATATAAAATTTATAGATTTTCTATAAAACTAAAGCTAGGGAACAGAAATAAGCAATATAGTATTTTAGCTTTTCTAAGTTATACTTTACTATTTTTAGAAATCTAAAAAATAGAACTTAAAGTTCTATATACTAATAAGAGTATTATAAATTTTTAAGTTATAATACTTAGTAGCTATCTTAGAATCTAGAAAAGAATCTCGAGTGTTTCGAGTGTACTTTTTTTCAAAGTTCTGCTTATTAAGCGTCGGCTTTTAAAAGAAACCTTAACGAAATATCGGCTGTATTTAACGAAACCTCAACGAAAAAAATTTATTTATAAAAAAAACCTACGAAACCGCTAAATTTAACCTATACGTTATACTCTAAAATACCTCGTAGTAGTAGTATACGTAGTAGTAGCAGTCGCAGTCGGGCTCTAACTTATCCCGCGTCCTTTACGTTCCTTGCCCTCGAATTTCGGGACGGGCCGTCCCGAAATTCGCGATCGCGAGGATCCTATCGGATAGGATCGCGAGTAGTCGGAATTTCTAGATCGCGGCGATCCTATTAGATAAGATCTTTAACGTACGATCCCGAGGATCCTAAGGATCCTAAGGATCCTAAGCGATCCTAAGCGATCCTATCGATAGGATCGTCGCGATCGGAAAAAAAGTTTTCGTAACGCGCTAGCGCGTATATTTCTTTACTTATCGCTACTATAGGTACCTACCTCCCTAATATAGGCGCCGAGTAACGGCTCGCTATAAGCGCCCGTACTAGCTCCCCCTAAGCTACTTACTACTCTAATCGAGTCGGTATATAAAGAATACCTAGACCCTCCCCCTAAAGAACTTAAGTTCGAGCGTTAGCGACTCCGAGGTTAGCGCGCGCGCTAGGTTTTAATTAATAAGCGCCTTCTTCGCGCTAACGAGATATCCGAGTAAGCCGCAATCTAGTAGTATATAGAGTACGACAATTATAATAAGAAAGTCGATATACTAATCGCCGCTAATCCTATAGAGCGTAATAAGGCTAAAGATATATACTTTCTCTAGGCCGCGAAGCTCGTATATAACGTATACGCCGAGGACGCGGACAGTCGACTGCCTAATCTCTTTCGCCTACGCTTATATAAGCGAATCGTTAAGCACTATTTAGTAAGGCTTTAGTATTACCTATAGTATCTATACCTTATAGCTAGCGATCGGCGCTTCTAGATTCTACGCGAATTGTATTAGTATATAGGTAAGCTAGTTACCGATTTTAAAAACCTATTCTTTACGTAACTATACTCGTTCTAAATCGTAAATAACGACCTTGCCTAAGAATACTCTATCTTTAGGACCGACCTCTACTCGGACGGCTACGATACGTAGTAAGATATCTACGTAATCCGCTTTAGCGAGTATATAGCACTTACGACGACGGACGAATTAAAGGAGCTCCCTAAATTAGCTGACCTCGACGCGAACTTTCTACTAACTATTACCTTCTAAGTTATAGCATCGACTCCTATTAAATATTACCCGCTTACGTAAGAACTTCCTTAGCTTAAGTACCTATACTAGCGACCTACGATTCTAGCTAGTACTATCTCTAATTTATAATAGAGTAGTCGGTCTTATAGTACGTGCTATCTTATACTTCTTATAGATAGTTAACCTCGCGTAAGTATAGTTCTACCGCTACGTCTTAAAGGAATATTGCGATAGTATTATAGTAGGCGGTTACCCGGTCCTATATAAGCGTAGCGAGTATAGTAAGGACGTCTCCTACTGCGACTATAGTAAGGAATACTAGAAGACGGGCAAGCGACCTATTAGCGAGTATATTAGAGTAACGAAGTATTATAAAATCGACCTAACTACCTATAGCGAAGTCTAATTCTTATAGATAGTAGCTACCGGACGACTTTCGATAGTACGCCTACCTCTACTAGACTCCTAGCTTAAGGACTATACGGTTTAGCTACTACTAATCGGTATAGAGCTTAGCGCCTAGTCGGCTACACAGCTTCACAAGTAGTACGAGTCCTCCTTAAATTCTAGTAGTCTACCCTACCTATACCTTCGTAACCTAGGTTACTTAGCTATTACCTAGGACCTCGTCGCCTATACCTAGCGATATATTATAGTCTATAACGCCTATACGCTCTATAGCGAGGGTTATATATTAGCCCTTTATACTAACGAGGCGCTCGCGGATACGAGAGCTATAGCAACCTCCTAACCGGATTAAAATGCTTTAACTATAATAGTACTAGCTATCTACTAGGCTAATGCGATAAACCTAGGGATTAGGCCCGAATCGACCGTACTACCGCCGACTACTAGAAGTACCTTTTAGTAGCTAACGCTACCCCTATAGGCTAACCTTCTAATTAGTCGAAAAAAGAATAAGCGCCGCACTAACTATTAGTCTTATACGGCGTAAAACTATCGATATTATACTAGCTATTATACGTACCTACCTTATATAGGACACGTATAGAACTAACTATAAGACTAAGGTTACGCTAGATCTAGGAAATTTAGTTAGTGCCCTTATTAGCTATCGCTTAGCTAAGCAATTAGACCTCCGACAACTAAATAGGGCTAACCTACTAACCCTTACTTAGTTTAATAATGCTCGGCACTTAACCTATAGAGCCTACTATATTCCTATAGTTCTAAAGGACGACCTCGGAAATAAGCGCCTACTAGGCTTTACTACCTACGTAGTAGATATAGACAACCTATATAGAGGAGCTACTATTATTATTAGTAACCCTATCCTTAAGCAATACGCCGTAGCTATAGACCTAGGTAGCTAATAGTAGCGATTTAGAATCGCTAGGAAAGAGGATATTAAGTATATTAACGTTAGCGAGTGCCCTAACGATATTAGGGTCCTATTTATCGGCAACCTAATACCTGCCGTAGCTAACCTAATAGTCGACCTATTAGGTAATAACGATAAGCCTATACCCCCTAATAGTATAGACCCTAATTAGCTTGCTCGTATACTATAGCCTATTCGAGAGACCTATATTAATATGTTTAAACACTACCTAGTATCGATATTGCCTATATTTAAAGAGACGGACTATAAGATCGATATTATATAGGGTAAGGAGGTTCGTTTTAGGCTACTCTACAACCTTAGTAAAACAGAGCTTGCTATATTGCGTAAATACCTAGATAAGAACCTAGCTAATAGTCGAATTTAGTATAGTAACAGTCCTACTAGTATACCTATCCTATTCGTACTAAGGAAGGATAGTAGCCTACGCCTATATATCGATTATCGTAGGCTTAACGCTGTTACTATTAAGGACCGTTATCTACTTCCGCTTATTAATAAGACCCTCGATCGCCTATCTAGCGCCTGTTTCTATACTATATTAGATATTAAAGACGCCTATAATCGTATCTGTATTCGTAAGGGCGATAAATAGAAAACAGCCTTCCGTATACGCTATAGCTATTTCGAGTACTTAGTTATACTATTTAGCCTAGCTAATGCCCCTACTATATTCTAGTCCTATATCAATCGGGCCCTATTAGGCCTATTAGACTACCTCTGTATAGTTTACCTAGACGATATCCTAGTCTATATATACCTACCTAATATTATAGAATATTAGGCTACCGTACGTAAGGTGCTCGACCGCCTACGGGCTTATAGCTTGTATTACAAGCCTTCTAAATGCACCTTCGCTACTAAGGAGGTAGCCTTCCTCGGCTTTATCGTATTAACTAATAGTATTAAGGCTAATCCTAATCGGATTAAAACTATTACTAAATAGCTAATACCTACTAGTATTAAGGAGCTTTAATTATTCCTAGGTTTTGCTAACTTTTACCGCCGCTTTATTAAAAGCTATTCGAGGTATATAATGCTATTAACTAAGCTTACTAAGACTAAGGCAAACCCTTCTAGAGAGTTCAAATAGACTAATAAAACACAAGCCGCTTTTAACGGCTTAAAGCAACGCTTTACTAAAGTCCCCTTATTATACTATTTCGTACTAAGCAAGCAGATCCGAATTAAAACTAACGCTTTACAGTTCGCTGTATTAGCTATTATGTTATAATAGGCTAATAACAATTACTAGCACCTAATTGCTTTCTTTTTACGAAAGATAATCGATATAGAACGTCGATACGAGACCTGCGAGTAAGAGCTTTTAGTAATCGTAGAAGCCTTTAAGTACTAGCGCTACTATCTCGATAGTGTATAGCACACTATTTAGGTCTATATAGACTATAACAACCTCCGTAGAATTACGAAGGTTACTAGGGTTATAGGTCGATAGGCTAGATAGGCCGTCTACCTCGCTAGGTTCGATTTTAATATACTATATCGGCTAGGCGTAAGTAATCCTACTAATAGCCTATCGAGGCGACCTAATTACGATAGCGAGACTTACTAATCTATTAATTTATTGTTTCTAACCCTATAGTATAAGATTGCTATAGCCCGTATTATTAATAAGCAAGCGTAGGATAAGCGGCTTACCGGACTCCGCGACGGCTTAAAGTATATTAATGCTCTTACTATATTAATAGTACGTATTAAGGCAAGGGCTAACGATATAGATAGGAAGAGTTATAATAACTCCCTAGTCGACATCGCTATATATAGTAATAGCGATAGCACTACTATAGTTAATCTAGCTACTAGTACTATTAGATATATATAATACGTACCTCGTTTAATAGCAAGGGTGCTACTAAATAACCTTGCAAATAGGGATAGTTAATCGTTTATAGATAAGCTATTATAGGCTTAGTAGAGGGACGCCTTTGCTACTAAACGTGTCGATAAGCTTATAAGTAGGCGAACGACTCGATCTAGTAAGAGTAACTAGTCGATCGATAACAAGGGTTACTTAAGGTTTAAGGGCAGATACTATATCTCCGCTAAATATTCGATCCGATAAGAACTTCTTAAGCGATACTATAATAGTAAGCTTGCTAGTTACTATAGTATAGAGAGGTCGTATAAGCTACTATTGCGTATATACTACTAGCTAAATAGTAAGCGGGATATAAAGGAATACGTTAATACGTATACCGTATACTAACGTATTAAGGCACTAAAGCATTAGCCTTTTAGCGAGTTGTCCTTATTACTAATCTCTTACAAGCTATTTGTAGAGCTTATAATAGACTTTATTATAGGTCTTCCTTCTACTAAGTAAAGAGGAAGCAAAGATATCTTTAACGCTATCCTAGTCGTCGTAGACCGGTTTACTAAGGGCGCTCGCTATATCCCCGCTCGGAAGGATTAGACGGCTATTAACTTAGCTAAGTTACTATAGAATAATATCTTCTATAGCTATTAGGGGACCCCTAAGGGGATAGTTTCCGACCGAGGGTCGATATTTATATCTTACTATTAGAGTAAGATTTGCCTATAGCTAAGACTTAAGCATCGCCTGTCTATAGCATTCTATCTGTAAACAGATAGCTAAACCGAGAGGCAAAATGCTACCCTATAGCAATACCTACGTAGCTATATTAATAAGAACCCTAACGATTAGGTTAATCTCTTATAACTAGCGGAATTCGTATATAATAATAGTATGCATTTATTAACTAAGCTCTTACTATATATAGCTATAATAGGCTAGAACGCTGCTATGCTATAAGACCTACTATCGCTCGAGGCCGAGCGTAAGGAAAGGGAAGCGTGTTAAGTACTAACCCCTAAGACACTAGCAGCTATTAAGAGGGTTTAAAAGATACGGGAAATTTACGCTAAGTTAGCTAACAAACTAGCGAAGGCCTAGGCCTATTAGAAGGCCTACTATAATAAACACTATACCCTAATAACCTTTAAACAAGGCGATATAGTTATGCATAGTACGAAGAACCTCCGTATCTGTAAACACCCCTCGCCTAATAGCAAAACTAGGCCTAAACTCGCACTAAGGTATATTAGCCCTTTCCGTATCCGAGAACCTAGGGGTACCTAGGCCTATTAACTATAGCTTCTACCTTATTATACTATCTATTATACCTTCTATATATCCCTCCTTAAGCCGTACTACCTACGCGAAGGGGATAAGGCGCCTACTAAATCCGAGGACATACTAGCTAATAGTAAAGAGCTATAGTCTATAAGTATTAGACTAGGTAAGGCAAGAAGGAATACCTCCTAAGATAGTAAGGCTATTTACCTAAATAGGACTCGTAGGAAGCTAAAGCCTCTTTTAAAGATATAACTAAGTTATTAGATAAGTATTAGACTAGTATAAAGAACAAGAAGAAGGCTAAGGGCCTATAATGTCGCCTAGGAATAATACTACCCCCGGGGTGCTATTAGCTAACTAATTAGAGGTCGGCAAACTAGGACAATAAGACTATACTACTATAGTAAACGCGTACCGAGCGTTAATACGCGCGCTATAACGCGTTAACTAATCGCCTACTCTTTTAAGGATTCTACCTCTTTACTAACGCGCCCTATAAGGCCCTTCTCCTAGTATTTAGGTCCCTGTCTTATTCCTTTATTCCGTCGAGGCCCTAAGGCCTAGGTAGTCGGCGGGGATAGCGCGCGCGCGGATAATAATAATAATAGCGATAGCGTCGCGCTACGAGCTAGCGACGGCTAAAGGGACGGCGCGGCTATATTAGTAACGGTATTACGGAGTGTATTACTAGTCGAAGAAGGAAATCGGAAGTAAGGTAAAGTTAGCGCTAAGACGGCTAGCGCCGCTATTATTAATATTACCTACTATTGTCGCTATACCTATAATAACAATCTTACCTATACTATAGCCTAAGGCTAAGACGCTAGGTTAAAAGGGGTTAAACCGTTCGAAGGACTTAGGGACTAAAAAGGTTAAACGATTAATAGACTAACTAAAGGCAAAAATATAGAGCTAAGCTAGCCGAGGTCGATCTTGTAGATAATAGGTTACTCCTTAATCTTTCCGACCTATTAAGCGAGGCGAACCTTAACTATTGCACTTATAATAGCCTTTATCTATAGAAACTAGACGAACTGTATTTTTAAAAAGATAAGATTAATTAATACTTAAAGGCTGCTAAACCTAACTAATTAGAGCTAGTAAAACTACGATAGTAAATAATAGCCCTCGTAATAATAAGAACAATCCCTCGGAAGCGGATAAACCCTCGGAAGCGGACATTTCTAGGTCTTTTAGAGTAGACGCAAAGAACTCGGACAACCTTACTTAGAACGGGGGCAGTGCTATAGAACCCCGTATACCTACCTATTATAGTAGGGAAGGTACGCTCGTATTGTAATTAGTTGCTAGCCTTTAATTTATATAGCTATATAACCCCTTATTGTTATAAGTAGTAGTAATAGCGTAGTTAGAAGTTAGACGTTGTCGGAGGTAAGGTTTAGATAGGATAATATAATTAGTTAGTTAACTGTTAGTTAAGCGTTTAATTTAGCGCGGCTAAATAGCTTAGTTAATCTGCTAAGTTAGCGGCAATAGAGATTAGATTAGAATATAGATAGGCTACGAGGGCGCGGCCTTTAGAAGGGAAGCGTATATTAGAGGTTATACGTAATTAGTATGTAACTAGACCGAGTAAAGCTAGGGGCCTAGTGCCTTAGGTAGGGCTTAGCGCTTAGCGTTAGGCTAACTAGCCTGCCTTCCTCCCTCTCCTCTTAGATCTCTATCGAATACTATACTAATTTACTACTACCCTATCTACCTACTAATATAACCCTTCTTATAGCTCTTTAGATAGCCTAGACCTACTAAGAGCTCTAGGACGAGATAAGATATACCTAGGAAGTATACGAGTACTACGCTAATTAGCGTAGACGCGCCGCGCTAGATTACTAAATCGGAGATTACGTTTACCTCGACTTACGGTATATTAGAACTAACCGACCTTCGAAAAAGCTCGACTAGAAAAATCTAGGACCTTTCCGAATTATTAAGAAAGTCGGTATATACGTATACGAACTAGATCTCCCTAAGAATCTTTATATTTACCCGGTTAACTACGTGATTAACCTAGGAACCGTTAGAGAAATCGGAGATCCCGAAGATATTCCGGCGATTCCGGAAGCTACTAAGGCTACCGATTAGATCGAAGACGAACCGGAATCTACCTTAGGTATAGTACGGGCAATTATCGGATAGATCTTTAGTAATA
>NW_006921542.1:916424-980825 GCF_000340215.1 Pseudocercospora fijiensis CIRAD86
GTCCCCTTATATATCTTAATTGCTTACTTCCTAGTAAACCTCTACTTCTAGGTCCTTCCCTACGCGCTAAGCGCGCGCGTACGTATCCCGCTTATCCGCTATCTCGTAGCGACTTTATTTCCTAGCTAACTTACGCGGCGCGCGTATACGAACTCGTTTAACCGCTTTTAAGCAAATATATTTCTCCTAGCTCTTCCCTATCTTCCGGTTCCTTCCTACTACTCGGATCTATCCTACGACTCTATATATATCGCTTACTATCGTCCGTATACGCGTACGCGTAGTTTAATATAGTCCCGACGTTCGTATATTAATATATAATATATTATTCTACTATATACGGCCTCCGCGGGAGTCCCTAAGATACGGCTAAATAGACGGCTAACTAGGCGACCTACTTCGCTAGAGGCCCCTACTACTAAGGTAACTTTAATCCGATATTACTTTATAGTATAGTAGCTAGCCTATAGGACTTGTCGGTACTTTCTAGATAGCTACTATAATAGTAGCCCCCCCTTCGTTTTACGCGGAGTTCCTATAACACTTAACGAGGTCCGTAGATAATGTATACTAGTATTCTTGCCCTAGTTCGGGTCGGAGACCTTATTCTAAATTCTAATCGTATACTTCTTAGAGGAAGTGTTCCGGGATAGCTCTTTCTATAGTCGTATAGTCGGTATAATCTCGTAGGAATTCTTCGATTGCTTCGCGGGCGAAGATAATATAGCGTAGAGGTTCCTAGGTCGTATCTTCGTCTAAGTACCCCTCCTACTATATCTCTCCCTACGGTCCGGAAGGGTTAAGATTACCGAAGTTTGTATTACTAAAGCTCTATCCGATAATTATCCGTACTATACCTAAGGTAGATTCCGGTTCGTCTTCGGTCTAATCGGTAGCCTCGGTAGCTTCCGGAATCGGCGGAATATCTTCGGGGTCCGCGATTTCTCCGGCGGTTCTTAGGTTAATAACGTATTTAACTAGGTAAATATTAAGATTCTCGGGGAGATCTAGTTCGTATACGTACGTACCGACTTTCTTTATAATTCGGAAGGGTCCTAGATTTTTCTAGTCGAGCTTTTTTAAAGGTCGGTTAGTTCTAATATACCGTAAGTCGAGGTAAACGTAATCTCCGACTTAGTAATCTAGCGCGGCGCGTCTACGCTAATTAGCGTAGTACTCGTATACTTCCTAGGTATATCTTCTCTCGTCCTAGAGCTCTTAGTAGGTCTAGGCTATCTAAAGAGCGAAGGTATCGGCGTCTCTTTCTAGATCGTTTACTAGGGGCTCTAGTTCGATTTCTACTAGTTCTATACCGGTTCGGGGGTAAAATCTACTCGAAGCGTAGAAAGGCGCAGTCTAAGTCGTAGCTAATTCCTAATTATTAATAGCAAATTTAATAGAAGGCGTTAATCTTAGCTAGTTATTTTAGTAGTATTTATAGAAGTACCTAATAATTTGTTCGATCTAAGCGTTAGCCCGTTCGGTTTACCTACCGGTCTACGGGTAGTAAGCCGTTAAAAGGCGCGCTTCAATTTTTAGTCGCTCGTAGAGGCGCTTCTAGAAACGGGTAACGAAATTCGGGCCGCGATCCGATATAATTAATTTAGGTAGGCCTATATCTTTCTATATATCTCGGTAGAAGACCTAAGCCGTATTCTTCGCCGTTAGGCTACGGGTATCTAATACCTTCTTACGTTTAGTAAGGCGGCAGACTACGACTAGTATATTTTAAAACTAGAGGCCGTTAAAGTCGGATCCTTTCGGTAGGCCTATAATAAAATCTATTAAAATGTGCTACTACGGTCGTAGAGGAATTTTAAGAGGTTTTAGTAGTCTTTGCGGCTTACGCGTATCTACTTTTGCTCTATAGTATACTACGTAGTTCTTAACGAATCGGTCGATATCTCGGTATAGATTAGGCTAGTAGTACTACTTCCGGAGCTAAGATAGCATCTTAGCTTAACTGGGATATGCTATTCCGAGAGGGTTATAAGCGGAACGTATAATCTAATCGCGTAAATCTTCGAAATCCGGGACGTAGAGGGTATTCCTAAACGTTATATAGGGCGCTCTAGGTAGAGTTCTATAGAGCTCGTACTCCGAGAGAGAAACATTCCCGTAAAACTATTCTTCGTTCTATAAAGCGTAAATTAGGCCCTTAGTAAAAGCGTCTTCGGTATATACTATTATAAGCTACTACTCGAGCTAGGTAGGTTCGAGGAGGTTCTACGCTTCTTCTTCGCTTTCCTAGTCGCTATTCGAGTTTTCTAAGCTCGTATCTTCGTCGTCCGAGCTATTATTATCTCCGAGAAAGGCAGGAGCGGCTATTAGTACGAATAGACCCCGTAGTAGTTCGGGTTAGTTTAGTTTAGTTTACTAAGCCGAAGATCTAGTTTAGTTTAGGTTAGTTTACTAAGCAACTATAGGATTAGCTAGTTCGAACTATAGAATTTATCGGTTTCTAAGAAGTGTAAGAATGTCTACGTAACTCGAAGTAAGCCCTTTATAAGATACGAGAGTATAGCCGGTAGCGTAGCCGGCATTTTTTAGTTATAGGAAGGTACTTATATAACCCTAAATCTATAGACAATTAGCTAAGGGCACTAACTAATCAAAAGCATATATATATATAAGCTATTATAGTTCAGTTTAGAAACTGTACTTATTAGGTATAAATTTTATCCTTTCGCTCGCTATTTAATTCCCTAACTGCTCGGTAGAATATTATTATCTAGATCTAGGTAGAACTTATCGATTTCCCTAGAAGCCCTCTTTAAGAAGTTCTAACACTTTCTAACTAAACTATTCTCTAATATTAAGTACTAGGATAGCTCCTCCCTCGGTATCGGTATAGTATATAAAAGAGCTATAAGGTAGCTCTATATAACGTTCTACTAGTTACTCGCTATACTAAGGCCGAATACTAGTTCGTTCGTTAGAACTCTTAGTTATTTAGGAGATATAAAGGGTAGGAAAGGCATTAACTTCGTATTATATAAAGAGGTAGAGGCTACTATAGAGGAGTCCTTTAACCTATAGAAGATAGTAAAGGATATAGAGGCAGCTATAGGTCTAGGTACCTAGTTAAATTTCTAGCAGGTAGAGTATAAGGATATTTAGAGGGAGTATTAGATAGAGTTACGAAGGCAGATATATAATATAGTATAGAAAACAGGGATAATGCCTATAACTATAAGCATTAGGCTCTTTAACCTTCCTTTTTTTTCCCTATTTTCTTTTTATAAAAGACCAAACTAATACAAATTGATAGGAATGTCTATATTCTTTTAGTTCTTTAAATAACCTAGCAGCGTAGCTAATAGCGTAGCCGGTAGCGTAGCCGGCAGCGTAGCCGGCTTTTTTACTCCTTAGTACTAACGGGATTTTCGAAGACTTCTATTCCGTACGGCTAATAAAGTATACTATACTATATATATATACTTAGAGAGTATTTAGAGCGCGGTATATAGCGCCGTATTATAGCGGCTTATTTCGTATATAGAAAAGCTTATAGACGACACTACGAATATCCTTCCTACTAGAATATCTATCCTACCTAGTACTATCTCAAATATAGACATTCTAGCCTTTTAGAATCTAATCGAGTGCTTTAAAATCCTTCTCTATAATCGTTATACGCTTCGCGTAGATAGCTATAAGGTTGACCGCTAAAATAGTATTAGTATAGTCCGAAAAGAGGTAGAAGAGAAATATATATTCGAAGATACGAACAAGATAGGCTTCTATAGCCTCTTAAAGGGCGCCTATCGTAGAAGCTTAGAAGCGAAGGTCTACTCTATAAACCTAGGCAATTTCGCGAATAAGTCGTTAGAAAGGAGCTTTACGGATTAGGAGATCGGAACTCTTCTAATACTTCCGAATCTTATAGAGGGCTACGGCTAAAGAAGGATTAGTAAAAAGACAGTAAGAATGCCGGCTACGCTACCGGCTACGCTACCGGCTATAAATAGGACTTACTTCCTAGGCGCTATCGACGCTTCGTACGATTATTACTACTAGTAGTAGAAGCGCTAGTCGTCGTCTTATATAGAGCCTTGCTCGCGACGCCCTTTCTAGTACCGGAGCTAGCGGTAGTAGTAGCAGCCTTCTTACGTTAATATACTATACTCGTTCTACTATATCCGGTCTTCTTACGACCCGTAGAAGTAGTAGGTCCCTTCTTACGAGGCGTCGTAACTTAGTTAAGTAGACTCGGTATTATAAAAGTCGTCGAATTAAGGAAAAAATTGCGTTACGAAGGTATATAAAAGCGCGCTCGGAGCGAGGGTATTACGGAGATAGCAGATATAGAGCGTAGAGATATAGGTATCGATACGAAGGTTAAATATAGCGAAAGAGGTAGTATCGCGGTATCGCTAGGCAATAGAGTAAGCGTCGCGCAAGCCTATATTATAGTAACGTTAGAGTAAGGAAAGCAGGCAGGTACGGCTAAAAAAGGCAGGTACGGCAAACTTTAAAATATAGCCGGTATAGTAATAGGCGAAAGCCTCCTTTTAATAAATAGCCGGCGTAATAATAGTATCCTACTATAGTATAGATATTCTTTAGTAATACCTCTACTAGCTATAGTAATCTTATAAGTAACCTAGGCCTATTACTAGGAAATATAAGAAATATTAGGTAGGCTATACTATACAAGCTAGTTATTTAGTAGGAAAAGGCCTACTACCGTCTCTATATACTAGCTACGAGTGCCGGCTATCGCTCTAAATTCAACTCCGCCCTATCTCGGAGGCTAAGGTACCGAGCGGAAACCCTATAGCTTATATTTACTCGGTTGTCGCGGAGCGCTTATAGGTAAGGTATTAGAAAAGAGTAGACCCCGTAGTAGTTCGGGTTGGTTTGGTTTAGTTTGCTAAGCCGAAACTCTAGTTTGGTTTAGGTTGGTTTACTAAGCAACTATATAAGTAGCTAGTTCGAACTATATAATTTATCGGTTTTTAAGAAGTGTACGAATGTATACGTAGCTTTAAGCAAGCCCTTTGTAAGACTTAGTAGTATAGCCGGTAGCGTAGCCGGCATTTTTAGTCCTTAGTACTTATAGAATTTTCGAATCCTACTTAGGCTACGTAGTTGTATAAAGGTACTTATATAACCTCAAATCTATAGACAATTAGCTAAGGGCACTAACTAATCAAAAGCACACACACACACATATAAGGCATTATAGTTCAGTTCGGAAACTGCACTCCTTAGGTATAAATTTCATCCTTTCGTTTACGGTTCAATTCCCTAACTGCTTAGTAGAATGTCTTTATCTAGATCTAGGCAGAACTTATCGATTTCCCTAGAAGTCCTCCTCCTTAAGAAGTTTATACACTTTCCTACCGAACTATTCGACAACATTAAGTACTAGGATAGCTCCTCCCTCGGTATCGGTATAGTATATAAAAGAGCTATAAGGCAGCTCTGTAGAACGTTCTACTAGTTACTCGCTATACTAAGGCCGAATGCTAGTTCGTTCCTTAGAACTCTTAGTTATTTAGGAGATATAAAGGGTAGGGTAGGTAGTAACTTCGTATTATATAAGGAGGTAGAGGCTACTATAGAAGAGGCCTTCAACCTATAGAAGATAGTAAAAGATATAGAGGCAGCTATAGGTCTAGGTACCTAGTTGAATTTCTAGTAGGTAGAGTATAAGGATATTTAGAGGGAGTATTAGGTAGAGTTGCGAAGGCAGGTATATAATATACTCTAGAAAACAGGGATAGTGCCTATAACTATAACTATTAGGCTCTTTAACCTTCCTTATTTTTCCCTGTTTTCTTTTTGTAAAAATCTAAACTAATACAAATCAACCGGAATGTCTATCTTCTTTTAGTTCTTTAAAAAACCTAGTAGCGTAGCTAGTAGAGTAGCCGGCAGCGTAGCCGGCAGCGTAGCCGGCCTTTTTACTCCTTAGTACTAACGGGATTTTAGGAGACTTCCATTCCGTACGGCTAATAAAGTATACTATACTATATATATATGCTTAGAGAGTATTTAGAGCGCGGTATATAGCGCCGTATAATAGCGGCTCATTTCGTATATAGAAAAGCTTATAGATAATACTACGAACATCCTTTCTACTAGAATATCTATCCTACCTAGCACCGTCTCGAATGTAGATATTCTAGCCTTTTAGAATCTAATCGAGTGCTTTAAAATCCTTGTCTATAATCGTTATACGCTTCGCGTAGATAGCTATAAGGTTGACCGCTAAGATAGTATTAGCATAGTCCGAAAAGAGGTAGAAGAGAAACATACATTCGAAGATACGAACTAGGTAGGCTTCTATAGCCTCTTAAAGGGCGCCTATCGCGGAGGCTTAGAAGCGAAGGTCCGTTCTATAATCCTAGGCAATTTCGCGAACAAGTCGTTAGAAAGGAGCTTTACGGATTAGGAGCTTAGAACTCTTCTAATACTACCGAATCTAACGGAGGGCTACGGCTAAAGAAGGATTAGTAAAAAGACAGTAAGAATACCGGCTACGCTGCCGGCTACGCTACCGGCTACGCTACCGGCTACAAATAGGACTTACTTCCTAGGCGCTATCGACGCTTCGTACGATTGCTACTAGTAGTAGAAGCGCTAGTTGTCGTCTTGCGTAGAGCCTTGCCCGCCGTTATCTTACGCGGAGCCTTGCTCGCGACGCCCTTTCTAGTACCGGAGCTAGCGGCAGCAGTAGTAGCCCTCTTACGTTAATATACTATACTCGTTCTACTATTTCCGGTCTTATTGCGACCCGTAGAAGTACTAGGTCCCTTCTTACGAGGCGTCGTAACTTAGTTAAGTAGACTCGCTATTATAAAAGTCGTCGAATTAAGGAAAAAAGTGCGTTACGAAGGTATACGAAGGCGCGCGCGGAGCGAGGGTATTATAGAGGTAGTAGATATAGAGCGTAGAGATATAGGTATCGATGCGAAGGTTAAATATAGCGGTAGTGTCGCGGTGTCGCTAGGCAATAGAGTAAGCTTCGCGCAAGCCTATATTATAGTAACGTTAGAGCAAGGAAAGAAGGCAGGCACGGCTAAAAAAGGCAGGTACGGCTAAAAAAGGCAGGTACGGGAGACTTTGAAATATAGCCGGCATATATAGCCGGTATAGTAATAGGCGAAAGCCTCCTTTTAATAAATAGCCGGCGTAATAATAGTATCTTACTATAGTATAGATATTCTTTAGTAATGCCTTTACTAGCTATAGTAATCTTATAAGTAACCTAGGCCTATTGCTAGTAAATATAAGAAATATTAGGTAGGCTATACTAAACAAGCTAGTTATTTAGTAGGAAAAGGCCTACTACCGTCTCTATATGCCGGCTACGAGTGCCGGCTATCGCTCTAAATTCAACTCCGCCCTATCTCGGAGGCTAAGGTACCGAGCGGAAACCCTATAGCTTATATTTACTCGGTTATCGCGGAGCGCTTATAGGTAAGGTATTAGAAAAGAGTATAAAAAGTACGAGAAGAGTATCCTAGGATATAGGTCGTAAGTAAATAAGAGTAGTACGCCTAGTTATTTATATAGTACGTTACTCTATACGACTAAGAGCCTATATTATCTTATGCTTCGCTTGTATAACCTCGACTCTACTAGTATACTATCGATCTCTTCCTCGGTCGCTAATACGCTATCTTAATTCTTCTTCGAGTTGCCGGACTTAGTACGTATCTATAGCTATATAATAGCGCTACGCATTATAGAGAATTTCTCGTTAAAGTTTCTCTCTCGTAGGCTTACTATCTGCCTCGTAGTATAGAGGATCAAAGTGCTAATGCTAAAGAATCTCCTTATAGTTAGGATGCTAGGGCTCCTTAGGACCTTTGTATTTTAGGTCTAAATAGAGACGTATTATAAACGTTCTATCGCCCTTTCGCTTACTACCCGCTAGGTCGCGATATGCGAAGAAACTAATCTAAATATAGCTCGTCTCTGTAAGAGCCGGATAAATATAGAGCGCTAGGTTTCTACTTCGTACCTTAGATTTAGGGACGGCGCGGAGATAAAATTAGAAATATAGCCGGTACCTATATCCGGCAAAAGGATACGAAAATAGGCCTCCTCCTAGGTTAATCTAATAACTAAATACAATTTCTAACTAATCCGCTATAAACCGACGCCGAATTTTAGCTAGAAGCTATATATCTTTATTTCGAAGAGTAACCCGCTTCGTATAGATAGTAAGGAGGTTTAAAAGCTTAAGCTCGGTTACGAGAAATGCCTCCGTAGCTTCCTAAAGAGTACTAACCGCTTTAGCCGTAAATCGTATACTAGACCGAAAATCTAATATAATTTCTCGAACGAGTCGCTAGAAGAGAGTCTTAGGGATTAAAAGCTCGGTCCCTCTTTTATTTTAGAAAAGCCGGATCTAGCGAAGGCTAATAGTACCTAGTTTAAAGCGCCGCTTCTTTATCGTCGAGTCCTACCTTATTCCCTTTTTTTTAATAGAAAGATAACTTTTCTTCGCGATAGCCTTCGTCCGCCTACTCTTTTTAGCCTTCTCCTATCTACCTAAGGCCTTCTTGTTTTTCGGTACTATTTTCCGAGGAACCCCTTTCCTTCGTATATACTACGGAGAGTCTTACTCTTCCGATATCTCGTTCTCGCTACAGTCTCCCTATACTTAGCTTACTTTACCCTTACCCTTTAGCCTCTAAAGATATTTATCTACGCGTTTAGGCGACGAGGGTATATCGGTAGGACCTAGAAAATTAATAAGTATATAATCGTAAGGAGACATTTATACTTCTTGCCTTCTAGAACAAATAGTCTTCTATTAAACCGCCTTAGTAGGTTATCGTTAGATTCGTATAAAGGGTAGTAGCCTAAGGAAGGGTAGGTAGCCGGCTTAGGAAGGCCCGAAGAGCGGAATGCTTAAGGTATATTTATCTTTAAGAATATAGGGAAAGAGAAGAAGGAGAGGAAGAGCGAATAGAGAATTAGAAATAGTCTGTATATAAGCGGGGTAGGTTGCTATAGCAACTAGTCTGTTTAGGTCCTAGGAATTCGAAATATATTAAAGATATATACCGGCTATATACGCCGGCTATATTACCTTCTACGTAAACGCTTCGTTTCCTTAAAGCTACTCTAAGCCTATATACGTTTTCGCTTCTCGACCTAGTATCGCCTTCTACCTCCGCCCTCCTCCTCTTCGTTATCGCTAATTAAGGTTTCGCTTAGACTAAATTTCGTATTCTCTTTACGCTCCTAGGTTTCCTTAATCTTAAGGTTTTCTAATTCCTCGATTAACTCCTTTAGTATAATCTTAAGTATCCTGCCTTAGCGACTCTAGTAGAGGAGATAGTATCGGAATACTATAATAGATTCGAAGATAGTAGGCGAGTATATTCGATTAAAGCGGCCCTAGTAATAAGCGATACTAAAAGACCTCTTATAGCCTATATCTACGCTCGGTATAGCGAGGACGTCCCGAGCGACCGACGCTATCGTTAGAAACTTAGGCTCTAACTGCTACTATCTAGCGAGAATATCGTCTCCGAATTCGTCTAGAAGACTAGTAAGATCTAGAGATTATTAGCCCTCTTTCTAAGCCTACAGGTTTAGTACTTACCTATACGCCGATAGAGATCGAACTCTTCTTAATTTACTTTAGTAGTTACTTCCTCTTCTACCTCTACTTCCTACCTACGAAACAGGTATAATATCGGAGCCTTCTAAACCTTCTTTTTCTTTATAGGAGCTGCATTTAGACTAGAATAGTCTAGTAATACTTACGCTATTCCTCGTCCCCCTTTTTCTCTAGCTTCTACTAGTATATATCCTTTTCTACCGGAGTAAGCAAGTACGTAACGCTATAGATATCCCCGAACGACTAAAAGGTAGTACTATAATATTTATATAACTTAGTATAGGAGGTATCTATAGCTTTCGTTATAGCTACTTTCTAGGGAACGCTCTTCTTAGCTAGCTTAGCTACGGTTTCGTCGAGCTCGTTAAAGAGCTAGTTATAGTACGTAAAAACAAGGTAGATCGTCGGTTCTCGGGTTCTTCTAATCGTAGTAGTAACCTTCGCGTAATACTTACTAATATCGACGAGATACTCTACTTAGCGCTATTCGGTAGGGGTAAGCCCGAGCTACTTAATACCCTCGGAACTCTAATAGATCTCGAGAGCGGTACGTAAAGTATATCCCCTTATAACTATATAGAATCTCGAATCGAACCGGGTTTTAACGTCTTAGGTAAAACGGAGTAGGCGCTAAGGAGGCCGCTTTTACTATCGCTTATTCTATACGATATTCTAGGTATCGGTTTTAGGGCGCTCGATTAGGTTCTTTTAAATAGCCTCGAATCGGTTATATCTCTATAAGCTCGAGTTCGTATATATTACTAGACGACGAAGCTAGAGAAAAAGAGTTAGAACTATACTAGGTAGCCGGCTACGGGTACTAGCTACGGATAAAAGTTATACCTTATATAAAACGAGAGCGAGGCTATCTACCTTATCCTGTCTTATTACTATAACGAGTTTCTCGACTTTCGACTTTGCTTTATCCTTATCTAGGATCTTCTATTAGTCGTCGTTTAATAGTGCAATTTTAAGCGTCTTAAAGAGGGCTTAGATCGCGATTTAAACTATATAAGCTAGGTAGGGAAACTTCTATAAGGATATAACTAGTATCGACGTTAGCTCCGATTTAATAGGGCTAGGGCTATTACTAGGCTCCTCTTTATCGTTATTATCGTACGTATTATCGTACGTATCCGGAATCGTAGCGAGCTTAACATTCGGAAGATTAAGCTAGATTATAGACCTTATAATCTCCTCTACGTACTCGACCCTATCGATACGATTAGTAATTCTAAAGATATATATAAGTGAATTGTATATATAACGCCTTATATAATGTTCGATTATTACTAGCGTTATCCGTAGTAATCGAGATTAGTTTCGTTATTACGCTAACCCTATCTATTACTATATAGATAAGCTTCGCTATATCCTTACTAGTATAGGAACCTAGAATTTTAGGGAATCCGATTATAAGTTCCTAGAGTTTCTAATCCGAATTAATAAAGTATAGTATAATCGAGAGGAAGGAGGCTCTTATAGTCCGGCTTAACTAGCTATCGATAGTAATAGCTACTTAGCGAGTATTACGGAGGATCTCCTAAATATCGTCTAACGTAGCCTCTTTATTCTTTTCGAATATAATACGCTAGGTTATCGCGCCGAGAAATAGGGGAGGGTAGTTTATAAGATATAGGTATGTCTTCTATATAGCCTCCCTTTCGTAGAAGTCTTCCGGAAGACCGTTTATAGCTAGCATTTCGTTTGCTAGTTGCTTAAAGTCTTTAGGGGAGAAATCGGTAGCCTTTAATCCTAGAGCTTCCTTAAGCGTAGCCTATAATAATTAGCTAGATCTCTACGGTTAATAAAAGTAGCCGGCAGCTATAGCCGGCAGCTATAGCCGGCATATTAGAAGACGTACCTCTTTCTAGAACGCTATATCTATATTAACCCTCCTCTCTTCTTAAGATTCCCGATACCGTTTAGAATAGAGATAGTTCGTAGGCGATAAGTTCCTATCCCCTAGTTTCGGGTGTTTTAAGATTAAATCGTAGAAGTTATAGACAATTACTAGTTAACCTTTAAGTCGAGAACTCGTATAACGGTATAATGCCCTCTCTATAAAGAACTTCTAGAATGTATCTGTTCGCTTCTTACTACCCTATCGTATCGAGTACTTCCGGAGTTTATACTCTTTCGAACGTAAGTATAAAGGGAACTATATCTTATAGACCTATTAATTAAACTACTCGGTATACTCGTGTTTCTAAAGATACGCCTAGCTAGCCTTTTCGAAGATATCCGGTTTAATACTCGATATTCTTATATCTTCGAATAACCTTCTACTTAGACTCTGTAAAGGTAAGGCCTAGGTAGTAGTACCCTATAATAAATTCCTACTACTAGGATTCGGAGAGGATAAATCTAGCCCTAATCGTCGTTATAGAAACTTTTTTACCGATCGCGACGATCCTATCGATAGGATCGCTTAGGATCGTTAGGATCCTTAGGATCGTACGTTAAAGATCTTGTCTAATAGGATCGTCGCGATCTAGAAATTCTAGTAAATCTAATCGTAGTTAGAATTTTATTCTTTGCCGTCGAGTCGTCGTAAGTACTAGTACTACCCTTTAAATTATATTTTCTATCGGATCTATATATTATACGATTGTTGCTTCTACTAATATCTAACGTTTATACGTATACTCGGGTAACTACCGGCATTTGTATACGTCTACTACGTATACTAAGTTAGTACCGACTTAGCGACCGACTCGTATAGTATTAATAGATTTCGTTATATTATATAGGGCATCTATTTATTACAGTTAATAAGAATGTATTCTATTCGTCCTCTACGGCTATATTAAAGCGATATACCTCTACCTTCTTTTGTTTGTTTCCTTTCGACTTCTTCTTCTCTTTTACTATATATCTCCTAATTCTTCGATCCTACGTCTCCTCGTTAAATGCTATCTCTTTAACTTTGCCGCCGTCCGCCTCTATATCCGCCTACTATATCTACTCCCCCTCTTCTAGCTCTAGTGTGTCCCTAACGCGATTACTTACCGCCGCGAATAAAGTCTTATCTGTTATATAAGACTAGTTAGAATACCTGCTATTCGTATAGTAATTAGCGCGTAATCCTTTCTCTATTATTATTACCGCGGTATATCTATACCTTTTATATTAATTGTCTCGGTTATACTTGTGCCGTTACCTCCCTATACCGAAGCAAACGGATTAGTAGCCTCCGTCGGCTCCTAATCTATCGCTTAGAAACTACTCTATAGTATAGGTAGTCTAACATCGTTTTTCTTAGATAGGGCCTCCGCCTCCGCTAACTTATCTATCGCATTGTCGCCGGCTTTGAGTTGTTTACTTAATTATTGCCCGGTAGACGCTTTAGAACCTATCGATTATATTAGTAGGTAAGAGAAATACGGCGCTCGTAGACTACTTTTACTATAGCGCTCGATCGATCCGCCTTTATTATCGGAATCCGAAACGACGTCGATTGCTATAAGTATATCGATGTCGTTATATACGCTCTTAAAGTTATTTATTAATAATTTAGGGGTATCCTATACTCTACCTATATACCGTATATATATCTTCTACGCTTTCGATAACCGAAGGTTATAAGTAGCTTAATCCGTCGCATTATACGTAGTTATCCGATCTAGGAACGGCTAGTATATTAACTTGTAATCTAAGGCTAGCTAGATCGCTTTACCTCTAACTTTAGTTAGATGCGACTCTATCGACTATCCGGTTAGTATTCTACTAAGTACCGTAGCGGTAGACAATATTATAAAAGGGGTAACTTTATAGTAGTACTATTTAATATATATCTTCTAGCCTCGCTAATCCTGCCGGAGTAGCACACCCGCTAGACATTTATATATAAGCTTACTAAGGTAGCGCGTAGTATATATCGACTGTTAGCTATTATCTAGTAACTATACTATTTTAGAGAGGGTCTTACTAGTTTCTCGTCGTAGCACTCGAAGATTTAGTTATCGAGTATCCTCTTAGTGTATACTATCCTTTTTAGAGTATCGGTTATTGCGATCGGTACTTAGCTTATTAAGGTCGATCGGATATAGGCGTTAATATAGCCTCGCTCCTTTCGTATAGCTTCTCGCAACTATTCTAATATTAGTCTCGATACTATTATATCGGGATCTCTACCGACTGCTTAGATTACGTCTCTCGACGGTATATAGCTACCCGGCTATAGCACTATTATACGTAAAGCTAGTAATCGATCGTAGTTTTTACTATATACCTCCTTAATTGTTTCGTCTACCTATACTAGGGTTTAAGTAGTAGGAAACATCGTCTTATATCCTCTAGCCCTAGTTAACGTAATAGCGAATAGTTTACGACGCGTCTCGTTATATAAGATTTGCTCCCTTACTTCGAGTAAGCCCTTCTTTCGATTTAAACGTTCTTTACTAGAAGTCGTTAAGCCTTTGTCTCGCTTCTTACGTCGTTTTAATAGCTTTATATCGTCGCTCCGATCCGCCCTATCGTCGCTATACTTCCGTTTTAGCCTTGCCGGATCTTTACTATTCCTACCCTTATACTAGTTACGTTAGTCCTCTGTCGCCGTACTCTAGTATACGTTACCTTTATAAATTTCGATCTAATGCTAGTCGCTACGTATAAACTAGTCTCCTCCCTGTTTTCTTCTTCGAATCTAGTATCCCTATCCGACTCTATCGAGTTAGATAACGATTAAGTTCTATATTTATCTTCTTCGTAGTTGCGACCTATCCTAAGTATACTATAACGAGTAGTAGTATTGTTACGAATCTAACGTAGTATATATTAGACTATATACGTCTTCGTACTTATTTACCCTACGAAAGGGGAGGGTATTTAATTACGGTTTTATCCTCTACTCCTATATAGACTACCCGAGTCGCTGTCTATAATCGCTTATTAGCCCTATCGGATATGCCCCGCTAACGCTAAAGTATAATCGTAGCCTATAGACTATTCGCTATTTTCGTACCTTATCGACGCTAGCCTAATTCGGTTGCGAGTCGGATTCGGGAACTATTAATCTAGCGCTATTATTAGTCTAGCGGTAATTATTATTGTCTAGGCCGACGGTATATAGTAATACTATCGATATTGCACTAAAGCAATCGGCGTATTTAGACTATTTATTCCTCGCTCGGTCGCTACTATAGTATATATAGATATATATTCTTTATCGGTAAATTAATCGGCGTTAGCTAATCCGCTAGGTCGAATATATACCTTCGAAGCCGCCTTATAGTATCGTAGGTTAGTCGGAACTATCTCTATCGGCGTATTTAGCTAATTCGAGGTTAATAATACCGTAGAGGCCCTATACTCGATAGATGCAATTCAAAATAGATTAGCTAGAGGCATGTAATCTACCCTAGCCTAACGACTGCTAGTCGTAGCCTATTTAGCCTTTCCTTAATTATCGCGCTACCCCGAGTCCGCTATCGCTATAGCGCGATTAGGGTGCTTAAATATAGGCCGAGATTAAATAGATAAAGGAAGAGATCGCGGCGCTTAAGACTGCTATACGTAATATGCTTACTATATATTAGTATATATCTAAGATTAGAGCGTAGTGCTTATCGTAGCCGGGGCATCTTGCCTTCCGTTTAATAAATAGATTAGTGCCTATTATTATTAGATTAGGACTTCTATATCGGACTTAGTGAAATTAATTATTTATCTTGCTTTTCTACGTTTATATTTGCGCTCGTTCTGCCTCCTTAATTTGCCTATAGATTATAAATCGCAGCTATAGGCCTCTGCCTAATATATCGGATAGACTAGCCCTCTACTATCGCTCGTTATTGATTCGAACGTGTCTATATTAGTCGCTTATCTAATATAAGGCGTCGAGTCTAGCTTCGAAACTATAATCTACCCGTAGTATCTTAACTAATCGTTCGAGGTCTATATTATCGACTCCTACTAACGCGCGGCCTTTAACTATAGGCTAGCGATAATCGAGTTTATATAGTCGATATATAGGTTTTACCTTCCCGTTCTACTCTTATACTATAACTATACTCTACTATACATTATTTAGTACGTAGTACGGCGGCACCGCTCTAGATCCTTCTAGTATCGCTAGTCTAGTATCCGTAGATATAGCAATTTCCGCGCAATCGCTAGTATCGCCGACTCTACGCGTTATTACGCGTACCGTTTTTCGTCTCGTCCGTCGGCAATAATTAGAATAAATCTTGTATACTAGGTACCTAAACGTAGTCTGTCCCTCTACCGTACGGATCTACTTTACTACCTTAGGGAACTCTTCTTCGTATTTCTCGTCTGTTAATACTAGGTCGTATAGATAACCTTACGTCCTTCGGCGTTCCGGTAATAACAGTAATCGGAATGTGCTACTAATCTAACTAGACTCCTAAATTAACCTCTCGACGCTAGCGTAAAATGCGTAGTATATCGACGGCGATAGGCTAGGGCCGCGGGTAATACCGCCTATTAAATATTAATCGCGAGATAGTTAAGTACGTAGCATTCTCGAAGGCGGTAGTTGTATATATAGCGTAGTAGAAAGTCGACGTTAGTTAGTAGTAGAAACTAGAACTACTCTAGTCGCGGGGTTTGCTAATACCGACTCGGGCCCTAATTCGGTATCGAATTAGGTACTAAGCCTACTAGACAACTTCTATATCCTCTATTACTAACTTCGGTAGCAGGTTCGGCAAATTACGTTATCTATTATCTCGCTTCTTAACCTTACGCCTAGTGTATTGTATTGCTATAGATTTATATACGGTCGTTTATTCGGCCTCCTACTTAGACTACTACTCTAGTATACGATCTATAGAATATTTCGATCGTTTTATGCCTTTGTTTACTACTTATTATAGCTAAATATATGCCTTTTCGCCGCCGATAGAGTTAGTAGCATCTATAGAAAACACGCTATCTTAATCGTTAGCTCGAACTATCTATATACCCTACTCTCGGGTCCTAAGACTAACCGCCTTACTAGCCTATACCCTTAGACTATAGCGGGTCTAGTCTACTCGCTATCGTATAATAATTGTTAGTCGCTATAAGGATATAGATCGGTTAATTTAGCTATACTACGTAGCTTATTAGCACTCGCGTCCCGCGCCGGCGATCGTAGTCGCAACTCTACTATAGATAGGATTATATTTATATTACTAACTTTCGATTACTTGTTACGTAGTACTATGTTTACTACGACTTATCGGTCCTATATATAGAACTGTCTATCGTATAGGGGTTTATACTATAACGATTATCTATAGCCTTATTACTTCGGTTACTAGTTGCGTAACTAAACTATTATATACTTAAGCGCTAGATGCCTTACTTCGTCGATTTATTAGCTAGTTAGGCCCGACTCGCTAACCGACCTAGTTACGAGGTAGGCATTTAAGGTCGTTACCTTTCCTTATTACTGCCTTCTTTAATATTTACTATTAACTCGTACTAATACACCTGTTCTATATATATATACCCCCTTACCCTCCCTATCGTACGTATAGTATATTATTTCCTTCGCTAATGCCCTATTCTAACTTGTATATAGGCTATACTATATAACTTAGCCGTCGTGCTCGACTAGCGTTAAGCTAGTATATATAGACACTCGTTATATAACGCAACTCTAACGGCTCGCGTTAGAGTCGGCGGGTATAAGTAGCTCTCCGCTCCTATTCTTACCTCCGCCGACTCTAACCTATAGCGAATTTTACTAATTCTATTAGTTTATCTACTACTCTCGGATAGTATACGTCGTTATCGATCTATAGTCCCTAACCTCTACTATATAAGTATTACTAATTAGTATAACCTATTATATACTAATACTATATACTAGTTACAAACTCGTCGCCTACTACCTTTGCCGAGATAGTAGTCTCTACGAATGTCGAGGACTAGCTAAATAACAACGAGCTACTAATTAAAGCCTTAAATAGCGGTAAAGACGTCCCTAAATATATTATACTAAACCTATATAGCATCGACAAGCCTCTTTATACGTTAGCAATAAAAAGGCTCCTTCCGTATCTAGAGAAACATTTTTTATTTAACTAGTTAAAGGGGAAGAAGCTTCGCTAGCCCGTTAAGGGGCATTATAAGGAGGAGAAAGACATAGTATACGCTATTACTAGCAACCTTAACTATCCTACTAAACCTAGACGTAGGCTATTAATGCCCGAATAGTACTTTAAAGATCCTAAATAGGCTCCGAAGTAGTACGTTAGGGGAATGCTTCCGTAGGATAATGCAAATAGTCCGAATAATAAAATTTAGAGGTCTATAGTCTACTTAGTATACCGCCTTATATAGAAGGTTATAAGGGACAAGTTTACCCCGCCGGCCGGTTATAATACTAAAGAGGAAGACGTATCCGAGAGCGAGACTAATAGATCCCGATAAACTACGCCCTCTATATCTAAGCGTAGAGCAAGTTCTGCCTCTACTAGTAAGACTAGTAGAGCCGGTCGGGTATTTAAGAGGATAACGCTAGGAGATTCGTACGGTAGTAAGGATACTAATCTAGTAATATCCGACGCGCTACGCCCTATTAAGCCGGACCGGGCTAAGATTACGTTATAGTTTAGTATTGTCGACTAGCGGTTACCTTTAATAGTAGACTACGAGGTGTTTAGCTTAAATTAGTCTGTCCTATAATCGAAGACTTCTAATAATATTAGTGTAAAGGATTTGTTATAGCTCTAGCTCGTACGAGAGTTATTACTATCGCCCGAATAGTAGAAGTACGAATTCTTTATAGTAATCGATCTAGCTCGCGGCCCTAAAGGTCTTTCTAAATGTAAGACTAATCTAATATTCTACTCCCTAGCTATAGAGATATATAATAGCTTAGATACTAGGATTTCTACTAGACTCGATTTCCTCGTCGGTAAAAATATAACGGACTATACTAGAGTACCTTCCGTATATCGTCGACCGTCCCTACTAAAGGCTTCTAGAACTATCGACCTAACTTAGTACGGTACTTCTATAGCCGGTAATCCTACTAAAATCAATATCGGTTAGAGTCCGTAGTCGCCTACGAAATTAGCTATTAAGCAAGCTAATAACGACCGACTCGCTCGTAAGGATCGCGCCGATCGCGAGCGCTATAAACAGGTTATCGCAGATAGATTCTAGAGGATATAGGAAGAGTAAGAGGTAGCCCGGTAGGTAGCTACGCGAAAAGCAATAGCCGACGCCGCTACGGATATAATAGCGATTTAGTAGGCTGTCGACAAGGCAGTTAATAAGGTACTCCGCGATAACGGTTATAATAGGAATACTAGTTTACTTCTAGTCGCCCTCGACGATTTAGTTCGAACGGCCGTCCGTTCTATATAGCCTAATACGATAGAGTATACGGTAAAGGCCTATATTGCTTCTACTCTACCTAAGATATAGCTACCTTTAAATAGACTAGTACTATCCCTAGCACAACCTCTAGCGTAGACAAATACTAGTAACAATACTAAGGACGATAGAAAAATTAAATCGAGTAAAGCCGATAATACTAATAGTAAGAAGACTAGAGATATAATCGACTTAAAGCGAGATCGAATTCGCTAGAAATAGATCGAGTCGTTACCGAGTTAGATCGTATCGCTACTAGATCCGAATAAACCTAAACTCGCCGTACGACTACTAGGTACGTAAGTAGAAGTCTAAGCCGACCCTCTACCGATCTAGACGTTAGTAGATTTTATCGATTAGATCTCGTCGGCGGTACCTAGCTAGTCGATAGATTTAGATATAGAAACCGACGTCGAGAAGCAGTTGTCTAGTAACGTATACTCCTACCTCGACGCTAAGAACTTTAAGTTAATATACGATTTTAGACTACTCGATCTCTATTAGACTTCGCCGTATATAGGCGTTATTCTACCTAATTAGAGATCGACTCGCCCGTTAAAGTCTTACTAATTCTATATAATTACCTAGACGCTTCTAGCTTCCGTTACTAGCGCGGACTTCTATATCGGCGGTATAGACGTAGGTATAGGTAAGACGGTATATACGTTAGGGTACGTCGCTATAACCTCGATATAGTAGAGGGTATAGAGTAATAACGGGCTATTAACTGCTAACGCCTATCCTTTTCGGCTATCTAATTCGTCGGTTAACCTAGGACTTCGGCTAGATAAGAAAATTGCGTTTAATCCGTAGGTATTAGCTAGCGGTATAAAGCCGGTTATCCGCCCTAGCGTTTACGTTGTCTATATTCCGAAGTAGCTAGCCGAAAACTAGATATATAAGATCGATAACTTTATACTACCCGGAGCTATATTCGTATATCTTATAAAAGACTCTAGTAAGCTAACGAAAGATAAGAGACGTAATAGAGCTAGTCCGTAGAACTACGACTAGGTCGCATATATCGATAACTTTCTTTATCTCGATTATATAGCGCTCCCGACTCGGCTAGAACTAGAATAGGTTTTCGGTATAGAGGTTATAGATAAGTAGTAGTTAAAAAAAGGCGTCCCGGTACGCTTATTACTCGAATACGAGGATATAGAAGTACCCCCTTATTTATAGTACTATAAATAGATCGTCCTTACTACCTCGACTATAATATCTAACGTACTAGATTTTATAACGTACGAACGAGCTAAGAAATAGAAGTCCTAGATATAGTCGGACAAATCTAATTCGAAACCGCCGCTACTTCGTATACTAGCTACGACTATTATCGTCGGTAGGTTTTGTATTACTAAGACATGTAGCGCTAAAGAGTAGACTGCCGTCGCTAGTCTTATAGGCTATCCTTTCGTTCTCGGCCTAAGTAGTACCCTATTTAGCAAACTATCTGATTTAGCTGTTATCGTAACTGCCTCGGTATAGAGACACGTTAAGGCCTACGATATAAAGGGTTACCTCTGCCCTATTTAGTCGCCTTCTATAGTACGGTTTACTTTCGTCGACTAATCGCTATTAACTAAAGAGACGCGCGATATAGAACGTAACTTCTAGTTTAGCGATAATAGTAACATCTCCGACTTGGCTAGGTATATTAGTAATTAGGTTTCTAAGTACTTACAATCCGAATACTCTAACGCGACCGTAGGTCGAATAGAACTAAGTATTACGGATAAAGATACTCGGGTACTCGACAAGTTTCGCCCCTAGTTACTAACGAAAATAGTTCGCTTTAAGAAGACGCTAATATAGCAACCTATACCTAATACTCCGCGCGTACTAGCTGTCGATTGTCTACTATATTCCTATTTTAATATCGGCTTGCAATTCAAATCTATAGAAGATATAGTATTAAGCGAGTAGGTCAAAGAATAGAAGGTAGTAGAAGATATTAAATTTATATATATATCTAAGATAATGCGGGTCTTTACTATATTTCTATCGCTACTTCTCGTACTACGGGGCGACGATAAGGACTTAATTAAGGAACTTAGTACTTTTATACTATAGGATATCAAAAATATACTTCCTAGGATACGCGACTACGGTTTATCGGATCCCTACCTCTAAGAATATATACTAACACTATATAACGAGCCGGTTATAGTGTCGCTATAGTATATAATCCGAATAAAGCGTAGTAAGCAGAGCTAGTACGGGTATAGAAGTAAGATTGTACTAGCTAGCTTTAAGCCGTAGTATATCTTCGTAGTAGACTTAGTACGTATCTATCTGCCCCCTATCTACTAAGTATATAAGACTAACATTTTTGTAGTATCTTTAGTAGCTAGCTATATAGAAAGAAGGCACCTAGTATTACAATAATATCCTAAGCACTAGTAATATAACGTATAGAATCCTTATCGATACTTAGAGTAGCTAGACCGATACTACTAGAGCCGACCTTGTTAAAGAGTTTGTATCTACGAGGAACAAGGTAAATAGATATAGCGACGAGAAGTAGCTTATAGTAGCATATATAAGCTAGATTACAACTAGTATAAACCTCCCCCCTACGGATACCGTTATTATTATCGACAATTACTAGACTCCGGAGGCTAATATTTAAATAGGTAGAAGAGTATCTCGTGCGGCCGGCGTTTAGAGGGCAGATTTTACGGAGTCGTACCGATTTGTAATAGTATCGGTTGTAATTATTAGACCCCGCAGTGGTTCGGTTTCCGAACTACTAAACGTATATAGTTTGGTTTCTTAGCGGCGAACTAGCTCCCTAGTTCCGGTTTGGTTTTTTCGAACTATATAGATTCCTAGTTTGAACTAGAGACTATATTGGTTTTACTACAAGGACACTCTTATTCGACTGCCGGCTACGATTGCCGGCTATAATAGTAACTCTGTTATATTTACTACGCTCTTTTGCCGTTGCTAGGGCGTAGTTGCCGTTACTAGGGCGTGGTTTTGCTACAAGGACACTCTTATTCGACTGCCGGCCACGATTGCCGGCTATAATAGTTACTAGGTTGTATTTACTACGCTTTATTACCGTTGCTAGGGCGTGGTTGCCGTTGCTAGGGCGTAGTTGCCGTTGCTAGGGCGTAGTTGCTATTGCCGGGGCGTAGTTGCCGTAGTTGCGAAAGCTTACCTATATAACGTTACGTAGGCGGTAACAATTAGGGCTTCGCGACATTCTTACACTTTCAACTTCTTCCTCTATACCTATACCGACAACAACTACTACACGCTGCGCCCCCGCCCCTTTCCCTTATAATAGCAAGAGAGAAGCGCGCCGCGCGCTAAACAGAAGATAGAACTAAAGACCGCGAGTTTGTTTTGCCTAAGCGTCCAACTAAAAAGCGTAAGACTAAAGAGGAGTACTCTACGAAGAAGAATTCCGTACGAGACCGCGAGAGAAAGGACAAGATAGATAAGGATAAAAGAGCTAAGGATAAGAGAAGAAAGGCGCGGAATAAGGCATTCTATCGATAGCTAGCGCCTATAGAAAAAAGTAAAGGTTGGAATAAGAAGACAACCTAAGAGAAGGCTAAGAGGAGGAAAGAATTGCGGCTAGTTTTCGAGCGTGAAGTTCTAGCAGCGTAAGTTAATCTAGCTAGCGGCCGTAGCTAGCAGCTATAGCCGGCAGCCGTAGCCGGCAGCTGTAGCCGGCATATTTTTCTTTAACACGTTAACTAATAGCATTCAGACCTGTAGTCGCTACCTCTATCGATACGACCGATAGTAACGGAGATGTTCAGATAGCCGAGAACAACAATGCTAGAGTTTAGGATGCCGCGACAGAGCTTAATACTACGAATAAAGGAACTAAAAAAAGCGAGGAGATACTATACGTCGATCTAGTAATAGGTGCAGTCTTAGGGCCTAACGCTATAGACGATAAGCGCTAGGAGTAGATCGAGCATAGTCAAAGAGACGAGATACTAGTAAAGGGCTAAGGCATAAGTCCTATCAATCTAGAAAATTATAGTTAAAGCTACTACGAAAAGCTAGCAAGGATTGGAATCGAGACTAGTCGTCTTTATATCCTCGATATAGAGTAGAAGTTTCTTTATTAGTATTAGAGCGAAGCCTTTACGTCTATAAAGGCAAAGTAGCTTGCGATTAATACGATCGGGGCTAGGTATCTAGGGACGGTAGAAGTGTTACTATAGGAGGAAGGGGTACAGGTAATTATTCTATGCTCGGTATATATAGCCGGCGTTCGTAGCCGGTAGATACTAACAGTTAAACAGAAAGCGTTTCTCGAAGGCAGAGTGCTACTACTATATAAAATCTTTACTAAGGCAGAGAGGGCTTGTATCCGGAATCTAAGCTGCTAGTAGGATAGGTTGGCGTTAGAATTCTCTAAATCTCTATATAAGCCTCCGAAGGATTACCTATTTTAGCGATACGGCTTTAACTCGACTACTCCGCAGGCACCCGAAGAAGCTCGAGCGCTCTTTAAGGTCTTTACTAAGAAGCGGAAGGAGTTCGAGGATTAGGATTGGTTAATAGAGCTGTTAGTTAGTCTTAGGTTTCGTAGTTAGACTCGGCCTAAGCATTTGCTTGTCGAGTGTCTTATACCGAAAGAGGATAGATTAAGACTAAAAACGAGCTTAGATTCGTTAGGTATAGTAGCTCGGTTCCGTTAGTAGGAGAGAGCCGCCGTATAGAAGGCAAAATTCAGGTAGTTAGGGTAGCTAGGAAAGAAATTCTAGTAGTTAGGCTAGCTAGGGTAGCTAGGAAAAAAAATCTAGCAGTTAGGTAGCTAGGAAACAAAAAAAAAAGGTAGCTAGCTATTTACTGCCTAGCTGTTCCTAACGATACGATACTATAAAAGAAAGGGTGTTTCTCTATAGCTACTAGTATACATCTACTACTCCTAAGTCCTTACCTTACCGTACGAAACCTTAAAACATGCCGACCGACATTGTCTATATACTAGGCGCTATACTAGGAAGGGTAACAACGAGACGATAGTCGAAATAGTCTAGTATACGAGCGAGATTGCGACAACGTCGAGAGGAGGTCGCATACTTACCTTCGAGCCTATCGAGTCCTAGACGACGATTAGGGCTAGATTCATCCTCTCCGAATCCTAGTAGTAGGAATTTATTATAGGGTACTACTACCTAGTCCTTACCTTTACGGAGTCTAAGTAGAAGGTTGTTCGGAGATATAAGAATATCGAGTATTAACCCGGAAATCTTCGAAAAGGCTAGCTAGGCGTATCTTTAGAAACCCGAGTATATAGAGCAGTTCAATTAATAGGTCTATAAGATATAGTTCCCTTTATACTTACGTTCGAAGGAGTATAAACTCCGGAAGTACTCGATGCGATAGGGGAGTAAGGAGCGAACGGACACATTCTAGAAGTTCTTTATAGAGGGGGCATTGCACCGTTATACGACTTCTCGACTTAAAGGTTAACTAGTAATTGTCTGCAACTTCTACGGTTCAATCTTAAAATACCCGAAACTAGGGGATAGGAACTTATCGCCTACGAACTATCTCTATTCTAAACGGTGTCGGGAATCTTAAGGAGAGAGGAGAGTTAATGTAGATATAGCGTTCTAGAAAGAGGTATATCTTCTAAAATGCCGGCTATAGCTGCCGGCTATAGCTGCCGGCTATAGATTCCGGCTACCTAAATTAACCGTAGAGATCTAGCTAATTATTATAGGCTACGTTTAAGGAAGCTCTAGGATTGAAGGCTACCGATTTCTCCCCCGAAGACTTCAAGCAACTAGCAAACGAAATGCTAGCTATAAACGGTCTTCCGGAAGACTTCTACGAAAGGGAGTCTATATAGAAGATATACCTATATCTTACAAACTACCCTCCCCTATTTCTCGGCGCGACAACCTAGCGTATTATATTCGAAAAGAATAAAGAGGCTACGTTAGACGACATTCGGGAGATCCTCCGTAATACTCGCCGAGTAGCTATTGCTATCGATAGCTAGTTAAGCCGGACTATAAGAGCCTCCTTCCTCTCGATTATGCTATACTTTATTAATTCGGATTAGAAACTCTAGGAACTTATAATCGGATTCCCTAAAATTCTAGGTTCCTATACTAGTAAGGACATAGCGAAGCTTGTCTATGCGGCAATAGACAGGGTTAGCGTAATAACGAAACTAATCTCGATTACTGCGGACAACGCTAGTAATAATCGAACATTGTATAAGGCGTTATATATACAATTTACTCGTATATGTCTTTGAAATTACTAATTGTATCGATAGGGTCGAGTATGTAGAGGAGATTACAAGGTCTACAATCTAGCTTAATCTTCCGAATATTAAGCTCGCTACGATTCCGGATACGTACGACAATACGTACGATAATAACGATGAAGAGGAGCCTATTAATAGCCCTAGCCCTATTGAATCGGAGCCGACGTCGTTGCTAGTTACATCCCTATAGAAGTTTCCCTACCTCGCTTATATAGTTCAAATCGCGATCCGAGCCCTCTTTAAGACGCTTAAAATTGCACTATTAAACGACGACTAACAGAAGATCCTAGATAAGGATAAAGCAAAGTCGAAAGTCGAGAAACTTATTACAGCAATAAGACGGGATAAGGTAGAGAGCCTCGCTCTCGTTTTATATAAGGTATAACTTTTGTCCGTAGCCGGCACCTATAGCCGGCAACCTAGTATAGTTCTAACTCTTTTTCTCTAGCTTCGTCGTCTAGTAATATATACGAACTCGAGCTTATAGAGATATAACCGATTCGAGGCTATTTAAAAGAACCTAATCGAGCGCCCTAAAACCGATACCTAGAATATCGCATAGAATAAGCGATAGCAAAAGCGGCCTCCTTAGCGCCTACTCCGTTTTACCTAAGACGTTAAGACCCGGTTCGATTCGACTTTCTATATAGTTACGAGGGGATGTACTTTACGTACCGCTCTCGAGATCTATTAGAGTTCCGAGGGTATTAAGTAGCTCGGCCTTACCGCCGCCGAATAGCGCTAAGCAGAGTATCTCGTCGATATTAGTAAGTATTACGCGAAGGTTACTACTATAATTGGAAGAACCCGAGGACCGACGATCTACCTTGTCTTTACGTACTATAACTAGCTCTTTAACGAGCTCGAGGAAACCGCAGCTAAGCTAGCTAAGAAGAGCGTTCCCTAGAAAGTAGCTATAACGAAAGCTATAGACACCTCCTATACTAAGTTGTATAAATATTATAGTGCTACCTTTAACTCGTTCGGGGATATCTATAGCGTTGCGTACTTGCTCAACCCGGTAGAAAAGGATATATACTAGCAGAGGCCGGAATAGAAGGCGGACGAGGTATAGCCGAAGTATTACTAGACTATTCTAGAAAAGATATTCTACGAGCGTCGGAAAGAAACTGGTCCAAATGCAGCTCCTATAAAGAAAAAGAAGGTTTAGAAGGCTCCGATATTATACCTATTTCGTAGGTAGGAAGTAGAGGCAGAAGAGGAAGCAACTACTAAAGTAAATAAGGAAGAGTTCGATCTCTATCGGCGCGCGAGTAAGTACAAACCCGTAGGCTCGGAAAGAGGGCTAATAATCTCTAGATCTTACCGGTCTTCTAGACGAATTCGGAGACGATATTCTCGCTATATAGTAGCGGTTAGAGCCTAAGTTTCTAACGATAGCGTCGGTCGCTCGGGACGTCCTCGCTATCCCGAGCGTAGGTATAGGCTATAAGAGGTCTTTTAGTATCGCTCGTTACTAGGGCCGCTTTAATCGAACATACTCGCCTACTACCTTCGAATCTATTATAGTATTCCGATACTATCTCCTCTACTAGAATCGCTAAGGCAGGTTACTAAAGATTATACTAAAGGAGTTAATCGAGGAATTAGAAAACCTTAAGATCGAAGAAACCTAGGAGCGCGAAGAGAATACGAAATTTAGTCTAAGCGAAACCCTAATTAGCGATAACGAAGAGGAGGAGGGCGGAGGTAGAAGGCGATACCGGGTCGAGAAGCGGAAACGTATATAGGCTTAGAGCAGCTTTAAGGAGACGAAGCGTTTACGTATAAGGTAATATAGCCGGCGTATATAGCCGGCATATGTCCGAAATGTGTTTCGAATTCCTAGGACCTAAACAGACTAGTTGCTATAGCAACCGACCCCGCTTACCTACGGACTATTTCTAATTCTCTGTTCGCTCTTCCTCTCCTTCTTCCCTTTCCCTACATTCTTAAAGACAAATATGCCTTAAGGATTCGGCTCTTCGGGCCTTCCTAAGCCGGCTACCTCCCCTTCCTTAAGCTACTATCCTTTATTCGAATCTAACGATAACCTAATAAGGCGGTTTAATAGAAGACTATTTATTCTAGAAGGTAAGAAGCATTAATATCTCCCTACGATTATATACTTATTAATTTTCTAGGTCCTACCGATATGCCCTCGTCGCCTAAACGCGCAGATAAATATCTTTAGAGGCTAAAGGGCAAGGGTAAAGCAAGCCAAGTATAGGGAGACCGTAGCGAGAACGAGATATCGGAAGAGCAAGGCTCTCCGCAGTATATACGAAGGAAGGGGGTTCCTCGGAAAATAGTACCGAAAAACAAGAAGGCTATAGGTAGATAGGAGAAGGCTAAAAAGAGTAGGCGGACGAAGACTATCGCGAAGAAAAGTTATCTTTCTATTAAAAGAAAGAGAACAAGGCAGGACTCGACGACAAAGAAGCGGCGCTTTAAACTAGGTACTATTGCCCTTCGCTAGATCCGGCTTTTCTAAAACAAAAGAGGGACCGAGCTTTTAATCCCTAAGACTCCCTTCTAGCGACTCGTCCGAGAAATTATATTAGATTTTCGGTCTAGTATACGATTTACGGCTGAGGCGATTAATGCTCTTTAGGAAGCTACGGAGGCATTTCTCGTAACCGAGCTTAAGCTTTTAAACCTCCTTGCTATCTATACGAAGCGGGTTACTCTTTAAAATAAAGATATATAGCTTCTAGCTAAAATTCGGCGTCGGTTTATAGCGGATTAGTTGGAAATTGTATTTAGTCGTTAGATTAACCTAGGAGGAGGCCCATTTTCGCATCCTTTTACCGGCTATAGGTGCCGGCTACATTTCTAATTTTATCTCCGCGCCGTCCCTAAATCTAAGGTACGAAGTAGAAACCTAGCGCTCTATATTCACCCGGCTCTTATAGAGACGAGCTATATTTAGATTAGTTTCTTCGCATATCGCGACCTAGCGGATAGTAAGCGAAAGGGCGATAGAACGTTTATAATACGTCTCTATTTAGACCTAAAATACAAAGGTCCTAAGGAGCCCTAGCATCCTAACTATAAGGAGATTCTTTAGCATTAGCACTTTGATCCTCTATACTACGAGGCAGATAGCAAGCCTGCGAGAGAGAAACTTTAACGAGAAATTCTCTATAATACGTAGCGCTATTATATAGCTATAGATGCGCACTAAGTCCGGCAACTCGAAGAAGAATTAAGACAGCGTATTAGCGACCGAGGAGGAGATCGATAGTATACTAGTAGAGTCGAGGTCTTATAAGCGAAGCATAAGATAATATAGGCTCTTAGTCGTATAGAGTAACGTACTATATAAATAACTAGGCGTGCTACTCTTATTCACTTACGACCTATATCCTAGGATGCTCTTATCGTACTTTTTATACTCTTTTCTAATACCTTACCTGTAATCGCTCCGCGACAACCGAGTGAATATAAGCTATAGGATTTCCGCTCGGTACCTTAGCCTTCGAGATACGGCGGAGTTAATTCTCTATAATACGTAGCGCTATTGTATAGCTATAGATACGCACTAAGTCCGGCAACTCGAAGAAGATTTAAGACAGCGACCGAGCAGGAGAATAATAGTATATTAGTAGAGTCGAGGTCTTACAAGCGAAGTACGAGATAATATAGGCTCTTAGTCGTATAGAGTAACGTACTATATAAATAACTAGGCGTGCTACTCTTATTCACTTACGACCTATATCCTAGGATACTCTTCTCGTACTTTTTATACTCTTTTCTAATACCTCACCTATAAGCGCTCCGCGACAACCGAGTGAATATAAGCTATAGGGTTTCCGCTCGGTACCTTAGCCTCCGAGATAGGGCGGAGTTGAATTTAGAGCGATAGCCGGCACTCGTAGCCGGCACTCGTAGCCGGCATATAGAGACGGTAGTAGGCCTTTTCCTACTAAATAACTAGCTTGTTTAGTATAGCCTACCTGATATTTCTTATATTTACTAGCAATAGGCCTAGGTTACTTATAAGATTACTATAGCTAGTAAAGGCATTACTAAAGAATATCTATACTATAGTAGGATACTATTATCACGCCGGCTATTCATTAAAAGGAGGCTTTCGCCTATTACTATGCCGGCTACATATGCCGGCTATATTTCAAAGTCTGCTATACCTGCCTTTTTTAGCCGTGCCTGCCTTTTTTAGCCGTGCCTGCCTTCTTTCCTTGCTCTAACGTTACTATAATATAGGCTTGCGCGAAGCTTACTCTATTGCCTAGCGACACCGCGATACTACCGCTATATTCAACCTTCGTATCGATACCTATACCTCTACGCTCTATATCTACTACCTCCGCAATACCCTCGCTCCGCGCGCGCCTTCGTATACCTTCGTAACGCACTTTTTTCCTCAATTCGACGACTTTTATAATAGCGAGTCTACTTAACTAAGTTACGACGCCTCGCAAGAAGGGACCTACTACTTCTACGGGTCGCAATAAGATCGGAAATAGTAGAACGAGTATAGTACATTAACGCAAGATAGCTACTACTACTGCCGCTAGCTCCGGTGCTAGAAAGGGCGTCGCGAGTAAGGCTCCGCGTAAGACAACGGCGGGCAAGGCTCCGCGCAAGACAACGGCGGGTAAGGCTCTACGCAAGACGACAACTAGCGCTTCTACTGCTAGTAGCAATCGTACGAAGCGTCGATAGCGCCTAGGAAGTAAGTCCTATTTATAGCCGGTAGCGTAGCCGGCAGCGTAGCCGGTAGCGTAGCCGGCATTCTTACTATCTTTTTACTAATCCTTCTTTAGCCGTAGCCCTCCGTAAGATTCGGCAGTATTAGAAGAGTTCTCAGCTCCTAATCCGCAAAACTCCTTTCTAACGACTTGTTCGCGAAATTGCCTAGGATTATAGAACGGACCTTCGCTTCTAAGCCTCCGCAATAGGCGCCCTTTAAGAGGCTACAGAAGCCTACCTAGTTCGTATCTTTAAATGTATGTTTCTCTTCTACCTCTTTTCGGACTATACTAATACTATTTTAGCGGTCAACCTTATAGCTATCTACGCGAAGCGTATAACGATTATAGACAAGGATTTCAAAGCACTCGATCAGATTCTAAAAGGCTAGAATGTCTATATTCGAGACGGTACTAGGTAGGATAGATGTTCTAGTAGAAAGGATGTTCGTAGTATTATCTACAAGCTTTTCTATATACGAAATGAGCCGCTGTTATACGGCGCTGTATACCGCGCTCTAAATACTCTCTAAGCATATATATATAGTATAGTATACTTTATTGGCCGTACGGAATGGAAGTCTCCTAAAATCCCGTTAGTACTAAGGAGTAAAAAGGCCGGCTACGCTGCCGGCTACGCTGCCGGCTACGCTACTAGCTACGCTGCTAGGTTTTTTAAAGAACTAAAAGAAGATAGACATTCCGGTTGATTTGTATTAGTTTAGATTTTTATAAAAAGAAAACAGGGAAAAATAAGGAAGGTTGAAGAGCCTAATAGTTATAGTTATAGGCACTATCCCTGTTTTCTAGAGCATATCATATACCTGCCTTCGCAACTCTACCTAATACTCCCTCTAAATATCCTTATACTCTACCTACTGAAAATTCAACTAGGTACCTAGACCTATAGCTGCCTCTATATCTTTCACTATCTTCTACAGGTTGAAGGCCTCTTCTATAGCAGCCTCTACCTCCTTATACAACACGAAGTTACTACCTGCCCTACCCTTTATATCTCCTAAATAACTAAGAGTTCTAAGGAACGAACTAGCATTCGGCCTTAGTATAGCGAGTAACTAGTGGAACGTTCTACAGAGCTGCCTTATAGCTCTTTTATATACTATACCGATACCGAGGGAGGAGCTATCCTAGTACTTAATATTGTCGAATAGTTCGGTAGGAAAGTGTATAAACTTCTTAAGGAGGAGGACTTCTAGGGAAATCGATGAGTTCTACCTAGATCTAGATAAAGACATTCTGCTAAGCAGTTAGGGAATTGAACCGTAAACGAAAGGATAAAATTCATATCTAAGGAGTGCAGTTTCCGAACTAAACTATAATGCCTTATATATATATATGTATGCTTTTGATTGGTTAGTGCCCTTAGCTGATTGTCTATAGATTTGAGGTCATATAAGTACCTTTATACAACTACGTAGCCTAAGTAGGATTCGAAAATTCTATAAGTACTAAGGACTAAAAATGCCGGCCACGCTGCCGGCTATACTACTAAGTCTTATAAAGGGCTTGCTTGAAGCTACGTATACATTCGTACACTTCTTAAAAACCGATAAATTATATAGTTCGAACTAGCTACTTATATAGTTGCTTAGCAAACTAACCTAAACCAAACCAGAGTTTCGGCTTAGCAAACCAAACCAAACCAACCCGAACTACTACGGGGTCTAGTAATTATATAGGTAGTATAGGTTACAAGTAGAGAGGTACGAGCTTAGGATATATAATAATCGCTCGGCTTCGAGAAGGAAAAAAAGAGGAAAAAGGGTAAAGTATAATAGGATATAGCTATAGCGTACGTCGGCGCTAGTATTACGAGCGGGGAAAGTAGTATATAGAGTCGACGTCGATATAGCAGATACGCTATAAAATATTAGTGTAAGTAAAGCAAGCCCTAACTTTGTATTTATCCGCGCCTAATATTAATAACTACTACTATAGGTATAAATTAGCGATACGACTCGATAACCGACTTAGGGTACGAGTCGGCAAGCCTATATATTAGGAAGCGACCTAGACTACCGCTCTACCCTTTAAATTATTAGCGATGCGACTCGATAACCGACTAGCTATCCGACTTAGTCCGGCTTAGGTTACTAATCGGCAAACCGACGTATTAGGAAGCTACCTAAACTACCGCCCTACCCTTTCTATCCTCTCTTACTATATATCCGTATAGTATGTTTCCCTATATTCCGTTACTACCTTTACGTATCGAGTATAAGGTTATTATATACCTGTTGTTTTTATAATAGAAACGTAACCTATTTACGTAATTGCTCTAACTCTAGTACTAACCGCTCTACCTCGTCTTATAGTTCTTTATTCGTCTTCTATCGTAAAAATAGTAGCGGTCTATTCTTACGGATATATAGCGCTACCCTACCCGAGATTCGAATGCTTTGTTTAATCTATCTATCCGGGTCCTCTATATTAGGAAAGGCTAACTAGCTACTACGTTTATCGACTCGATTAAGTACTAACGACTTAACCGCGTACTACGACTCTTAACTGTCCTTTACCTTATCTATATTATCGAAGTTCCCTATTATTCTAGTGTTAAGTAGAACATATGTAGTATAGACCCTAGGCTAGGAAATCGAATATAGTCGACTAGGTTATATAGTATAGGCGATCGGTTAAACAACCTTACAACCGTAGCTAGAGCGATTAGCAACTAGCGCGCTAGCTAGAACTATACTCGGCGCTATAACACTATTTACTATATAGCGCCGCTATTATATATATAGAGCTAGACTATAGTTAGGGCAAAGGCGTAGATAAGGTTAAGCTCGAGATAAGAACTACGCCGGCGATAAGGAGTATCGCGAAGGACGCTACGGCTACGGCTATCGCGGGCCTCTAGTAGAACAAGAAGCTAAACCCTATCTACTACGCGGCGCCGCTATTATACTATAGAGCGAGATTATAGCTAGGGCAAAGGCGTAGGTAAAGTTAAGCTCGAGATACAAACTACGCCGGCGGCGAGAGCGGGCCTCTAGTAGAATAAGAAGCTAAACCCTATCTACTACGTAGCGCCGCTATTATACTACAGAGCTAGATTATAGCTAGGGTAAAGGCGGTAAGAGTATCGTAGAAGGACGACCGAGTCGCCTTACTTACTCTCGGAGTATCCTATAACTATACCTTTATTATTCTCGCTATATATTACTCCGACGTATATAACGAGAGCACTTTCTTTCGAGCCCCTAAGCTTCCTTATAGCCCTCTAGCCGAACAAACGGTCCCTTATTATCTAACCTAACGGCATTACGCTAGATTGTATACGTTAGAGCAAAAAGCTGTTTACAGTTAAGGTTAGGCCTATTATCGGCTTCGCGAAGGCTACCGACAAGATATAGGTTTAGCGTTTTAGTAATACTAACTAGGTTAGATTCCGCCTTGCCGACTATAGTATCCTAAATGCTATAACGCGACAGATTACTATAAATAATTACTTCCGTTAATACTACGGAATTACTCTTATATACCTAGATCGTCTAGTACTTAACGTCGGTACGCGCGCTAATCCCTAATACCTACCTACCGAGCTATATATAGTCCGTCCTAGCTAGCCTTATCGACGCCTACTTAGCGGCGAATAGACTTCTAAGATACTTAAATTCGTAGCTAGATAATAGATTTCTAAATCTTAATACTATATCTATTACCGGAACTCCTAGTGCTAGACTTAGGAATAGTCTACGACTCTTCCGTTTTACCGACCCTACCGGTAATCCTTAGTTAACTTCCGTAAAGCTATTTAGCTTCTCGGTAGGTACTAGTATAATTATAGTGCCCGGCCGCATCCTAGATACTCCTCGCGTAAGCTATAGCTCGAATTCGAAACCTGTTACGCCGTAGAAGGGCTCCTAGAACTTATAGGGCGTTAAGTTTACTAGACCTAGAAAATTAGATAAGTAGTCGGTTCTAATTATTAACCGTAAGGGCAATCGAGGCAATGCGCTATTTAGGAACCGAACCGTAACCGGAGACATGCTTGCTCCTAAAAAGTTAATTAACGAAGTAGAACAGTCTATAAAGTTATACGGTATTAATATAGGCTAACGTATAAAGCCCACGTAGGAAATCCTACTAGAGACCCTTATTACGTAGAATCGCGACTTTAATAACCGCTAGCTATATAACACCCTCGCGAAGGCGGAGAGTATAGGCATTAGGTTCCTCTTTATTGCTATTCCGGAAGCCGACAAGTAGTTATACGCTCGCATTAAATACTTTAGTAACGTCGAATTCGGTATATATACTATCTACTCTATAGGATCGAAGCTTTAAAAGCCTAATAGACAGGGCATATATATTAGTAATCTAGCACTTAAGTTCAACTTAAAGGGTAGTAGCGTAGCGCACTATATACTAAATACCTTAGCAAACTACTCGACAATAAGACAACGCTAGCTATTAAGCAGCTAATCTCTTCGTTATAGGTAGAGCTATTTAGTTTAGCCTTCGTAGGGATAAGCCATATAATAACTATCGTAGTCTTATACGCCCTTTTAGTGTAGCGGTGCGAGCCCCGAGCCTACGGCGTTATTAGCCTCGACTTTCGTTAACTATAGTATAATTACAACGGCGACGAAACCTATACCGTATCTCTACCGAGAATAATAACGGGATACTAGAAAAAACGAGAAACTAGATAGCGGGACCTAAAGCAGTATAGAACTCGTATAAGTCGAGACTAATTAGGCTATCCGCCGCGAGTTAGGGCCAGTAGCGGTAGCAATAGGACACAGATCTAGTAGCCGGGAGGCTAGATAGGATAAGGAAACTAGATAGCGGGACCTAAAGTAGTATAGAACTAATACGTATTGAGACTAAATAGGCTATCCGTAGTAGACGCCGTAGTAGTTCGGGTTAGGTTAGGTTAGTTTGCTAAGCTAAAATTCCGGGTTGGTTTAGTTCGGTTTACTGAGAAACTATAGGATTAGCTAGCTCGAACTATAGAATTTATCGGTTTCTAACACTTAAAGCATGCCCTTTATAAGACTAGTACTAATAGAATTTCCGAAGACTTTAATTCTATACGCCTAAGAAAGCATATTATACTATTTACATATACCTAGAGAGCATATAGAGCGCGCTATATAGCGCTGTATTTTGCGTACAGAAACGCTTATAGAGGATACTAAGAACAACTACGCTACCTATTACCCTAGCGAATAAAGACATTCTAGCTAGTAAGAATCTAATCGAGGGCGATAAAATCCTTCTATATTATCGTAACGCGCTTAGCGTAAATAGCTATAAGCTAGACAGCTAAAATAGCATTAGTATAGTTCGAAAAGAGGTAGAAGAGAAACATATATTCGAAGATGCGAATTAGGTAGGCTTCTATAGCCTCCTAAAGGGCCTCGATTGCGGATCTCTAAAAGCGAAGATCGGCTTAATAGAAGACGGCAATTTCGCAAACAAGTCGCTAGAAGGGAGCTTTTAGAATAAGGAGCTAGTTACCCCTCTAATACCTCCGAATCTTATAAAGGGCTACGGCTAAAGAAGGATTAGTAAAAAGGAGTAAAGATGCCGGCTACGCTACCGGCTATACTACCGGCTATACTGCCGGCTATAGCTGCCGGCTATAGCTGCCGGCTATAGAGAAAACTTACTTCCTAGGCGCTATCGACGCTTACTACGATTGTTACTACTAGTAGTAGAAGCACTCGTCGTCGTCTTACGCGGAGTCTTGCCCGCCGTTGTCTTATTCGCCGTCGTCTTACCCGCTATCGTCTTACGCGGAGCCTTGCCCGTAGTCTGCTTTTAACTAGCGCGACCGGTAGCGGTAGCGGCTATCTTACGTAAATGTATAGTACTCTTTCTACTAGGTCTAGTTATATTGCGACCCTAGGTAGCGGTAGGTCCCTTCTTACGACCCTTCTAAATTTAGTCGAGTAGATTCGCTATTATAAAAGTCGTCGAATTAGTAAAAAGGTACGTTACGAAGGTATAGAGAGGCGCGCGCGGAGCGGAGGTATAGTAGAGATAGTAGATATAGAGCGTAGAAGTATAGGTATCGATACGAAGATTATATATAGCGAGAGGGGTAGTAACGCGGTATCGCTAGGCAACTAAGTAAGCTTCGCGCAAGCCCGTAGTAGAGTAACGTTATAGTAAGCAAAAAAGGTAGGTACGGCTAAAAGAGGTAGGAACGGCAAACTTTAAAATATAGCTAGTACTTATAGCTAGTATAGGAAAACGGCGAAAGCCTCCTTTTAGTAAATAGTCGGCGTAATACTAGTAGCCTACTATAATATAGGTATTTTTTAGTAGTTCGATTAAATTCCGAACCGGCTTTCTCGACTAGAAATAGAAATACCTATCCGCCGTATAGTAAAACGGCGACTCGCTTTATAGCGAGAATCTAGTAAATTCTACTTAGCAATACTATTAGCAGATAATTAAAAATTATAAAAAAAGAAATAACTAGTATAGGAATTAAACCTACGACCTCTTAGACCCTATCGATTATAGCGCCTTAGAGTTCTCGGGACCTAGGGTAGTATAGCTTAGGGAGCGGGGACTCCTTTAGCGTACCTAGCAACTATGTCTTTTATAGCTAAGAATTATACTACTAGACTAACTAGCTAGAAGATAAAATAGACAGGAAATGTCTAGAATATATACTTTTAGAATACTAGATTCTCGGCGTTCCTACTAGAGAATTCCTACTTCGTAGCCTAGATCTAGGTAGGGCGCGGAGTTGAAATAAGAGGTATAGCTAGCATATATAGCCGGTAAAAGGATACGGAAAGAAGCCTCCTCCTACTAAAAAGCCGGCCTGTCTAGGGAAGCCTGCCGTAGTATAGATATTCTCTAGCAATACGATTAATAGAGAATTAGGGAGCGTTAATAGAGAAGGAGAAGGAGAAGGCATTAAAGGGTTTACGCCCCGAGAGGGGCCGTTTACCGGGTAAGCGATTAGTCTAGTTACTAAATATAAATCCTAATTATTCCGCTATAAATCGACGCCGAATCTTAGCTAGAAGCTATATATCTTTTTATTAAAGAGTAACCCGCTTCGTATAGATAGTAAGAAGGTTAGAAAGCTCTAACTCGGTTATAAGAAATGCCTCCGTAGCTTCCTAAAGAGCACTAATCGCCTTAGCCGTAAATCGTATACCGGACTTAAAATCTAATATAGTTTCTCGGACGAGTCGCTAGAAAGGAGCCTTAGGGATTAAAAGCTTAGTCCCCTTTTTTTCTTAGAATTTCCGGATCTCGCGAAGGGTAATAGTATCCGGTTTAAAGCGCCGGCGTTTGCCCTTTTTCCTTATAGAAGAATAACTCTTCTTCGCGATAGTCTTCGTCTGCCTACTTTTTTCTCCTACTTTAGCTAAAGCCGCCTTGTTTTTCGATACTGTTTTATAAGGAACCCCCTTCCTTTATATATACTACGAATAGTCTTCCTCTTCCGATATCTCGTTCTCGCTATAGTCTTCCCGTACTAAGCGTCCTTTACCCTTACCCTTTTCTAAGTTCTTAAGGTATCTTTATACGCGTTCGGGCGACGAGGGTATACCGGTAGCACTAGACCCCGCAGTAGTCCGGGTTGGTTTGGTTTGGTTTGCTAAGCCGAAATTCTAGTTTAGTTTAGTTTAGTTTGCTAAGAAACCGGTATACGGACCGGTTTGCCGGCTACGTGCCGGCTACGGACAAAAACCTATCCTAAAACACGTCTAAACAGCCCGAAACACAGATGTAATCGTATAGCGTATACAATATAGGCTCCCGTCGCGTCCCGGACTCGTTCCGAGGTCGTCGTATGTCGTCGCAGTTTGCTCGGAAACTAGCTTAGACTAGCGGGGCAAAAAACTAAACCGGAACTAAACCGGAGGGGTACCGCTAAGAAACCAAACTATATACGTTTAGTAGTTCGGAAACCGAACTACTACGGGGTCTAGGTAGCACCTAGAAAATCTCTAAGCCTTTAATCGTATAAAGACATTAAGTGCCTCTTACCTTCCGAACTAAATAGTCTTCTATTAAACCGGTTTAGCAGGCCCTCGTTAGATTCGTAATTAGTACAGTCGCTATAGGGAGAGGAGGCGGCTAACTTAGCAAGGCCCGAAGAGCCGAATCCGTAAGGCATATTTGTATTTTAGAATATAGGGAAAGGGAAGAAGGAGAGGAAGAGCGAATAGAGACTTAGAAATAGTAGTAGGCGAGCGGGGTAGGTTGCTATAGCAACTACTCTATTTAAGAATTTAAAATACATTAGGAACGTATACCGGCTATATACGCCGGCTATATACGCCGGCTATATATACCGACTATATAGGTCGGTTATATATAGAAACTCTAGTAAATGTAGCTATTTGCCGGCTATACCTGCCGGCTATATTACCTTCTACGTAAACGCTTCGCCTACTTTAAGTCGCCCTTAGCTTATATACGCTTCCGCTTCTCGACCCGTAGTCGCCTTCTACCTCTACCCTCTTCCTCTTCGTTATCGCTAATAAGGGTCTCGCTTAGACTAAATTTCGTATTCTCTTCGCGCTCCTAGGTTTCTTCGATCTCAAGCTTTTCTAATTAGTCGATAAGCTCCTTTAACAAGATATATAGTATCTTACCTTAGCGACTCTAGTAGAGGAGGTAGTATCGGAATACTATAATAGATTCGAAGGTAGTAGGCGAGTATATTCGATTAAACCGGCCTTAGTAACGAGCGATACTAAAAGATCTCTTATAGCCTATACCTATACTCGGAATAGCGAGGACGTCCCGAGCGATCGAAGCTATCGTTAGAAACTTAGACTCTAACCGCTGCTATATAGCGAGAATATCGTCTCCGAATTCGTCTTAAAGACTAGTAAGATCTAGAGATATTAGCCCTCTTTCCGAGCCTACAAGTTTAGCACTTACCTACGCTCTAATAGAGATCGAACTCTTCTTTATTTAGTATAGAACTAACTTGCTCTTCTGCCTCTACTTCCTACCTACTAAATAGGTAGGATATCGGAGCCTTCTTAGCCTTCCTTTTCCTAACACGACCTACATTTAGACTAGTTTCTTTCCGACGCTTACTAAATATCTTTTCTAGAACCTCCTAATATCGCTTAAGCTATACCTTGTTATCCTTCTATTCCTCCCTCTACTAGTATATATCCTTTTTAACTAGGTTTAGTAAGCACGTAACGCCGTAGAGCTCCCCGAACGACTCGAAGGTAGTACTATAATATTTGTCTAGCTTAGTATAGGAAGCCTCTATAGCTTTCGTTATAGCTACTTTCTAAGGGACGCTCTTCTTAGCTAGCTTAGCCGCGAGTTCTTTAAGCTAATTAAAGAGCTAGTTATAGTACGTAAAGATAAGGTAGATCGTCGGTCCTCGGGTTCTTCTAATTGTAGTAGTAACCTTTGCGTAATGTTTGCTAATATCTACGAGATACTCTACTTAGCGCTATTCGGCGGGTATAAGCGCGAGCTACTTAATACTCTTAGTATTCTAATAGAGCTCTAGAGCGGTACGTAAAGTACATCCCCTCGTAAGTATATAGAAAGTCGAATCGAATCGGGTCTTAATATCTTAGGTAAAACGGAGTAGGCGCTAAGGAGGCCGCTTTTGCTATCGCTTATTCTATACGATATTCTAGGCATCGACTTTAAGGCGCTCGATAAGGGTCTTTTAAATAGCCTCGAATTAGTTATATCTCTACAAGCTCGAGTTCGTATAGATTGCTAGACGACGAAGCTAGAAAAAGAGGGTTAATGCTATCCTAGATTGCCGGCTATAGGTGCCGGCTATAGGTGCCGGCTATAGATAAAGGTTATACCTTATATAAAACGAGAGCGAGGCTCTCTGCCTTATTCTATTTTATTGCCGTAACGAGTTTCTCGACTCTCGACTTTGCTTTACCCTTATCTAGGACCTTCTATTAGTCGTCGTTAGATAGTGCAATTTTAAGCGTCTTAAAAAGGGCTCGGATCGCAATTTGAACTATATAAGCGAGGTAGGGAAACTTCTATAGGGATGTAACCGCTAATATTAGCTCCTATTCTATAGGGCCGTTAGGGTTTCTTGTCTAAGGGTCCTTATTATCTTCCGGGTCGTACGTATCCGAAATCGTAGTAAGCTTAATATTAGGTAGATTAAGCTAGATTATAGACCTTGTAATCTCGTCTATATAGTCGACCCTATCGGTACTATTAGTTATTTCGAAGACAAATGCAAATAGATAGTATATATAACGCCTTATATAATGTTCGATTATTACTAGCGTTGTCTATAGTAATCGAGATTAGTTTCGTAGTTACGCTAACCCTATCTATTACCGTATAGATAAGCTTCGCTATATCCTAACCGGTATAGGAACCTAGAATTTCTAGGAATCCGATTAGCATTTCCTAGAGTTTCTAATCCGAATTAATAAAGTATAGTATAATAGAGAGGAAGGAGGCCCTTATAGTCCGGCTTAACTAGCTATCGATAGTAATAGCTACTCGGCGAGATTATAGAGAATCTCCCGAATATCGTCTAACGTAGCCTCTTTATTCTTCTCGAATATAGTACGCTACGTAGTCGCGCCTAGAAATATAGGAAGGTACTTTGTAAGATATAGGTATGTCTTCTATATAGAATCCCTTTCGAAGAGGTCTTCCGGAAGACCGTTTATAGCTAACATTTCGTTTGCTACTGTTCTTTTCCGGAAGGTTGAGAATGCTAAGACCTCTAGTTTTAAGCCTCGTAGAACACTAAAATTAGGCTTTCTATGCCTTCTATTACTATAATCACACCGCCTCTTTTATACTAGCCCCCTAGTATGTGTTGTAATAGCTTCTTGCTACCGGAGGTCGCTATTCTTGTCGCTACGAGCATAGCGACTGAGATTTAGCGCGTATACGTCGAATACAACGTTATATCGGAAGCACGCGCGACGCGTTCTCGAAAGGCACCTTCGAAGGACCTACTAGCGCACAAGGAAGCGGTAGAGCGGCGCGAGTCGCCTACTAAGAAGGGCAAGAAGAAGGCGGTCGGCGGAGGTAGTAGTAGAAAGCAGAAGAAGACGGCGTAGTAGAAGAAGTTTAACAATATAACCGCTTTCGAGGCCGCGGCGCAGAGGGACTTCTAGGTTAACGATGTCGCTACTGCTATAGAAGAAGGTAATAACGGCGAGGTTGATATAGCTAGTCAAGTTAAGGTTGGCGAGTTAACGCGTTTAGCTAATAGCTCGCTATTACGAGGGCAGTATAGGGGGCGCCTAGTTAATAGTTAGTAGATAAACGAGGAAGACGTATCTACGCTATCTCATAACCCTCGTAAGGACCTTCAGTATAAGCAAACCTAGCGCCTTCTTACTAGCAACAACGAGTTAGCATTCGAGAACTATAACCGCAATGGCGCTAGTACTTAGTACGCCGAAGATACGTACTATTAGGCTAATAAAGAAGCGCAGAAGAAGCAGCTCTATATCGGCGACTGTGTATTAATCGTGTCCGCTACTAAAGTAACGAAGGGTAACTAGTTTAAGTAGAGTTAGAAGAAAGGTAAGGTAACGATATTCTTATAACGGCTGCTGTTTCTAATCCTTCTACAGCGGACGATTACAACAAGGCCCTCGACTACGCCGTAGAGTTAATAAACGATAGTAGAGACAAGATTAAGATTGATATCGAGTTTAAGACTGCCGCTAAAGACGCTAGAACTGGAGCTATTCTCAAAGTTAGCAAATTGAAGCCAAACGACTAGCAGACTATTAATAGTGTTGCCTTTATTGCTAAGGAGCAGAAACGAGGCAATTATACGACTAAGCTTCTTACTAGTTACATGTGTACTCTCCCTAGCTGCGAGAACTACAATAACTACTGCTATAGACCTAAAGGACTACTAGATATTGAGCGCTATCATTACTAGTTCTATAGTAAGGCTACAAAGCTATAGTTATATGCACTTACTATTAAGGAAGAGGGTATAACACTTCGAAAGCCGCTATACAGTGTATTCGCTAAGATGCAGTTATTTAAGGAGAAACAGCAGTCTCGGAAGCCTTATAGTCTACTTGCTGCTATAAAGGAGCCCTTCTAACAGACTCTAGCAAGGGGACGCTCTATAGCACCAGTTTATCTACCGCCGCCGGCTATTGACTATATCAAGCTCTTCGAGACTATATTCAACTTAATCAATTAGCAGCTAGGCGTTGCTCCTGCCGCTTAGCAAGAAGCTTAGCCTATACAACAACAACAACAATAATAAGAGTCACCTGTTCCAAAGCAGGTTGCTTAGCGGCTTAATACACCGCTAAGAAGTCTACTTAGACAGTTCTTTATATAGGCAGCGACATAGCATAAATAGAAAGAGCTAGAAGATAAAGAACAGCTCTTAAAGATGGAAGCACACTTTGTAACTAAACGATATAACTGTAACTAGTTGTATCAACTTCCTTTAAGAGAGTAGAAGGAGCTTAGCTTCTTTAAAGGCGACCTAGGTACGTTGCGTGACTGTCTAAAGCGTTTTTAGAAGGAAAAGTTAGCTAAGAGAGAGTGAGACAATAACGATATACGTGACGGAGCGACGGCTGTTCTTATTAGTTTAGGTTAGCTAGGCGTTTGCTTATAATCTACGAATTCAATAGCTTGTTATTTGCTCCGTTGCGTATACCGCTATTATTATCGTTGCCTCGAGAGTGCTTTCCGGAGGTGAAAGCGGAGGAGGCATATAGGGCTTAGCAGTACGCACTATTACATTATTAATTTTGCTACGCCAACAATACACTAACTATATATATAAAAATCGCAGCGGAGCTTTAGATACATATTATCTTATTATCCTATAGATACTAAGATATATTATCGATGTTGTAGTGGTTAGATCTAAAGCGACTAGAGATTGCTAGTAAGCTAGCTTTCTACGTCAATCTCGGCTTTATCTTCAAAGCCGTATACGTTATATCCGCTATGCTTAAATAAGCCTATTACATCTATCTTGCTAACGTAGTCTAGAGCCTATATAAGGAAGTCTTAAAAGGACTCGAAGTTAGCTATAAGGTCTTTGTTCTTCTTTAGCTATTTCTTTAGGATTGCGAAGGTCTATTCAATTAGGTTTAAGTTAGGAGAGTATAGCGGCAAGTACTTAAGAGTGTAGCTAGCTAACCGGATTATCGACTCGACCTTCTCGCTATAGTAGATTGAAGCGTTGTCTATTATAATAATTATACTTCTATTAAGCAGCGGCAGCACTTTATTCTCAATCTAGTCGTTAAAGGTAACCTAATTAACAGCGCCTTAGATACAGAGGGTATAGGGCAAGTATCTATTGATTGTAAGCGCTAGAAGTACTAATATTCGTTCTTGCCGTTGCGTATACTAATAGTCGTAGCAATCAATCCCCTTCGGAGACTATCCAAACTTGCGGTGTCCACTCTTCTTATTAGAAGCCGTCTTATCGATAAATACTAACTTATCGACAGGCTATTTCCAGCTCCTCGTATACTAGGCGGCTCTTGCTAGCGGATTGCGCTCCTTCGCGACCTTCTAAGAGGCCTTCCTTATCCATCTAATCTTGTATAAACAACGCTATACTATAGACGGATCTACCTCAATCTCGAAGCGATCGAATAGCACTATACACATCTCCTTAAGGTACGTCTTAGGTCGCTTTAAGAGGTACTTAAGGAGGTAGATTTCTATTTCCTTCGTTATCTTCCTCTTACGACTCGATTTAAACCGCTTCGACGGCAAGAACACCTTACTAAACTAATTATAACAGAACTTCTAGCGATATACGGTCGACTGGCTCGTACCTGTCTTTAATACAATGTCGATTATATCGAGTCTACTATCGAAGTATTCTTTAGCGAGTCGAGCGGTACGGGCAGGCAGGGCGGTAGGAAGGGCGCGGACGGCGCAGAAGAGGTAGAATAACACTAATAACAACACCTTAGACTGCATATTCAACGGCTATACCAACAACATGTATTTTCTCGTGTTTGGGGCTATATAGCTAAAGAATGGGAAGAAATGGCCGATTTACTAGCAAATTCGTAGTAGGGTTTCCTAGGTCTTAGCATTCTCAACCTTCCGGAAAAGAACAGTAGTACTTAAAATCTTCGGGGGAGAAATCGGAAGCCTTTAATACTTAAGCTTCCTTCTACGTAGCCTATAAAAATTAGCAGTTTTTATAGGGTTAAGTTAAGGACCCTCTAGCTATAGCTAGTAGCTATAGCCGGTAGCTATAGCCGGCAGCTATAGCCGGTAGCTACGGCCGGTATATTTAGAAGACGTACCTCTTTCTCGAACGCCGCATCTACCTTAACCCTTACCTCCCCTTAAGATTCCCGATACCGTTTAGAACGGAGATAGTTAGTAGGCGATAAATTCCTATTAATTATCTTCCTTAAGAAGAAGGCAATCGAATACTAATAATAGTCCTTGTCCGATTGTTGTAATATAAGAGCTAATATAGCAAACTGTAAAGCGTTAGTCTTAATACGGATTAGTTTGCTTAGTACGAAGTAGTATAATAAGGGGACTTTAGTAAAGCGTTGCTTTAAACCGTTAAAAGCAGCTTGTGCTTTGTTAGTCTATTTAAATTCTCTAAATAGGTTAGCCTTAGTTTTAGTAAGCTTAGTTAGAGGCATTATATACCGTAAATAGCCCTTAATAAAGCGACGATAGAAGTTAGCAAAACCTAGGGATAATTGAAGCTCCTAAATACTAGTAGGCGTTAGCTATTTAGTAATTGTTTTAATCCGATTAGGATTAGCCTTAATACCCTTAGTTAATACGAGGAAGCTAAGGAAGGCTACCTCCTTAGTAGCAAAGGTGCATTTAGAAGGCGTGTAATATAGTCTATAGGCCCTTAGGCGATCGAGTACCTTACGTACTATAGCCTAGTGCTCTATAACATTAGGTAAATAGATATAAACTAGGATGTTATCTAGGTAAACTATATAGAGGTAGTCTAATAGGCCTAATAGGGCCCGATTAATATAGGACTAGAATGTTATAGGGGCATTAGCTAGCCTAAATAGTATAACTAAGTACTTAAAACAGCTATAACGAGTGCGGAAGGCTGTCTTCTATTTATCGCCCTTACGAATATAGATACGATAGTACGTATCCTTAATATCTAGTATAGTATAAAAGTAGGCGCTAGAAAGGCGATCGAGGGTCTCGTTAATAAGCGGAAGTAGATAGCGGTCCTTAATAGTAACAGCGTTAAGTCTACGATAGTTAATATATAGGCGTAGGCTACTATCCTTCTTTAGAACAAACAGGATTAGTATACTAGTAGGGCTATTACTATACTAGATTCGACTATTAGCTAGGTTCTTATCTAGGTATTTACGTAATATAGCGAGTTTACGCTTACTAAGGTTGTAGAGTAGCCTAAAGGGGACCTCCTTGCTCTCTATAATATTAATCTTATAATCCGTCTCTTTAAATATAGGCAATGCCGATACTAGGTAGTGTTTAAACACCTTAATATAGGTTTCTCGAATAGGCTAAGGTATACGAGTAAGCTAATTAGGATCTATACTATTAGGGGGCACTAGTTTATCGTTATTACTACCGAGTAGGTCGGTAGTCGGATTAGCTAGTATTAGGTTGCTAATAAATAGGACCCTAATATCGTTAAGGCACTCGCTAGTATTAATGTGTTTAATGTCCTTCTTCCTAGCGATTCTAAATCGCTACTATTAGCTGCCTAGGTCTATAGTTACGGCGTAGCGCTTAAGAATAGGGTTTCCGAGGATAATATCGGACGGAAGGTTGTCTATATCTACTATATAGGCAGTAAAATCTAATAGGCGCTTATTACCGAGGTCGTCTTTTAGAACTATAGGAATATAGTAAGCCCTATAGGTTAAGTGCCGAGCGTTATTAAACTAAGTAAGAGTTAGTAGGTTAGCCCTATTTAATTATCGAAGGTCTAGTTGCTTAGCTAGGCGATAGCTAATAAGGGTACTAACTGAATTTCCTAGGTCTAGTATAACCTTAGTCTTATAGTTAGTTCTATACGTGTCTTATATAAGGCAGGTACGTATAATAGCTAGTATAATATCGATAGTTTTACGCCGTACGAAGCTAATAGTTAGTGCGGCGCCTAATCTTTTTTCGACTAATTAGAAGGTTAGCCTATAGAGGTAGCGTTAGCTACTAAAAGGTACTTTCGGTAATCGGCGGTAGTACGGTCGATTCGGGCCTAATCCCTAGGTTTGTCGCATTAGCCTAGTAGATAGCTAGTACTGTTATAATTAAAGCATTTTAATCCGGTCGGGAGGTTACTATAGCTACTGCTATTATTAGTTAAACAGTTAGCGTTATAAGAATACGAGCCCCTTCTACGGCCCCTATTACGGCCTCCTCTATATAGCCGCCGGCTATAGCCTCTTCTACGGTCGTTGTTACTATTCCTATTATTAGTATTATTGTTTTAGTAGGAACCTTAGTTGCCTCCGCGGCTACGGTTGTTAGCGGCTAGTCGTATCTTAGATTCTAACCGTTATTAAAGCTATACTATACGCTCTATAGTTTCGACTTTAACTAAAAATTAAATGTATATAAGATTAGCCTATTTAAACATACGGCGGTGGTCTAATTTAAGGACTAATTCCTATTTTAATTTAGGTCGCACTTCGGAGATCTAGATAGAGTTAGTCTTAGCTAGCAAATCGTCTTTAAGGGTCTTTAAATAGGCTTTAAATAAGCGAGCCGATTAATTAGTCTTTTGTTTAGCTCGGAGGTACTAGTCCTAAGCATATTGTTGCCTTAGTATAGGGTTTCTAAGGGTGTCTAGTATAATAGTCTTATAGTCTTGCTATTTTCTAGCGGCTTAGTTATAGAGGGAGTTAAAATAGTTATCCTAGGTGCGCTTTAGGTCGCTATTAATATACTATATAGTATAAACAACTAGAGAGTAGTCGTCTAGTAGCGCTCTTAGTACGTTGCGCTAGTTAAGTTTACAGTTACGAATGTAGTCGTTGTACTGCTTTCAACTAGAGCTATCGAATACGGTGTAGTCCTTAAGCTTAGTATCCTTCTTTTAAACTAGGACGGATAGTAAGGAAGGCCCTACTATCGGCTCAGTGTTAGTTATTAGGGCTTCGTATAGGCGGCGAATTTCGAGGAGATTATCCTTTAGCTATTGTTCTTAACGCAAGGTAGTAAGCCTGTTCTAAGTAGCTTCTTAAAGTCTCGCTACTAGCTAGGGGCCGAAGGCTAGTTAGTTATATCGACGATAGATAATATTGCTAAGAATATCGTTAATAGGCAATTCTAGATTATTACCTAGAACTATAGGCTCCTCGTTAATAGGCTCTATGCTACTAGTATTGTTATTGCTAGCGCTGCTAGCGGCGCCGCGGTTGTTGTTGCTTCGTAATAAGCCGGCTATTATAAGGGGTAATACTAATAATATATTATAGCCCCTTATAGTACGGATATAGCGGAATTAGTAGATATCGGTCTAGTACGATTGACTCGGTATAATAGGCCGTATAGAAGGCCTTGCTTAATAATTAGTACGGTTGTTTAATAGAATAGTACGTATAGGTCCCGTTCTTCGGGCGTAATATAGTTAGATTAACGGTTTTCGGGGCTATACCGCTAAAAGCTTAAAATAAGGACTATCTAGCTACTGCCCTTAAAGGGTAGATCGAATACTATATAAGAAGGGTTATATTAGTAGGTAGATAGGGTAGTAGTAGGTATAGGTAGTATTCGATAAGAATCTAGTAGGAGAGGGAGGAAGGTAGAAGAGTTAGCCTAACGCTAAGCGCTAAGCCCTACCTAAGGCATTAAGACCCTAGCTTTACTCGGCCTAGTTATATACTAATTACGTATAGCCTCTTTAGCCCTAATAGTAGTACCCTATAATAAATTCCTACTACTAGGATTCGGAGAGAATAAATCTAGCCCTAACTGTCGTCTAGGACTAGATAGGCTCGAAGGTAAGTATATAACCTCCTCTCGGCGTTGTCGTAATCTCGCTCGTATATTAGACTATTTCGACTATCGTCCCGTTATTACCCTTCCTAGTATAGCGCCTAGTATATATATAATATCGGTCGGTATATTTTAAAGTTTCGTATAGTAAGGTAAGGACTTAGGAGTAGTAGATATATACTAGCAGCTATAGGGAAACACCCTTTCTTTTATAGTATCGTATCGTTAGGAACAGCTAGGTAGTAAATAGCTAGCTACCTTTTTTTTTATTTCCTAGCTACCTAACTACTAGATTTTTTTTTCCTAGCTACCCTAGCTAGCCTAGCTACTAGAATTTCTTTCCTAGCTACCCTAACTATCTAAATTTTGCCTTCTATACGGTAGCTCTCTCCTACTAACGGAACCGAGCTACTATACCTAACGAATCTAAGCTCGTTTTTAGTCTTAATCTATCCTCTTTCGGCGTAAGACACTCGATAAGCAAATACTTAGGCCGAGTCTAACTACGAAACCTAAGACTAACTAATAGCTCTATTAACTAATCCTAATCTTCGAACTCCTTCCGCTTCTTAGTAAAGACCTTAAAGAGCGCTCGAGCTTCGTCGGGTACCTACGGAGTAGTCGAGATAAAGCCGTATCGCTAAAATAGGTAATCCTTCGGAGGCTTATATAGAGATTTAGAGAATTCTAACGCTAACCTATCCTACTAGTAGCTTAGATTCCGGATATAAGCCCTCTCTGCCTTAGTAAAGATTTTATATAGTAGTAGTACTCTGCCCTCGAGAAACGCTTTCTATTTAACTATTAGTATCTACCGGCTACGAACGCCGGCTATATATACCGAGTATAGAATAATTACCTATACCCCTTCCTCCTTTAGTAATACTTCTACCGTTCCTAGATACCTAGCCCCGATCGTATTAATCGTAAGCTACTTTGCCTTTATAAACGTAAAGGCTTCGCTCTAATACTAATAAAGAAACTTCTACTCTATATCGAGGATATAAAGACGACTAGCCTCGATTCTAATCCTTGCTAGCTTTTCGTAGTAGCTTTAACTATAATATTCTAGATTAATAGGACTTGTACCCTAGCCCTTTACTAGTATCTCGTCTCTTTAACTATACTCGATCTACTCCTAGCGCTTATCGTCTATAGCGTTAGGCCCTAAGACTATACCTATTACTAGATTAACGTATAGTATCTCCTCGCTTTTTTTAGTCCCTTTATTCGTAGTATTAAGCTCTATCGCGGTATCCTAAACTCTAGTATTATTGTTATCGGCTATCTAAATATCTCCGTTACTATCGGTCGTATCGATAGAGGTAGCGGCTATAGGTCTAAATACTATTAGTTAACGTCTTAAAGAAAAATATGCCGGCTATAGCTACCGGCTATAGCTACCGGCTATAGCTACTAGCTATAGCTACTAGCTATAGCTACTAGCTACGGCCGCTAGCTAGATTAACTTACGCTACTAGAACTTCGCGCTCGAAAAGTAGCCGTAATTCTTTCTTCCTCTTAGCCTTCTCTTAGGTTGTCTTCTTATTCTAACCTTTACTTTTTTCTATAGGCGCTAGCTATCGATAGAATGCCTTATTCTACGTCTTTCTTCTCTTATCCTTAGCTCTTTTATCCTTATCTATCTTCTCCTTTCTCTCGCGGTCTCGTACGGAATTCTTCTTCGTAGAGTACTCCTTTTTAGTCTTACGCTTTTTAGTTAGATACTTAGGCAAAACGAACTCGCGGTCTTTAGTTCTATCTTCTATTTAGCGCGCGGCGCGCTTCTCTCTTACTATTATAAGGAAAAGGGGCGGGGCGTAGCGTATAGTAGTTATTATCGGTATAGGTATAGAGGAAGAAGTTAAAAGGTATAAGAATATCGCGAAGCCCTAATTGTTGCCGCCTATGTAACGTTATGTAGGTAAGCTGTCGCAACTACGGTAACTACGCCCCGGTAACGGCAACTACGGCCTAGGAATAGCAACTGCGCCCTAGCAACGGCAACTACGCCCTAGCAACGGTAATAGAGTATAGTAAATATAACCTAGTAACTATTATAGCCGGCAATCGTAGCCGGTAGTCGAATAAGAGTATCCTTATAGTAAAACTACGCCCTAGTAACAGCAAAAGAGCGTAGTAAATGTAACATAGTTACTAATATAGCCGGCAATCGTAGCCGGCAGTCGAATAAGAGTATCCTTATAGCAAAACTAATATAGTCTCTAGTTTAAACTAGGAATCTATATAGTTCGAAAAAACTAAACCGGAACTAGGGAGCTAGTTCGCCGCTAAGAAACTAAACTATATACGTTTAGTAGTTCGGAAACCGAACTACTACGGGGTCTACCTAGTAATTAAATATAGCCCTATAACTTATCGGTATACTAGGAGGGATATAGAATATCAGAACTCCTTTTATCCACTTCTACTATTAATAATCTATATTCTACTTAGTAGCTAGGTATATTAGAGCCTAGAGTAACAAAAGCTAAAAGCAGCCTCTATTTCCGATATTATTAAAAAGGCCTCGTAATTACTCGATAAGCCCGTAGTACGCTCCGTTAGCAACTCCCTATAGCCCTATATACGGCCTTATTAGATAACCTTTAGCAGAAGCTATAAGAGGAGCGCCGCTCGCGTTATACTTACGACTCTTTAATCCGTAGCGACTACTTAGCCCTTCGATCCTAGGTCGGTATACTATAGCGTACTACTAAAAAAGAGAGCAACTAGCTTATCGAGGCCTTAGCTAACGAAGTAGCGATCTACTAGGTAGACGACTATAAATTGCGATAGGAACTTTCTAACTAGGTCGAGGAATTAAGATAATAGCTTTCGACCTCCTTTATATCTAATAGTAACGACTAGGCGTATATTATAGTTTAAGATCTATATAAGGAGTTTATCGATCTTAACGCTAGCCTATTCGATACAGCTACGCCTACTAGTATAATAAGTAAGATTTAGGATCTCGACTACCGTATATAGTAGTAGAATACTAAGCTAGAGACTTTAAGCGACTCTAATAGCAAAGTTAAAGATATAGTTAACGAGCTATAGAAAGAGTTCCTCGAACTTAACGATATCCTCTTTAATACCGATATACTAAATAGCCTAATTAATAAAGTCGCTAGTCGAGCTAAGCGTTCGAAGTAGAAAAATAAAGCATTAGAATCTAAGATCTAGGGTATAGAGGAGGCTGTTGCTACTATATAGGGGATACTAGTCCGCTACGGTATCGACGAATTTACCTAAGTAATAGAGTATCTATCTAAGTTCTAGAGCGAGGGGATTAGTCTTATTAAGGTAGCGGGCCTACTTATAGGCAAAGTAGCAAAATATTTCTAGCCTAGCGAGACTAAAGTATATAATTAATATAGTAGTATAATTAGTAAGTAGTGTTTCTTTTTTCGTCCCCGGTATATCTCTAAATAATATCGGACGTATATATATATATAGATATATCGATTAGATAATAGTAACCTAGTTCGTAGTTATAATAGGTCGAGATATATAACTATATAGGCTCTTATACCTTAGTCTAGGTTAGGTATAATACGTCTAGAGCTAGAGCCGGAGCTAGTCTTAGTAGTGCGACGCGGCCTAGAGCTATTCCTTTACGACTTTACGGAGCGAGTCGATAACGGAAGTTATAAGCCGCTTATTACCTTGTTTAGATAGAGCAAACTACTAAGACGAGCTTCTTCGCTTTTCTCGTCGGTTTCGATATAAGGTCGACGATTCTTACGGCTAGCCGATACTACTAGTATTCTACGTTACGGAGATCGGAAGCCCGGCCTATACCGCCGTAGCTTACTAAGATTTATAGAAAATTATATAAAGTCTTCGAAATGCTATATTCTCTCTCTTACTAACTGTATAGTTCTATTTAAACGAGCGGATTATAATAATATCTCTATCTATCTTTAAAATCCTAATTTTAATACGGTATTTAATATCTAGTATATAGCTTAAAGGACACTAATAGATTTACCCCGCTAAGTAAAGTAATAGGGGCGCTAATAATTTTACCCTACCTAGCGAGGTACTAACAATTTTACCCTACTACCTATAGGCGTATATATTAGAGTCTTAGGTATAGTTCTTTACTTATACTAAGTAGAAAGACTATATAGCGCTCGGGACCGTTATTCTAAAGAAACTCTTACTTATTACTCCCTATTAGCGGCGTCGGGAACTCTATAGTTTTAAGCGCTTATATAGGTTATATCCTTAGGTATCGTTCTTAGCTTGCCCGAGGCCGCGCCGTATAAACCTCGCTAATGCTTAGAGAGGCATACTATTCTAAGTTACTCCCGAGTCTACTAATACGAGCTTATAGATCGCTAGCAAGGTTTAATATAGCGTAGCCTCGGTAATAAGATAAGATAAGTATAAACGACTTGGTGTGTGTAGTAGTCTCTAATAAGATAAGATAAGTACAAACGACTTAACACACACAGTAGTCTCTATTACGCATATAATGCCTAAGGCTAACTATATATACTTTATCTTTAGGCTTTCTATAGATTAGCCCGTCTCTATTACATATATAATACCTAAGGATAAAACTATATACTTTATTTTTAGGCTTTCTATAGATTAGCCCTCTTCTGAATATATTGTAGTTTGTGTCTTTCGTAGTTGTAAGCCCCCTGCGTTTCTAACGCAATTTAATACTTCTAATAGTTGCCCGACTACTACGTAGCTAGCGCTTATTACTAAAAATTGCGCTAATACTAATATTATCGCCGCCGCCCTTATAACTACCCTCGAGTATTCTAGTACGTACTAGTCTAACTCGAGTCGGTTACTATAACATTAGTATTCGCTGTCCGCTATACTAGAATATAGGCGCGCCTATCGGCGGCCTCTTAAGATAAGTCTATAGTCTCCTTCTATATTATTGCCGTTACTATCTATAATAGCTCCCTCTATAACCTCTAACGCTTATACAAGTAATATCCCTAAGCTAAAGAATAAGGAGAATTATCTAGTATAGGCCTATACCGCTAAGGGTACCCTTAAAGGTATATAGGTATAGCGCTATATCTAAGGGACCTGCCTAAAGCCTAAAATTAAGCTATTATCGACTAAGACCTAGGAACAATTCGAAGACCGCTAAGATAAATAGGAGGTAAAGGACTAGTTAGCGTATACGTAGATATTCGCTAACTATATTTCCGAGATCTAGTAGTCGTTACTTAGACTCGATACCTCTAAGATAGTATAGGATTATCTATATAAGAAATATACTAGTAAAGGTAGGTCTACTAAATTTATACTCTTCTAGGACTATATTACCCTTCGCTACGATAGCAAGGACGTCGAGAAGTTCTATAATAAGTATAAGAAGAAGTTCGGTACCTTAAAGGATACTAAATTAGCTATTAGCTAATATTAGGCTATCTATATATTTATTATATAGATCGTACTATTCTACGAGGCTTTCGTATAGATACGCCGTAAGCAGATACGCGCCTTAGAATACACTATTAATAATAGCACCCTTAATAATATTATTAGCGCGTTACTAGATAAGAACGTAGCTTAGTTAAAGTAGGCCTAGTATAGTAGCTTCTTTAGTCTTTAGCGCTAGCTACTATAGTAAGACGGTATTAGCAATTATAATAGTTAAGGTAACTCGAACCGTAGCGGTCGTAGTAGCTATAGAAACAATAATAGTAACGGTCGAGGCCGCGGTAGAAACAACTAGAATAGTTACTAGTCTAACCGTAAAAAATGCGCCTATTATTAGTAGTCGTATCCTTCTAACCGCTACTATAACAAGTACCCTTATCTAAAGGAGGAAGACTTACTACGCCGTAAGTAGCAAAAGGCTAAGAAGAAGGGGGTATAGTAGTAGCGTAGACTAACTACTTAGTAATAATAGCCGCCCTAGTCTAGTATATAAGGCCTGTTTACTAAGAATATACTACGCTTATTCTATAATAATCTCCGTCCGGAATTAGTACTGTTACCTAGTTTAGGTAGTAACTACGCCTTTAATACTATTACTATTAGCGATACGGTATCTATAGCGCTTACTATAGCGACTCGTCCTACTAACTAGGTTATAGATTCTAGTACTAGTATATATATAGTTAATAATCCTACCCTACTTTATAAATATAAAGGTTGTTATATCCTATTCGATTTAGAAGTAATACGAAGTATATAATAATAGTAGGCATTACTTAGATAGAAGTAGTTAACGAGTATAGTATTAGTAATATAAAATTATTAGAGACACTATATATACTAGGCCTAGCTACTAACCTTCTATCTACTAAGAATCTCGCTTCCGTACGATATAATATCCTCCGAGAGCTAAAATTATAAAGCCTAATTGTCCTCGATCGTTTTAATAATTTAGTTAGTAACCCTAACTAGCGAAATTCCCCTTTTATCTTACTTTACGTGTAATCTAAGGAACGCTACTATAAGACATAGAAAGTCTCTACTATAAAAGGTAGAAAGGGGTCTAGGTACGGCTCGGTAAAGAGAAACCTAGATCTAATATCCTATATACGGCCTATAATCCGTAATAGCGGAATTCTTAGCGTACGTCCTATAACTCGTAACGTAATTAGCTATAACGGCTTTAACTTCCTATACTTCTACGACTCTAGTCGATAGTAGTAGCGACAAAATTCTCGTAACCTAAGACTAACTCCCTACTTAGGATCGTATTACCTAAACTAGAGCCTATGTAAAGAATCTTAAGAGCTATTAAGGGTACCGAAAATGTTCCTATTAAACCCGGAATTCCTATCTACCTAACTCGTAAAGAGATTACGACTTAACTCGGCTTTATAAAGTTAGCTCGCCTCCTTAATCTAGAATAGAAGAAGGAAGTCTTAGCGGAATATAAATTTGCGCTATAAGAGTTCTAAGTAGAAACGCTTAAGTATTAGACGAAGAAGGATATGTATAATAAATACTCTAAACGTAAGATAGATTGCCTCTCCTAGCTTATATCTAAGGTTTATCTATCTATTTATAGCTCTATTCCCGAGACCGATAAACTAAAGGATTTCTACGAAGCTATCTTAAAGCATTGCTAGAAGAGCAAGTCTCGTCGTCTTTAGGACGCTACTTATAAATAGTATACTACTCGAGAATTTTATTACGATAATATATCTAAATACCTAAATAATCGTACCCTATAGCGACTCGAGATATATAATATTATAGGCAATCCTAGCTAAGTCTCTAATAAAGAGTTTATATTCGTTATACCTAAAGAATTAGGAGGAGAATATAATAACTATAAAGTAGTATATAATCGCGCTTACAATATAGGTACTATCTTTACGGTCAAATCTCTTAAGACTTAACTACTTAGCGAAGCGACCCGGGTTCTTTAGAAGAAAAAAACCGAAGTAGTTAAGAACCTAAAACGTAACTATAATAGTAATAAAGGATCCTATAATAAGAACTCTAATAAAAGCTACGATAAGAACTCTAGTAATAATAAAGAGCGTAAGAAGCTAGACTACTACGGGAAATAGAGCAACTACGACGAGAGCGAATATTAGACAAAGTACCCTAAGAAGATACCTACTAAGAAAGACAGTAGAGATAAGCTAGCCTCGATATCGGACTAGTACTCGTCTAAGCCTAAATCTTAATACCTCGTAGTTATAGATAAGATAACATTTATTAAACGACTAAAGCTAAGTAGTTAGACATACCTAGTTTTTAGAGATAAAGACGATTTCCTTATAGCCTTATAGAAAGCTCGAGAACAAGCCTCTATCCTAGAACTAGAGAAAGCCTTTAACCTATCGTATAAGTAAAAGCTACTAGAACCTATATCTATATATAAGAACCCGAATTATTACTTCTAAGTTGAACGTAATTTTTAAGGCAATAATATACTAGCTTATATCTATACGGTCGATAGATTCCTAGATAAATACGATTATCGTTAGGAAGAGCTTCGGCGTATTTATAATTAAGTAACCTAGCTCGAATAAAGTGTAATATATTAGCGCTCCGAGGATATTACAACTCGAAACGTTAAAGTATAAGAGCAAACCCCTATCTAGAAGCTACGATACTCTAGTATAATATCTCCCTTAATTGTCTCTAAGACCTATACTAACGACTTATAGTTCTCTAAAATAGTAGAGCTTAGTAATAAAGAGAAGGCAGACGAAGAGATTATATAGATATATATTAGGGAAAGATACGGCGATACTTATACTTATAATACTACTAGTATATAGGAAGTTAACTTAACCCTACTTTATATCCTAGCTACTCTAGATAGTAAGCTTAATTTAGATACCTAGCTACTATACAGAGGTATAAGTATATATCTCTATAATAATAGTAAATAGTTTACTAAACTATATTCCTTCTAGTACCGCCTTAGGACTATAGACGCTTATAGTACCCTATAAGTCTAAGAGGGAGGCAATATTACTATCCTACTCTAGTTACTATAGCAACCTATCCCGCTTACCTACTAACTATTTCTAATTCTCTATTCGCTTTTCCTCTCTTTCTTCCCTTTATCTATATTCTTAAAGATAAATATACCTTAAGGATTCGGCTCTTCGAGCCTTACTAAGTCGGCCGCCTCCCTTTCTTTTAGCGACTATCCTAAGTACGAATCTAACGAGGACCTACTAAGACGGTTAAATAGAAGACTATTTAATCTAGAAGGCAAGAAGTATAAATGTCTCTTTACGATTATAGGCTTATTAATTTTCTAGGTCCTAGCGATATACCCTCGTCGCCCGAATACGTATAAAGATACCTTTAGAGCCTAAAGGGCAAAGGTAAAGCAAGCTAAGTATAGGAAGACTATAGCGAGAACGAGATATCGGTAGAGTAAGACTATCTATAGTATATATATAAGAAGGTAGTTCCTCGGAAAATAGTACCGAAAAACAAGAAGGCTTTAGGTAGATAGGAAAAGGCTAAAGCGGCTAAAGAGAGTAGGCGGATAAAGACTATCGCGAAGAAAAGTTGTTATTCTATTAAAAAAGGGTAAAAGGTAGGACTCGACGATAAAGAAGCGGCGCTTTAAACTAGGTACTATTACCCTTCGCTAGATCCGGCTATTCTAAGATAAAAGAGGGACCGAGCTTTTAATCCTAGAGACTCCCTTCTAGCGACTCGTCTAAGAAACTATATTAGATTTTAAGTCTAGTATACGATTTACGGCTAAGGCGATTAGTGCTCTTTAGGAAGCTACGGAGGCATTTCTTATAACCGAGTTTAAGCTTTTAGAACTCCTTACTATCTATACGAGGCGGGTTACTCTTTAATATAAAGATATATAGCTTCTAGCTAGAATTTAGCGTCGGTTTATAGCGGATTAATTAGGGTTTGTATTTAGTCGTTAGATTAACCTAAAAGGAGGCTAATTTTTATCTCCTTTTACCGGCTATAGGTACTAGCTATATTTCTAATTTTATCCCCGCCCTATACCTAAATCTAAGGTACAAAGTAGAAGCCTAGCGTCCTATATTAACTCGGCTATTATAGAGACGAGCTATATTTAGACTAGTTTCTTTATATATCGCAACCTAGCGGGTAGTAAGCGAAAGGGCGATAGAACGTTTATAATACGTCTCTATTTAGACCTAAAATATAAAGATCCTAAGGAGCCCTAGTATTATAACTATAAGGAGATTCTTTAGTATTAGTACTTCGATCCTCTATACTACGAGGTAGATAGTAAGCCTACGAGAGAGAAACTTTAACGAGAGATCCTCTATAATATATAGCGCTATTATAGAGCGATAGATACGTACTAAGTCCTATAACTAGAAGAAGAATTAAAATAGCGACCGAGGAGGAGATCGATAGTATATTAGTAGAGTCGAGATCTTATAAGCTAAGTACGAGATAGTATAGGCTCTAAGTCGTTTAGAGTAACGTACTATATAAATAACTAGGCGTACTACTCTTATTTACTTACGACCTATATCCTAGGATACTCTTCTCGTACCTTTTATACTCTTTTCTAATACCTTACCTATAAGCGCTCTACGATAACCGAGTAAATATAAACTATAGGATTTCCGCTTAGTACCTTCGTTATAGAAACTTTTTTTCTAATCGCGTCGATCCTACCGATCCTATCGATCCTAAGCGATTAGGATCGACGCGATCGACGCGATCGATAGGATCGCTTAGGTAAATTTTTATATATATAGGATCGCTCCGGGTCGCTCGTAGTCGTAGTCGTTAGTAATGTTTATACTATTCGTATAGTACTATATTAATACTTATCGACTCGTCGACTCGGTCGTATTAGTCGACTCGGTCGTATTAGTCGACTCGGTCTAAACTAGAATATACTAGTAGTACTATAGGTTTAAGTATATTACTATTATATTAACCGTCGTTACTATATATCGTAGTATCCTATCTTATACGTTCTCTATTAACTATAAAATTATTCTTCGCTACCTTAGTATTATTATCCTCTATATTTCGGAGGTACGATTTCTATATACTCTACTCGGTACGTTGCCTTTTTATTACTCGCCCGTAAGCCTTTATAGCTCGCATTTCCTTATCCTCCTATTCCTCGTCGTAAATTGTGTTACACGTCTCGAAATTAACTATACTATTAATATAGCGAGTCCTATATAGGGCGCCTTCGTCTACGGGTATAGCGTATAATATATAATAGACTAGTAGTAGGCTATATACCCGTCGCCCTTTAAGTCTACTATAGTACGGTCAAAGACGCTATAGCCGGATTGTCGTTAGACTATACGTATCCTTATACTCGCTCTTATCGTTAATATAGTCGTAAAGCTTAACAAAAACGCCTATAACGGGCCTCTATTTCGTCCTAAGCCCCTTCCTATATTTAATTCCTATTTCTATATTAATCGAGATTACGTACTTTAGTTACGCTAGTAGGCGACCGCCGAATCGAACCGCTAATTTATTAGGTGTTTCTATACAATTAACGTTATATTCCTATACCTATATAAAATTATAACGTCTATTGCCGTAGAGCCCCTCCTAGTTTAGTATATATCTCGCGAAGTCGGCTGCTACTACGTTAGGATGTTCTATATCCTTATCCGTAGGCTTCTAGTTTCGGATTCTACCGTAGAAGCAGATCTCTATATCTAGGACGTATATATAGTCCGTTACAATATCGTTAGGGTCGGCTACGGTACTTAATACGCTATTCTTATCGTAGGTACCCTATTGCCGTACGAATACTATAATCGCTTATCGGAAGTCGCGACCTAAGTTCTCTTCTATTATAGCTATAGCCTCCCTTATCGTAATCTACTTAACCGATTTCTTTCCGTTCCTCTATTCCTTAAGCTAGTATTCTAGGATATTCTCTACTAGCCGTACTATAGTTAGTATTATTAGCTATTATATATACTCCTTAACGGTACGAGCATTTATAGGGATTGCTATATATTCTTTGTCGTCTTTAGCCTATATATTCAATCTATTAGTATCGCTATCTAGTATACTTTCTTCCTAGCTAGGCTTCTTATTTATTAGCCGAAATGCAAGCTTTAGTAGTTTATAGTGTTTGTGCTCGAAATAGCTAGTATTTAAGTCTAGAAGATTGCCGAACGTCTTAATATAGCTTAGGGCATATATTATACCGTAGAATTTCGGTATATTAAAGTGCCCTTCTATTTGTATTATTATTAGCTCGTTAGCTTCGTCGTCTTCGTCTATTATAATCGCATCGTCGTTATTCAAATCGTTCGTTCTTCGCGTAGTAGTCTTCGCCTTCCGCTAGGCCCTCTTCTATACCTTTGTTACCCTATATAGGCGAAATATATTCTTCTATTCGTTTATCCGGTACAATGCTATCCTTAGATACTTAACTATTTCGTCGTTATAGTATCTATATATCGCTAGAATAGTAAAGTCTACTAGTATACGTAGAAATCTTATCGCCTACGGTTAACGAACCTCTTCGAGTAGTAGTATAAATATAACTAATAAGACTCGTAGGACGCTTTGCTACTCTTAGCCTATCTACTAAGTAACTGCTAAGTAGTAGTAGAACTTGCGAAGATTAGTATATACGGGTATATACGCGAACCGTCTATCTAGTATTATATCGATAATCCCTTATACTACTATTTTCCCTAGCTTTCTTATTTTAGTAGATAGGCCCCTATTTAGGGTCGAGTTAGTAACTAGTCGGTATCTCTTCGTTTTTATATAGCTTATCTTGTCTACTAGTAGGTTCGTAGTCTATTAGATTGCGTATATTAGCACTCCTTTTAGTAGCTAGTATAGTATGTCTACTACTAAAGACTAGTATATATCGACGTGTTTCTAGCGCTATATAAAGCAATCGATATTATAGACGTTCTACGGATCCTTCGCTATATATTCGCCTTTGCGTTGCCTTAGATATCGCTACTTCGTAGAGTCGTATAACCGCTATTCTACTATAATATCGAGGTGCTCTCGTTCTATCGGGTATACTAGGCAACTTAGATAATATATATTTGTCTTAACTCCGGTAATTGCAACTTGCTCTTTATAGTCTACTAATATTACTACTAAGATTAGAAAGTACCTACGCGTTGCGCTATCTACGTATATAATGTCCTAGCCCTCGCCGTCGGCCGCTTTTATAGTAGAGCGAAAGATATACGCTATCGATATATAATATATACTATTTTTAGTAAAACTATCGCTATCCTTAACGACCGGCAGTAGTCCTAGTAAGATCGTACCGGGTCTGTTATTCGCGTTGCGTACTCGTACGTATAGGTTTCCGATAGTAAGATATATAGGGTATGCTATTAAGTTACCTTAATAGTTAGTTATCTACGTTTTATCGGTTAATACGATTAGAGGTATAATCGTTACGCCGTCTATGTTTATCTTACTCTAGGTATTCTACTACTAGTCTACTAACGCTATATTAGAGTAGATTCGCTATAGTAGGTCGTTAGTCGTCTACGCTCGATATAGCTTATATACTAGATTATTCCTAAAGCTACTATAACCTATTAAGAACATTACTGCTTTTTTAACGGATCGGTATCGTAGTACTAGTTCCGTACTACCGTAACCCGTTCGACTTGTCGGAAGGTACAGCTTTCGAATCTTTATTTAACCTAATACCCTCGATAGTAGTATACCGCTAGCTCGTAGTTTCGACGTTATAACCTTTACGCCTTTCTAGCTTAGTAGATCGTATAGTAGTGCTAGCCTCTCGTCTTCGAAAAGCCTCGTAATTACATATCCGGATATTCTCTCTCTCTTTAAGAATTGCGTAAAGCTTATATCGAATAGTAACTCAAATATTCCGTTCTCGCCCGAAGTATCTTATATTCGAATTTTAACGCTGTTTATAGACTAGGCGCTTATATTTACTCTACTATACTAAACTGTAATTATACTATATCTAGCTATAGGCTTGCTAGCGGCACGGCTAGTATATTCGGTAAATAAATCGATATTATCCGCGGTACGGTAGCCTTTTAGTATTAGCCGTAATCTTATTAACTTCTAGCTTCCTAGCGTTATTATCGTTCCGGCGGTAGTTGCCTATATACTCTCTATTTCGTCTTCGTCCGCTAGGCTATCCTATATATCGAATTCTAGTAATTTAAGATATGTATCCTATTTAATACTATCTATACTTCCTTTGTCTTCCTATAGCGCTAGTACTATTAGCGTTAATATCGTTACTAGAACAGCTTCTATTATGCCTTCTTTATTTACGTCTTGCTATATGCTTTCTAGTATCGATCTATCGTCGGCTTGTTCGGCGCTCTAGTCGCTACCTTAGATCGTATATAAGTTAAGTCGGGCTCGCTTTATAGTATTGTTTATAGTAGAATCGTGCTCGGTAAATTCTTTCAGTACAACGCGTTTCTCGTACTTGTTTCTATATTACTTATAGCCGTAGGAGCTTTTAAGTAGCCGGTTATATAACCTATATTCGATATAGTAAGATATTACTATATATATAGCTAGCTTTCGATAATAGGCGCTATTGTTATAGCTACTATAGGTTTGTCGTATATCGACGTATACGAAGTTACTAAGGCTATTTAGCCCTACTATAAGTGTAGTGCTTAGCAAACCCCCCTTACTACTACGAAGTTAGGTATAAGTCGGGGTCCGACTCGATATCGATTCGTAGCCCGCGGATTCGGCAAAAACTCGGATTTATCCCGTTCGATTATACTAACTTAATATTACTCTACTAGCGCCTCTTGCGATAACATTTAAATACTAATTTACATACCGACTCGCCGTCCGACTCGGCTACTAGTTAGGACTAATCGGAAAATTAATACTAAATATAAACGACCGTACTATATTTCGACTAGATTTCTACGTTACTCCTAACGCCCTAAGGCCTATATATTATACCGTAAAATACGTTGTATAGGTTTAATTCTGTATACGTATAGAAGTAATATTGCTCTAGTTTAATACTGCCTTATAGTATTATTTATTACGTTAAATTCGCCCGGTACTACTAAGGCTTGCTTTAGTTATATTATAGCTAGGTTGTATTCCTAAGCAAAGTAAACGAATAGCGCTCGAGTAACTGCTAGTAAGTATTACTTAGCCGACTTAGTAACGACGTCGTTTAAGGCGGTATCTAATAAGCGGTTTATATTAAATCTAAGGCCTCTAAGACTCGTAGCAGTTACGACTACCCTATCGGTGCGCCTATTAGATAGAAGTATAAAGCCTTATCCTATCGACTCTATTTAATTTTTATATATACGTTATTATATACGCTATTATATAGACCTATACGCCGACTTATTAATATTAACCTATATCTTAACCTCTAGCGTAGCTAAGTATCGGGTCTCGTATCGCTCTAGGGATAGTGCGCTAGTTATCCGCTCCCTAGCTAATAGCACTATTCTATTAGCTAGAGCCCGCGGCTCTAACCGGCTTTAGGGTTCTAGGTATTAAGGTTAACTAGGTGTGTTTCTGGTCGGAGTCGAATTGCCCTCGTACTAGACTATATCTTCGACGTAGCGAGATCTAGAGCTAATCGTATCGATATAGGTACTTTAGCCGAGTGTTACCTACTCGCTCGCCTATACTTAATAGGATATTATAGGCTATAACCTAGAGTTAATCGGCTTTCTATACTAGTAGGCCGGGGAGGGTAATAATACTCGCGTCTACTGTTTTCTAGTCGGTAGCAATTATACTACTACTAGTGCCTCTTTCTATTTGATAGGCTAGTTCGCTAATAAGGATTTACTACTCGATCGCTCGTACCTAGAAGACTAGTTTGTATACCTCCTATACGATCTAGTTCTAGCTAATACTAAGCTCGCCGACTATATTATGTTTCCGGACGTTAGTATATTAGACTAGGACGCTAGTAAGGCTCGTGCTATTGCTATAGTCCGCGGCGTAGATAAGTAGTATATCGATAGTGTCTAGATAAGTACGTTTTACTATAACTCGAATGTTTAGCTACCGCTAACCCTAAGTAGTACGATAAACGTTTGCTATAGTCGGTTTAAGGTAGTATTATATACTATTGCAGGTTAGCGTACGAGTATTGCTAGCCTAGTATAGATACATATATTATTTACATATAGGGTTGCTAAGTTCGGGTTCGATTAATAATTTAGGGGCGGATTAATACTACGACTCGGCATCTTAGAGTTAGCCTATACTTTTCGGTAATACTATTAATATATCAAACTTATATCCTTCTGTTTTACGATGCTATTTTCTAGTATTACTGTCTTCGTATTAGACGCTCGGTTAGCGCTAGACTAGCCTATATCCTATATACTAGCGGCAACTACGCCTTTGCGGATTATCGAATTACCTAGAAGTAACTTAAAACATTCCGGTATATATAGCGACTAATTTAATTATAGATACGTATACCTATGTATTTTATCGCGATAGGCCTTAATATAGATTAATATAGTACGGAAGAGTTTAGCTACTACTAGTTAAAATTATTATCCTAGCTACTACCCTAGTATTCTACTGCTACTACTACTACTACCGACTCGCTACGGATAGCCTACTTAGCCTCGATTCGTATAAGTTCCGTACTACTTAACTTCCCGTTATCTAGTTTCCTTATCCGATCTAGCCTCCCGGCTACTAGATCTATATCCTATTGCTACTATTACTACTACCGACTTACTACGGATGCCCTACTCGGCCTCGATTCGTATAAGTTCCGTACTACTTTACTTCCCGCTATCTAGTTTCCTTATCCGATCTAGCCTCCCGGCTACTATATCTATATCCTATTGCTACTATTACTACTACCGACTCGCGGCGGATACCCTAATCGGCCTAGAGTCGTATAAGTTCCGTACTACTTTACTTCCCGCTATCTAATTTCCTTGTCCCTTCTAGTCTCTCGGCTACTATATCTATATCCTATCGCTACTATTACTGCTACCGACTCGCGGTAGATACCCTACTCGGCCTAGAGTCGTATAAGTTCCGCACTGCTTTACTTCCCGCTATCTAGTTTCCTTGTCCTATCTAGCCTCTCGGCTACTATATCTATATCCTATTGCTACTATTACTGCTACCGACTCGCGGCGGATAGCCTAATTAGTCTCGACTCGTACGAGTTC
>NW_006921542.1:980925-1086067 GCF_000340215.1 Pseudocercospora fijiensis CIRAD86
GAACTATTTGCCTTCGCCTATAACGAAGGGATTAGCTACTTAATAATAATTGTAGCCTTATACGCCCTTTTAATATGCCGGTGCTAGATCCGAGCCTACGGCGTTATTAGGTTTATATCGAGTCCGGGCGCTAGATTGCTAATATAAATTGCTAAAGTTTATCCTTTAATATTAACTTCTTCTTCTTCTTCTTCTTCCTCTTCTTCTTCTTCTTCTTCTTCTTCTTCTTCCTCTTCTTCTTCTTCTTCTTCTTCTTCTTCTTCTTCTTCTACTAGATAAGAGCATTCTTATCCGACGTTAAAAACCTAATAATTACTGCTATAACTCTTAGCTAGGACGCTAAACAAATAGGTAGGCATAACTACGCTCGCGAAGGAGGTCTACGTAGTATACTAGTAGACAGATAGATACAGCCTTTATCGTATAGCTAGATAGGCAGCATGTTACTATCTTAAATGTTAAAGTTCGTCTGCCTTAAAATTTATTTCGTCTTTTATAACTAAATAGTTAGCGGGTCGTACTCTACCTTAAAGTCCTAGATATACCTATAGCTAAACCCTATATAGATCTTGTCGGCGATACTGTAGTCGACGACTGTACCTACGAGTAGGTTCTAAAGGTTATTCTATATATCCTACCTACAAGTCGGGTAGAAGCGAGTATAATAGCGCTTACTAATAATAATTACGGTTATCTTCGGTTACTTCTCCTTGCTACTATAGAGCTTTATAAAGGCCTTTTTAGGACTACCTAGGTTACTATATAGTACATTGCCTCGATTGCTCTTACGGTTAATAACTAGGACCGACTACTTATTAAATTTTCTAGATCTAGTAAACTTAACGCTCTACAAGTTCTAGTAGTCCTTCTATAGTATACTAGGTTTCGAATTCGAACTATAGCCTACGCGAGGAGTATCTAGGATACGGCCGGGCATTGTGATTATACTAGTACCTACCGAGAAGCTAAATAGCTTTACGGAAGTTAACTAAGGATTACCGGTAGGGTCGGTAAGACAGAAGAGTCGTAGACTATTCCTAAGTCTAGTACCGGGAGTTCTAGTAATAGATATAGCATTAAGATTTAGAAATCTAGCTACGAATTTAAGCATCTTAGAAGTCTAGTCGCTGCTAAGTAGGCGTCGATAAGGCTAGCTAGGACGGACTATATATAGCTCGGTAGGTAGGTATTAGGGATTAGCGCGCGTACTAACGTTAAGCACCGGACAATCTAGGTATCTAAGGGTAATTCCGTAGTATTAACGGAAGTAATTATTTATAGTAATCTGTCGCGTTATAGCATTTAGGATGCTATAGTTAGTAAGGTAGAATCTAACCTAGTTAGTATTACTAAAACGCTAAACCTAGATCTTATTAGTAGCCTTCGCGAAGCCGATAATAGGCCTAACCTTAACTCTAAACGGCTTTTGCTCTAACGTATGCAACCTAGCGTAATGCCGTTAGGTTAGACAATAAGGGACCGTTTGTTTAGCTAGAGGGCTATAAGGAAGCTTAGGGGCTCGAAAGAGGAAGCTCTCGGGCACTTTTCGAACCTGGCACTATGCCTCTAGCGAACAACGGTCCTTATTGTCTAACCTAACGGCATTCGCTAGTTTTATACGTCGGAGCAATATATAGCGAAAATAATAAAGGTATAGTTATAGGATACTCCGAGAGTAAGTAAGGCGACTCGGTCGTTCTCTTACGATGCTCTTACCGCCTTTGCCTCAGCTATAATCTAGCTCTATAGTATAATAGCGGCGCCGCGTAGTAGATAGGGTTTAGCTTCTTATTCTACTAGAGGCCCGCTCTTACCGCCGGCGTAGTTCGTATCTCGAGCTTAACTTTACCTACGCCTTTGCCCTAGCTATAATCTCGCTCTATAGTATAATAGTAGCGCTACGTAGTAGATAGGGTTTAGCTTCTTATTCTACTAGAGGCCTGCTCTTACCGCCGGCGTAGTTCGTATCTCGAGCTTAACTTTACCTACGCCTTTGCCCTAGCTATAAACTCGCCCTATAGTATAATAGCGGCGCCGCGTAGTAGATAGGGGTTAGCTTCTTGTTCTACTAGAGGCCCGCGATAGCCGTAGCCGTAGCGTCCTCCTCGCGATACTCCTTATCGCCGGCGTAGTTCTTATTTTAAGCTTAACCTTATCTACGCCTTTGCCCTAACTATAGTCTAGCTCCGTATATATAATAGCGGCGCTATATAGTAAATAGTGTCGTAGCGCCGAATGTAGTTCTAGCTAGCGCGCTAGTTGCTAATCGCTCTAGCTACGGTTACGGGTTATTTAACTAATCGCCTATACTACGTAACCTAGTCGACTATATTCGATTTCCTAGCCTAGGGTCTATACTATATATATTCTACTTAATACTAGAACGATAGGGAACTTCGATAATATAGATAAGGTAAAGGACAGTTAAGAGTCGTAGTACGCGGTTAAGTCGTTAGCACTTAATCGAGTCGATAAACGTAGTAGCTAGTTAGCCTTTCCTAATATAGAGGACTTAGATAGATAGATTGAACGAAGCATTCGAATTACAAGCAGGGTAGCGCTATATATCCGCAAGAATAGACCGCCGCTATTTATACGACAGAAGACGAATAAAGAACTATAAGACGAGGTAGAGCGGTTAGTACTAGAGTTAGAGTAATTACGTAAATAGGTTACGTTTCTATTACGAAAACAATAGGTATATAATAACCTTATACTCGATGTGTAAAGGTAGTAACGGAATATAGGGAAACATACTATACGGATATATAGTAAGAGGGAATAGGAAGGGTAGAGCGGTAGTTTAGGTAGCTTCCTAATACGTCGGTTTGCCGATTAGTAACCTAAGCCGAACTAAGTCGGATAGCTAGTCGGTTATCGAGTTGTGTTGCTAATAATTTAAAGGGTAGAGCGGTAGTCTAGGTCGCTTCCTAATATATAGGCTTACTAACTCGTACCCTAAGTCGGTTGTCGAGTCGTATTGCTAATTTGTGTATATAGTAGTAGTTATTAATATTAGGCGTAGATAAACACTAAGTTAGGGCTTGCTTTGCTTGTATTAATATTTTATAGCGTATCTACTATATCGACGTCGACTCTATATACTACTTCCCCCGCTCGTAATACTAGCGCCGACGTACGCTATAGCTATATCCTATTATACTTTACCCTTTTTCCTCTTTTTTTCCTTCTCGAAGCCGAGCGATTGTTATATATCCTAAGCTCGTGCCTATCTGCTTATAATCTATACTACCTATATAATTACAACTAATACTATTACAAATCGGTACGACTCCGTAAAATCTGCCCTCTAAACGCCGGCCGTACGAGATACTCTTCTACCTATTTAAATATTAGCCTCCGGAGTCTAGTAATTATCGATAATAATAACGGTATCTATAGAGGGGAGGTTTATACTAGTTATAATCTAGCTTGTATATACTACTATAAGCTACTTCTCGTCGCTATATCTATTTACCTTATTCCTCGTAGATACGAACTCTTTAATAAGGTCGGCCCTAGTAGTATCGGTCTAGCTACTCTAAGTATCGATAAGGATTCTATACGCTATATTGCTAGTGCTTAGGATGTTATCGTAATACTAGGTGCCTTCTTTCTGTATAGCTAGCTACTAAAGATACTATAAAAATGTTAGTCTTATATACTTAGTAGATAGGGGGCAGATAGATATATACTAAGTCTACTACGAAGACATTCTACGGCTTAAAGCTAGCTAGCACAATCTTACTTCTATGCCTATACTAGCGCTACTTGCTACGCTTTATTCGGATTATATACTATAGTAACACTATAACCGGCTCGTTATATAGTGTTAGTATATAGTCCTAGAGATAGGGATCTAATAAACTGTAGTCGCGTATCCTAGGAAGTATGTTTTTAATATCCTATAGTATAAAAGTACTAAGTTCCTTAATTAATTCCTTATCGCCCCCCCGTAGTACGAGAAGTAGCAATAGAAACATAGTAAAGACCCGTATTATCTTAGATACGTATATAAATTTAATATCTTCCGCTATTTTCTATTCTTCGACCTACTCGCTTAATACTATATCTTCTATAGATTTAAATTGCAAGCCGATATTAAAATAGGAATATAGTAGACAATCGATAGCTAGTACGCGCGGAGTATTAGATATAGGTTGCTATATTAGCGTCTTCTTAAGGCGAACTATTTTCGTTAGTAACTAGGGGCGAAACTTGTCGAGCGCCCGAGTATCTTTATCTATAATACTTAGTTCTATTCGACCTACGGTCGCGTTAGAGTATTCGGATTATAAGTACTTAGAAACCTAATTACTAATATGCCTAGCCGAGTCGGAGATATTACTATTATCTGTAAGAAGGGTATGTTAGTAGGTAGATAGGGTAGTAGTAGGTATAGGTAGTATTCGATAAGGAGCTAGGAGGAGAGAAGGAAGGCAGGCAAGTTGGCCTATTACTAAGCGCCAAGCCCTGCCTAAGGCTCTAAGGCCCTAGCTTCACTTAGCCTAGTTATATGCTAATTACGTATAGCCTCTTTGGCCCTAATATACGCTTCCCTTCTAAAGGCCGCGCCCTCGTAGCCTGTCTATATTTCAACCTCGACCTCTATTACTACTAACTTAGCAAGTCTAACAAGCCGCTTAGCCGCGCTAAATTGAACACTTAACTACCTAATTATGTAACTATGTCAAACCTCACCTCTAACACAATGTCTAACTCTAACTGCGCTATCTCTATATATAATAAACTATAAAGTAATATGTATCTATAAGAATTAAAGGCCTTCGACTAATTATAATACAAGCGCGTCTTCTCTACTACAATAGGTAGACGTACGAGGTATTGCAGCACTGCCTCCGTTCTAAGTAATATCGTATCGAGTTCTTTGCGTCTACTCTTAAAAGACCTAGCAATATCCGCTTCCGAGGGTTTGTCCGCTTCCGAGGGTTATTGTTCTTATTATTCGTAGTTTCGCTAGCCCTAATTAGCTAGGTTTAGTAGCCTTTAAGTATCAACCAATTATATCTTTTCAAAAAACTCAGTTCTTCTAGTTTCTATAGGTAAAGGCTATTGTAAGTGTAGTAGTAGAGGTTCGCCTCGCTTAAAGGGTTAGATAGATCGAGGAGTAACCTATTATCCGCAAGATCGACCCTAGCTAGCTTAGCTCTATAGTTTTTGCCCTTAGTTAGTCTATTAGTCGCTTAATCTTTTAACTTAGTTAAAGTTTTAATTAAACCTTTAATAGGCTTAATCTTTTAGGCGGCTTAAAGTTTTGATTAAAGTTTTAATTAAAGGTGCCTTAGGCTCGTAGTATAGGTAAGGTTGTCTTTGCGAGTATAGCGACAATAGTAGGTAATGTTAATAATAGCAGCGCTAGTCGTCTTAGCGCTAACTTTACCTTCTTCTAATTTCCTTCTTTAACTAATAACAACTCGGCAATACCGTTACTAATATAGCTATATCCTTCCTCTCTTAATAGCAACACACTCTATAACACTATTACTAATATAGCCGCGCCGGCCGCGCCGTCCTTCGCTAGCTCGTAGCGCGACGCTATTATCTTTACTACCGTTATTCGTACGCGCGCGCGTATCGCCCTTGTCGATCGCTTAGGCCTTAGGGCCTCGATAGAATAAAGGAATAAGAGGGGGCGCTAAGAGAAGGGTCTTGTAGGGTACGCTAGTAAAGAGGTAGATTCTATAGTAGTATAGTCTTATTGTCCTTTGTTGCTAACAATTGCTTGCCTCTAATTAGTTAGCTAATAGTATCCCGGGGGTAGTATTAATCCTAGGCCTTAATAGTAACATTATAAGCTTTTAGCCTTCTTCTTGTCCTTTACGCTAGTCTAATACTTATCTAACAACTTAGTTATATCTTTAAAAGAGGCTTTAGCTTCCTGCGAGTCCTGTTTAGGTGAATAGCCTTGCTATCTTAACAAGTACTCCTTCTTGCCTTTCCTAGTCCGGTGCTATAGGATACGTTCTATAGACTATAGCTCTTCCCTATCCGCTAGTATGTCTTCGTGTTTAGTAGGGGCTTCATCCCCCTCGCGTAGGTAATATAGCTTAAGGAGGGATATATAGAAGGTGTTATAGATAGTATAACAAGGAGGAAGCTATAACTAATAGGCCTATACGGAGGAGCCCTTAACTTCTCGAATACGGAATAGACTAATATATCTTAGTACGAGCTTAGGCCTTGTTTTGCCGTTAGGTAATAGGTGTTTGCGGATGCGGAGGTTCTTAGTGCTTAGCATAACTATGTCGCCTTGCTTAAAGGTTATCGGTATGTAATGTTTGTCGTAATAGGCCTTCTAATAGGCCTAGGGCTTTGCTAGTTTGTTAGCTATCTTAGCGTAAATCTCTCGCATCTTTTGAACCCTCTTAATAGCCGCTAGTATCTTAGGTATTAGCACTTAACACGCTTCCCTTTCCTTGCGCTCGGCCTCGAGCGAGGCGAATAGGTCTTATAGTAAGGCAGCGTTCTAGCCTATTATAGCAAAATAAGGGGAGACCTTAGTAGATAAGTAGACACTGTTATTGTATACGAATTTAGCTAGTTATAGGAGGTTGACCTAGTCCTCGGGGTTCTTATTAATGTAACTGCGTAGGTACTGCTATAGGGTGGCATTCTGCCTCTCTATTTAACCGTTAGTCTATAGATAGAAGGCTATTAATAGCCGATGCTTTAGTCTTAGCTATAGGTATATTTCGCTCTAATAGTGCGATATAAATGTCGTACCCCTATCGGAGACTATCCCCTTAGGGGTCCCCTAATAGGTATAGAAGATGTTACTCTATAGCGCCTCTGCTATATTAATAGTAGTCTAGTCTTTCCGCGCCGGGATGTATCGAGCGCCTTTAGTAAATCGATCTACTATAATAAGGATAGCATTATATACGTCCTTGCTACCCCTACGCCTAGCAGGTAGAAGGCCTATAATAAAGTCTATTGTTAGCTTAGCAAATAGCTTCTTTAGAACAGGGAGTAAAGACAACTCGCTAAACGGCAAGTGCTTCGGTGCTTTAACTCGCTAGTATACTGTATAGGTCTGTATATACTCCTTTATATGCCGCTTGCTATTTAGCTAGTAGTGTGTACGCGACAGTAACTCGTACGACCTCTCTATGCTATAGTGACTAGCGAGTTTACTATTATAGTGCCTCTTTAAAAGCTCTTGTCTAATCGATTATTTAGCGGGGATATAGTATCTGCCCTTAAACTTTAAGTAACCCTTATCGTTGATCGACTAGTTGTTACTCTTACTAGATCGAGTCGCCCGTCTACTTATAAGCCTATTAATACGCTCGACAGTAAAGGCGTCCCTCTACTAAGCACGTAATAGCTTATCTATAAACGATTAACTATCTCTATTTGTAAGGTTATTTAATAGCACCCGTACTATCGAACGAGGTACGTATTATATATATCTAATAGTACTAGCAGCCGGAACTACTACAACCTCTTCTATAGTGCTATCGCAATAGATAGCAATATCTTTAATCGAGTTATTATAGCTCGAGCGATCTACGTCCTTCTTAACGTGTACTAGAAGAACGACAACTCCGCTATAGTATTTGTTGCCGCCGCGGGGTCCGGAAGTCCGCTTATCCTACGCTTGCTTATTAATAATACGGGCTATAGCAATCTTATACTACAGGGTTGGAAACAGAGAATTAATGTATTAGGTCTCGCTATCGTAATTAGGTCGCCTCGATAGGCTATTAGTAGGATTGCTTACGCCTAGCCGATATAATATATTAAAATCAAACCCGGCGAGGTAGACGGCCTATCTAGCCTATCGACCTATAACCCTAGTAACCTTAGTAATGCTATAGAGGTTGTTATAGTCTATATAGACCTAAATAGTGTGCTATACACTATCGAGATAGTGCCTCTAATACTTAAAGGCCTCGACAATAGCTGTAAGAAAATGGGTATATAGCAACGTATAGAACACCCTCTACTAATCGCCGTAGTAGAAAGTAGAACTAAACCGTGCCTTTCTTAGAACAGGGTAGAGCGACTACTATTAACTAGGCCTAGCACGGATAGCATATCTGCCGTGCCGGCTACCGAGCATGTCCGTACGTATGATCGAGTATTACGCGTATACGCTAAGCAAGCTTATCGCCAGCGCGGCTATATCGTACTGTACGTAATAATATCACATGATTGTTATATAGGCTTGCTAAGGCAGGACAGGAGACTTCACTTGCTTAGGTTCTTACAATTATCTCCTTCCCCCGGTATAGCTGTCCTAGCTATAGGGCAATATAGTAAATTATACTATTTCTTACACTCTACGCTGCACTTGCGCGTCTTATGCGCACCTATCGCTAGGCTATAGTTGCTAGGCACGTTATAATTTGCCTCGTAGTTGCTTATTTGTTTATAGATTTAAAGCGCGGCTGCTTCTAGCACTAACTAGAGGTTGCCTAAATTTCTAAGAACGCGGTGGCTACGCGAGAACGCAAGCTGTCCGAAAGCGAGGCGAGTATTTAAAGCATTCGAAGCCCGCTTAAAAACTTCCTCTTTTTCTAAGCGCTCCGAACACTACCCGCCTGCCCCCCGCCTGCTCCCCTCCTACGCCCCCCTAGCATTACTTAAAGATTTTTCTTTTTTGAATATCTATCTAAAAAAAACATTACTAGTATAGCTACTCCTTCGCGTGCCTCGGGCAAGCGCGCCGTAGGCGCTCCGCCCTCGATACCTACTACGCCTGCCTAGCGCCCCCTAAAAGTCCTAGAGGGCTATACCCGTTGCTTTAAGTATATAACGGCTAACGGTACGTTTTCTCGCTACTTGCTACGCGTATACGCTTCGCAACTAACTCGCTTTAGTAGACCTAACTAAGCTTTGTATAGGCGGCAATATAGACCTAGCTACTAAGCGTAACTGTAATCGCTGCCGTAGTAGCTATTACCCCTACACTCCTATTACGGCACGCTCCCTCGTCTCGCTGCTAGCCCGCATTCGCGCCGCGCGCTCCGCGCGCGACTTGTATAACCTAGACGGCTACGACTCCGTCGAGGAGTCGGACGAGGCCTTAGAGGCACTCTAGGCCGAGTTAGACTCTATCGTCGTACGTATGTTTCGTACGCGCTTCGCTTACGCTCCGTATACTAACCTCGATGTTAGTTATCCTATCTGCGCTTAACGTCTTTTATACTAACAAGAACAAGGTAACCCTAGGCGGCAAAGCCCTAGCCCGCAAGGGGGCCGCTAGCGGGTCCCTTGCGGACGTCAACTTACTTAGTACGCTCGAGTATATCGGCACTAACCTAGCTAGTTTAGTAGAGATCGGTCGTTAGGTATAGTTTTTTCCCGTAGCCTCGTTTCACTTACGCTTCGCATACTAACCTTACTAGAACCTCGCTTAGCGCGTCGGCGCTAACGCCGTCGCTGCTATCGATGCCGCTATAGGCATCGAAGAGGAGGACGAGGAGGAGGATAACGATAAGTAGGGTAGGCGGCCCGCCGTCGCCGCGCCTACGCGGCGCTATCTACATGTATATTAGGCTAATAGGCCTTTTTTAGTAGCGAAACGAGCACGTATCTACTATTTTTCTCAAGTTTCATTTTCTTTTATTTTAATCACTACCTGCGCTTGCGCTTCGCTTAAGCTTCGAACTCGTCTAACGCTACAGAATCTTTAATATAAACAGCTGGCTCCTAAGTGTTGTATTCTTTAGGCTAACCTCGCTACTTAATAAGGTAGTACGCCTTCCGCTTCTTTATCTTCTTAGCTACGATTGTTTCTACCTACTACTCGTTACCTTTAGCGACAGGTATGCTTATCTTATGCTCCTCGCTATCGCGCCTATACTAAGGCTCGAGGAGGGAAATATAGAAAACATTGTAGATCTTCGTGCTTGACGGTAGTGCTAGGCGGTACGCCTACGCTCCGACTACGTCGATAATGCGAAAAGGCCCTATATACTTCGGGCTAAGTTTCTTCTTTAGGACATCTAAGCTAATATTCTTTATCGACAGCAAGACTAGGTTACCTACACTGTATGTCTTAGTAGTGTAGTATATATTATATTGCTTAGCCTAGTATTCTACTGCTTTCTGCTAGCGTTCCGCAAGCGTTTTATACGCTTTCCGCAGTCGCTCCGCAGCGTCGATAGCTGCTAGTGCCCTTCCCTTAGTTAGCTCGTCCCGAGCTAGTAGCTTATTTACGCTCGGTATCAAATTAGGGTTAAAGCCGTAGAGCATCTTAAAGGGGCTTATACGCAACGCAGGATGAACGCTATTGTTGTAGGCAAACTCAGCCTAAGGTAACAGTTTAGCCTACTTATCCTAATTCTTAGAGCAATAGTATCGTAGGTATTGCTCGAGGGTCTGGTTCGCGCGTTCGGTTTACCTATCGGTCTAAGGATAGAAGGCTATACTAAGCCTACGCTTTATATGCGCTTCGAAGCAGAAGTCGCTCTAAAACTGGCTAGTGAATAGCGATCTACGATCGCTAACAATGCCTAATAGCACTCTAAAACGCCTAATCACCTCCCTTTGAAGGATATCCGCGAGTTCTACTACTATATACTTCTTCGTCGTTAGGATAAAGAGGCTTATCTTCGTATAGCGGTCGACTATTACGAGGATCGCAGTGTATACGTAGGCACCGAGCTTGCTCGGCGGGAGATCGGTAATAAAGTCTATCGTTAACTCTTACTAAGGTCGGGTCGGTATAGGTAGAGCAGCGAGCTCGCCGTATAGGCGATAGCGCTTCGCCTTCGACCGTTAACAAATTCTATAGGTACGGATATAGGCCGTAATGTCCTCGGCTATCTTCGGCTAGAAGTACTTTCGGCGTATTAGGTCTGTAGTCTTAGCTACACTAAAGTGTCTAGCTAAAGGGTCGTCGTAGTATATGCGTATTAGCTACGTACGCAATGCGTAGTCCTTAGGGACATACAGCGCATCGCCGTAGTAAATGAGGTTACTACGACGAGAATAGCTAGGCGGGAGGTTAGAACTACTTAACGAGGCTAAGCTACCCGACGGCGAGCTTGTCTCGTACAAGCCTCCTCCTCTCGCTTGCTCTAGCTGTTGCAAAGTGCGTACGAAACTAAGGATTATATTAGGTATCTCGTAGTAGGGCCCGTCATTCCTAACGATAGTAGCCGCTACTCTTACGGGACTGCTAATAAAACTCTTACGTTCCGCTAGCGCTACACTAGCGTCTCGCATCCCTATATATATAATAGAGATGCGTTTTACAATCGGCTCGATATCCTTAGGCAGATTTGACTATAGAGCTAGTTTCGACTATAATATAGGGAGAAGGTTGTTTACCGCCTGCGACTCGCTCTCGTAGTCGCTGCGTCGTAAAGGTGTATCGGCTAGGTTTCGCTTACTAGCCCGATATTCAATAGTAAAGTCAAAAGGTATAAGGAAGGTTGCCTATCTTGCCTACCTTCCGACAAGCTACTTTATCTTTATAAAGCCCTTAAGATTAGCGTAGTCGACAACTACGCGGGTCGTATACTAGGCGCCGTCGAGGTACGGGCGCTAATGCTTAAAGGACTCGATAACCGCTAGGAGCTCCTAGTTATAGGTCTTATAATTGGTCTCGGCTAGGACTATTTTTCGTAACTAGAAGGCAATAGGGTACTAATTCCTATCTTCGCTCTGTTGTAATATAATTCCTGCTAAGGCAAACGTAGAGGCATCGGTCTCGATGCGTAGGGGCTTCGTAGGATTATAGTATCGCAATATCGAGGCCGAGCTAAAGGCAGCCTTTAGCTAGCGGAACGCTTGCTCCTCGCTTTCGCCCTACGGGACCTGCCCTAGCTTTCGGCTATTTACGGCTCCTTTCGATAGGGCGGTTAGTAGTATAACGATCCGGGAGTAATTAGGGATAAACCTCCGGTAGAAGTTGCAGAATCCGAGGAAGGATTGAACCTCCTTTAGCGTTAATAGGCGAGGCTACTCGTTAATAGCGTTTACCCTACGCTAATCTATCGATACGCCTTCGGTGCTAACGATAAACCTAAGGAATTCGACTTCTTTCTTCTAGAAGGAACATTTCTTTCTGTTTGTATACAATACAAACTTTCTAAGCCGCGTAAGGATAGCGCGTACGTCTCGTACGTAGTCCTCTCGCGTTCTGCTATAGACGAGGATGTCGTTAAGGTAGACGATATAGCAAATATTAACTAGGCTAGCCAACGCCCTGTTGATATATCCTTGAAACGTAGTAGGAGCATTAGTAAGCCTAAAAGGCATTACCTTATACTCGAAGTGCCCGTACCGCGTGCAGAACGTAGTCTTCTACTCGTCGCCCCGCTTAATACGGATACGGTAATATGCATCCTAGAGGTCTAAGGACGTATACTATTCGGCGTCCTTAAGCCTATTAAGCGTTTCGCTAATAAGAGGCAGGGGGTAACGATTTTTAATAGTAATCTCGTTTAGCCCCCTATAATCGACGTAGAGTCTTAGACTGCTATCCTTCTTTAGTACAAACAGGATCGGCGCACCCGCCTCGCTTATACTAAGCTAGATCCAATCGTTGTCTAAGGCTAAGCTTAGGTAATTACGAAGGTCGCTAAGCTCTCTTCCTAAAGAATAGTAGAGAGGTTTGTATAGCGGCTTCGTTCCGGGGATTAGGTTAATCGTATACTCTACGTCTTCGGGGAGCTTGCGTCGCGCTTCGGGCGTTATTGTAAAAACGTCTTCGAAGTCTTTGAATTCTTCTAGCAAGGAGGAACCTTTAGCGATGTCGCGGAGCTAGCGAACGCTAATCGCATACACGTATAGGGCGTTACGTATATCCTTCTAGAATTCCTATAGTTCCCGTACGCGTATCGAACGCGCTACGGCTTCGTTCCTATAGGTCTAGGCATCCGTCGAGCTATCGACGATTACCTTTTAATCGCGCCTCTAAGGCCTGCTAAGAATAATATTAGGGAGGGGCATTTCGAAAGCATAGAACACTCCGGTAGTAATGCGTTCTTAGCCTATAGAGTCGGCGATCCGCAAGCGTAGATAATGCGCTCCGTAGCAGTATCCTCGGTCGCCCTAGAAACTGTCGGCGCTAGGCAGTACGGCATTGACAATCCGCTAAGGCTAGTATCGTAGAACGAATTCTTAAGATACTACATTGATGTTAGTAGCATTATCTAACAAGCATTCGATAGACACTTCCCCTTCTTACGTAACGATTGCTCCGCGTACGCGTCCCGTAGGTACTACTACTACTAAGCTACTTAGTTGAGATTCCGCACCTATCCCTAGCTCTTAGGAGGTGCCTTGTCTTTTCCCTTAGCCTTCGAGTCGTTCTTCTTCTCTTTAGCGTTAGCGGCTACCTTGCGCACCGTAGGGTTATCGTCTTTCTAGAGATAGCGGTTCGGGCACGCGTTCTTATAATAGCCTTTCTAGCGATAGCTATAACATTCGACCTTGCTAATATTATACCCGCCTTGCGAGTTATCGCCCTTCGTATGCTTTCCGCCTGCGCTACGGTCGCGATTTAACTGCTACTTACGGGCCTAACTATCAGATCGACGCTTCTTGCCTTTGCTGCCTCCGGTTTCATCGTAGTTACGATCCTTGCGTTTGCTAGACGGCTTGTTAGGGGTCTCGATGCGCGTCGCAAGCTCTACGAGTTCGTAACGCGTCGTTAGTACCGCATAGTATTTAATAATCGCGCTACGAATCGCCGGCTAGAGTTTAACGAGGAGATAGCGGATCCTATACTCCTCGCTATAGTCGCTAAGTTAATCTTCGAGCACTGCGAGCTTAAGGGCAAAGCTTTAGACTAACTGTCCCTTACGCTAACGGGCCGCCTTATACTCGAGGGTTACGTCTAGTATACGGTTTATAGGGTCCCCGACGCAGTCCCGATAGAAGGTTTTAAAGTCCTAGTAGGTGTAATTCTGTAGGTCCTTAAGGCTGTTTTTATTGTACTATCGCTCCTACGTATCGCCTACGAGGTATATAACACTATAAAGCACCTTGCTCTCGTCCGTATAATAGGTAGCTCCGGATAGTGCAAAGGTGATAGAAAGTTCTCGAAGGAATCGCCTCGACTCCTTAATCGTATCGCCTTTAAAGGGCTTAGGTTCCTTTAGGCGAGGCTTAATAGCCGCAAGACTAGCGACTGCGTAGCTTATGCTAGGCACAGGGGCTACGCTTAGCGCACTTCCGGAAAGAGGTAGTCGATACGAGACAGATTTAGCTCTCTAAGATTTAGGCCTCTAAATCGACTCGTTAGCTAATTCTTCCTCGTCCTTATCGTCGTCGTCGCCTAGGGGTAGGGTTATCGTAGGACCCTCGCCGGCGGTACCGCTGCTCGGAGCTAGCGCATCGCCTACGTCCCTAAGGGCACGAAGACGCGCATTCTCTCGCTTAGCTTCTTAAGCCTAGACTTCTAGCCTAAGCACTTCTTGCTTAGCTAGAAATCGTTCGAGCCGTAGGCGGGTCGCTTCCCGGCGCGCCTAATATTCGGCCTCGTATTGTTGTATCGCCGCGTCGTTTTCTAATGCTATAGGCGCTCCTAATGCATTATTCTACGCGTTTCCCGCGCTCGGCGCGTTCGGATCGCTTGCGTTCATCTTTCGGGGTTCTATAGGCCGCTACGAAGGGTAGACGGTTTAGAACTATAAGAAAATAGGTATATAGCAACGTATAGAATACCCTCTACTAATCGCCGTAGTAGAAAGTAGAACTAAACCGTGCCTTTCTCAGAACAGGGCAGAGCGACTACTATTAACTAGGCCTAGCACGGATAGCATATCTGCCGTGCCGGCTACCGAGCATGTCCGTACGTATAATCGAGCATTACGCGCATGCGCTAAGTAAGCTTATCGCCAGCGCGGCTGCATCGTACTGCACGTAATAACATCACATAATTGTTACATAGGCTTGCCAAGGCAGGACAGGAGACTTCACTTGCTTAGGTTCTTACAATAGCTAGGAGCTCTTGCTCGTAGGTCTCGTAGCGACGCTCTATATCGATTATCTTTCGTAAAAAGAAGGCAATTAGGTGCTAGTAATAGTCCTTATCTAATTGCTATAACATAATAGCCGATATAGCGAACTGTAAAGCGTTAGTCTTAATACGGATCTGCTTACTTAGTACAAAATAGTATAGTAAGGGGACTTTAGTAAATCGCTTCTTTAGACCGTTAAAAGCGGCTTATATCTTGTTAGTCTATTTGAATTCTCTAGACGGGTTGGCCTTGGTTTTAGTAAGCTTAGTTAGGGGCATTACATACCGTAAATAGCCCTCTATAAAGCGGCGGTAGAAATTAGCGAAGCCGAGGAACGATTGAAGCTCCTTAATAGACGTAGGAACAGGCCATTTAGTAATTGTTTTAATCCAATTAGGATCAGCCTTAACACCCTCGGTTAAAATAAGGAAGCTAAGGAATAACACCTTTTTAGTAGCAAAGGTGCATTTAGAAGGTTTGCAATATAGTCTATAGGCTCGTAGGCGGTCGAGGACCTTACGTACTACGGCCTAGTGTTCTATAATATTAGGTAAATGTGTATAAACTAGGATGTTATCTAGGTAAACTATATGGAGATAGTCTAATAGGCCCGAAAGGGCCCGATTAATATAGGACTAGAATATTGCAGGGGCATTAGCTAGCCTAAATAGTATAACTAAGTACTCGAAATAGCTATAGCGAGTACGGAAGGCTGTCTTCTATTCATCGCCCTTGCGAATACGGATGCGGTAATAGGCGTCCTTAATGTCTAATGTAGTATAGTAGTAGGTACTAGAAAGGCGGTCGAGGGTCTTATTAATAAGCGGGAGTAGATAGCGGTCTTTAATAGTAATAGCGTTAAGCCCTCTATAATTAATATATAAACGCAGGCCGCTATCCTTCTTTAGCACGAACAGGATAGGTATACTAGTAGGGCTGTTGCTATATCGAATTCGACTATTAGCTAGGTTTTCCTCTAGGTACTTACGCAGTATAGCAAGCTCTCGTTCACTAAGGTTATAGAGGGGGCCAAAAGGAACCTCCTTGCCCTCTATAATATTAATCTTATAATCCGTCTCTTTAAACATAGGCAATGTCGATGCTAGGTAGTATTTAAACATATTAATATAGGTCTCTTAAATAGGTTCTAGTATACGCTTAAGTTGTTTAGGATCTATACTATTAGGGGGCACTAGTTTATCGTTATTACTACCGAGCAGGTCGGCCGTCGGATTAGCTAGGGTTAGGTTGCTAATAAATAGGACCCTAATATTATTAGGGCACTCGCTAATATTAATATGTTTAATATCCTCTTTCCTAGCGATTCTAAATCGCTATTGTTAACTGCCTAAGTCTATAACTACAGTATAGTACTTAAGAACAGGGTTACTAATAACAATGTTAGATAGGAGGCTATCTATATCTACTACGTAGGTAGTAAAGTTTAGTAGGCGCTTATTGCCGAGGTCGTCCCTTAGGGCTATATAGACATAGTAGGCTCCGTAGGTCAAGTGCCGAGCGTTATTAAACTAAGCAAGGGTTAGCAGGTTAGTCCTAGGCAGTTGTCGAAGGTCTAATTGCTTAGCTAGGCGATAGCTAATAAGGGCGCTAACTGAATTTCCTAGGTCTAGCGTAACCTTAGTCTTATAGTTAGTCCTATACGTATCCGATACGAGACAGGTACGTATAATAGCTAGTACAATGTCGATAGTCTTACGCCGTACAAGGCTAACAGTTAGTGCGGCGCTTACTCTTTTTTCGAAGGTTAGCCTATAGGGGTAGCGTTAGCCGCTAAGAGGTGCTTTCGGTATTCGGCGGAAGCACGGTTAATTCGGGCCTAGTCCTTAGGTTTGTCGTATTAGCCTAGTAGATAGCTAGTACTATTACAATTAAAGCACTTTAATCCGGTTAGTAGACTACCGTAGCTATTGTTATTAGTTAAGCGGTTAGCGTTATAAGGATACGAGCCTCTTCTACGGCCCCTATCGCGGCCTCCTCTATATAGTCGCCGGCTACGGCCCCTTCTACGGTCGTTATTACTATTCCCACTGTTAGTATTGTTGTCTTAGTAGGAACCTTGGTTTCCTCCGCGGCTACTACGATTGCCGCGGTTAGTGCTAGCTAGCCGGATCCTCGATTCTAGTCGTTATTAAAGCTAGACAGCTCGTTTAGCTATTTCTACCTCGACTATAAATTAAATACATATTAGGTTAGCCTATTCAAACACACGGCGGCGGTCTAATTCGAGAATAAGCTCCTACCTAAGCTTTAGGCGCATCTCTAAGATCTATATAGAACTAGCCTTAGGTAGAAGGTCGTCTTTAAGGGTTTTCAAATAGGCTTTAAATAAGCGAGCCGATTGATTAGTCTTCTGTTTAGCCCGAAGATACAGGTCCTAAGTATGTTGTTGCCTTAGTATAGGGTTTCTAAGGGTGTCTAGTATAATAGTTTTACAGGTTTGCTACTAAACAGTAGTCTAGTTATTAAGGGAGTCGAAATGGTTATCCTAGGTGCGCTTTAGGTCGCTATTAATATACTATATAGCGTAGACAACTAGTAAATAGTCGTCTAGAAGAGCCCTCGGCGCATTTCGCTAGTTAAGCTCGCAATCACGTATGTAATCGTTGTATTACTTACGACTAGAGCCGTTAAACATAGTACAGTCCTTAAGTTTAGCATCCTTCTTTTAGATAGGTAGTAAAGAAGGTCCCGCTATTAGTTTAGCTGTCGGGGGTTCCTAAAGGCGACGGAGCTCGAGGAGATTATCCTTTAGCTATTGTTCTTAACGTAGGGCAGTAAGCCTGTTTTAAGTAGCTTCTTAAAGTCTCCCTAATAGTTGAGGGCTAAAGGCTAGTTAGCTATATCGACGGTTAACAATATTACTAAGAATGTCGTTAATAGGCAATTCTAGATTATTACCTAGGACTATAGGTTCTTCGGTAGGCCTAGTAGTAGGCTCTTTAGTAGGAGGCACTTTAGTAGGTGCTTTAGTAGGCACTTTAGTAGGTACTGTACTACTAGCATTGTCGTTGCTAGCGCTACTAGCGGTAGTACGGTTGTTGTTTCGTAACGAGCCGGCTATTATAATAAGGGGTAGAACTAATAATATATTGTAGGCCCCTATAGTGCGGATATAGCGGAATTAGCGAGTATCGGTCTAATGTGCTTAACTTAGTATAATAGGCCGTATAGAAGGCCTTGCTTAATAATTGGTACGGTTGTTCTTAGTAGAATAGTACGTATAGGTCCCGTTGTTCGGGCGTAATATAGTTAAATCGATGGTTTTCGTAGCTATACCGCTAAAAGCTTGAAATAAGGACTATCTAGCTGCTGCCCTTAAAGGGTAGATCGAATACTATATAAGAAGGGTATGTTAGCAGGTAGATAGGGTAGTAGTAGGTATAGGTAGTATTCGATAAGGAGCTAGGAGGAGAGGGAGGAAGGCAGGCAAGTTAGCCTATTACTAAGCGCTAAGCCCTACCTAAGGCTCTAAGGCCCTAGCTTCACTTAGCCTAGTTACATGCCAATTACGTATAGCCTCTTTGGCCCTAACATTATCGCTAAACTAGAAGTTACGTTCTATATTACGCGTCTCTTTAGTCGATAGCGATTAGTCGACGAAAGTAAACTATACTATAGAAGGCGACTAAATAGGGCAGAGGTAACCCTTTGTATTATAGGCCTTAACGTATCTCTATACCGAGGCAGTTGTAATAATAGGCTATTAATAGCTAAATTAGATAGTTTGCTAAACGGGGTACTACTTAGGCCGAGAACGAAAGGATAGCCTATAAGACTAGCGACGGTAGTCTACTCTTTAGCGCTATATATCTTAGTAATATAAAACTTATCGACGATAATAGTCGTAGCTAGTATACGAAGTAGCGGCGGTTTTGAATTAGATTTGTCCGACCGTATCTAGGACTTCTATTTCTTAGCTCGGTCGTACGTTATAAAATCTAGTACGTTAGATAATATAGTTAAGGTAGTAAGGACGATCTATTTATAGTACTATAGACAAGGGGGTACTTCTATATCCTCGTGTTTAAGCAATAAGCGTACCGGGACGCCTTTTCTTTAACTACTATCTATCTATAACCTCTATACCGAAAACCTGTTCTGGTTCTAGCCGAGTCGGGAGCGCTATATAATCGAGATAAAGAACGTTATCGATATACACGACCTAGTTATAGTTCTACGGACTAGCTCTATTACGTCTCTTATCTTTCGTTAGCTTACTAGAGTCTTTTATAAGATATACGAATATAGCTCCGGATAGTATAAAGTTATCGATCTTGTGTATCTAGTTTTCGGCTAGCTACTTCGGAATATAGATAACGTAAACGCTAGGGCGGATAACCGGCTTTATACCGCTAGCTAATACCTACGGATCGAACGCAATTTTCTTATCTAGCCGAAGTCCTAGGTTAACCGACGAATTAGATAGCCGAAAAGGATAGGCGTTAGCAGTTAACAGCCTATTATTACTCTATACCCTCTGCTATATCGAGGTTATAGCGACGTACCCTAACGTATATACTGTCTTGCCTATACCTACGTCTATACCGCTAATATAGAAGTCCGCGCTAGTAACGGAAGCTAGAAGCGTCTAGGTAATTATATAGAATTAGTGAGACTTTGACGGACGAGTCGATCTCTAATTAGGTAGAATAACGCCTATACGCGGCGAAGTCTAATAAGGATCGAGTAGTCTAAAATCGTATATTAACTTAAAGTTCTTAGCGTCGAGGTAGGAGTATACGTTACTAGACAACTGCTTCTCGACGTCGGTTTCTGTATCTAAATCTGTCGACTAGCTAGGTACTACTAACGAGATCTGATCGACAAAATCTACTAACGTCTAAATCGGTAGAGGGTCGGCTTAGACTTCTACTTACGTACCTAGTAGTCGTATAGCGAGTTCGGGCTTATTCGGATCTAGTAGTAATACGATCTAACTCGGTAACGACTCGATCTATTTCTAGCGAATTCGATCTCGCTTTAAGTCGATTATATCTCTAGCCTTCTTACTATTAGTATTATCGGCTTTGCTTAATTTAATTTTTCTATCGTCCTTAGTATTATTACTAGCATTTGTCTACGCCGGAGGTTATACTAGGGATAGTACTAGTCTATTTAAAGGTAGCTATATCTCAGGTAGAGTAGAAGCAATATAGGCCTTTACCGTATACTCTATCGTATCGGGCTATACGGAATAGACGGCCGTTCGAACTAAATCGTTAAGAGCGACTAGAAGTAAAGCAGTGTCCCTATTATAACCGTTATCGCGGAGTACCTTATTAACTGCCTTATCGATAGCCTACTAAATCGCTATTATATCCGTAGCGGCGTCGGCTATAGCTTTTCGCGCGGCTACCTACTAGGCTACCTCTTACTTTTCCTATATCCTCCGGAATCTATCTATAATAACCTATTTATAGCGCTCGCGATCGGCGCGATCCTTACGAGCGGGTCGGTCGTTATTAGCTTGCTTAATAGCTAATTTCGTAGGCGACTATAGACCCTAACCGATATTGATTTCGGTAGGATTACCGGCTATAGAAGCACTATACTAAGTTAGGTCGATAGTTCTAGAAGCCTTTAGTAGGGACAGTCGACGATATACGGAAGGTATCCTAGTATAGTCCGTTATATTTTTACCGACGAGGAAATCGAGTCTAGTAGAAATCCTAGTATCTAAGCTATTATATATCTCTATAGCTAGGGAGTAGAATATCGGATTAGTCTTGCATTTAGAAAGACCTTTAGGGCCGCGAGCTAGATCGATTACTACGAAGAATTCGTACTTCTACTATTCGGGCGATAGTAATAACTCTCGTACGAGCTAGAGCTATAACAAATCCTTTACACTAATATTATTAGAAGTCTTCGATTATAGGATAGACTAATTTAAGCTAAATACCTCGTAGTCTGCCGTTAAAGGTAACCGCTAGTCGACAATACTAAACTATAACGTAATCTTACCCCGGTCCGGCTTAATAGGGCGTAGCGCGTCGGATATTACTAGATTAGTATCCTTGCTACCGTGCGAATCTCCTAGCGTTATCCTCTTAAATACCCGACCGGCTCTACTAGTCTTACTAGTAGAGGCAGAACTTGCTCTATACTTAGGTATAGAGGGCGTAGTTTGTCGGGATCTATTAGTCTCGCTCTCGGATACGTCTTCCTTTTTAGTATTATTACCGGCCGGCGGGGTAAACTTGTCCCTTATAACCTTCTATATAAGGCGGTATACTAAGTAGACTATATACCTCTAAATTTTATTATTCGGACTATTTACATTGTCCTACGGAAGCATTCCCCTAATATACTACTTCGGAGCCTATTTAGGATCTTTAAAGTACTATTCGGGCATTAATAGCCTACGTCTAGGTTTAGTAGGATAGTTAAGGTTGCTAGCAATAGCGTATACTATGTCTTTCTCCTCCTTATAATGCCCCTTAATAGGCTAGCGAAGCTACTTCCCGTTCGACTAGTTAAATAAAAAATGTTTCTCTAGATACGGAAGGAGCCTTTTTATTACTAACGTAAGAAGAGGCTTGTCGATACTATATAGGTTTAGTATAATATGTTTAGGGACGTCTTTGCCGTTATTTAAGGCTTTAATTAGTAGCTTGTTATTATTTAGCTAGTTTTCGATATTCGTAGAGACTACTATCTCGGTAAAGGTAGTAGGCGACGAGTTTATAACTAGTATATAGTATTAGTATATACTAGGTTATACTAATTAGTAATACTTATATAGTAGAGGTTAGAGACTATAGATCGATAACGACGTATACTATCCGAGAGTAGTAGAGAAACTAATAGAGGTAGTAAAATTCGCTATACGTTAGGGTCGGCGGAGGTAAGAATAGAAGCGGAGAGCTACTTATACCCGCCGACCCTAACGCGAGCCGTTAGAGTTGCGTTATATAATAAGTGTCTATATATACTAGCTTAACGCTAGTCGAGTACGACGGCTAAGTTATATAGTACAGCCTATATACAAGTTAGAATAGGGCATTAGCGAAGGAAATAATATACTATACGTATAATAGGGAGGGTAAGGGGGTATATATATATAGAACAGGTATATTAGTGCAAGTTAATTATAAATGTTAAAGAAGATAGTAATTAGGAAAGGTAACGACCTTAAATGCCTGCCTCGTAACTAGGTCGGTTAGCGAGTCGGGCCTAACTAGCTAATAAATCGACGAAGTAAGGTATCTAGCGCTTAAGTATATAATAGTTTAGTTACGCAACTAGTAACCGAAGTAATAAGGCTGTAGATAATCGGTATAGTATAAACCCCTATACGATAGACGGTTCTAGATATAGGACTAACAAGTCGTAGTAAATATAGTATTACGTAATAAGTAATCGAAAGTTAGTAATATAAATATAAGCCTATTTATAGTAGAGTTGCGACTACGATCGCCGGCGTAGGACGCGAGTACTAATAAGCTACGCAATATAGCTAAATTAACCGATCTATGTCCTTATAGTAACTAACAATTATTATACGATAGCGAGTAGACTAGACCCGCTATAGTCCGAGGGTATAGGCTAGTAAGGTAGTTAGTCTTAGGACCCGAGAGTAGGGTATATAGATAGTTCGAGCTAACGATTAAGATAGCGTGTTTTCTATAAATGCTACTAACTCTATCGGCGGCGAAAAGGCATATATTTAGCTATAACGAGTAGTAAACAAAGGTATAAAACGATCGAAATATTCTATAGATCGTATACTAGAGTAGTAGTCTAAGTAGGAGGTCGAATAAACGACTATATATAAATCCGTAGTAATATAATACACTAAGCTTAAGGTTAAGAAGCGAGATAATAGATAACGTAATTTACCGAACCCGCTACCGAAGTTAGTAATAGAGGATACAGAAGTTGTCTAGTAGGCTTAGTACCCGATTCGATATCGAATTAAAGCCCGAGTCGGTATTAGCAAACCCCGCGACTAGAGTAGTTCTAGTTTCTACTACTAACTAACGTCGACTTTCTACTACGCTATATATATAACTACCGCCGTCGAGAATGCTACGTACTTAACTACCTCGCGATTAATATTTAATAGGCGGTATTACTCGCGGCCTTAGCCTATCGCCGTCGATATACTACGCATTTTACGCTAGCGTCGAGAGGTTGATTTAGGAGTCTAGTTAGATTAGTAGTACGTTCTAATTACTATTATTGCTAGAACGCCGAAGGATATAAGGTTACCTATACGACCTAGTATTAATAGACGAGAAATACGAAGAAGAGTTCCCTAAGGTAGTAAAGCAGATCTATACGGTAGAGGGACAGACTACGTTTAGGTACCTAGTATATAAGATTTGTTCTAATTATCGCCGACGGACGAGACAAAAAACGGTACGCGTAACAACGCGTAGAGTCGGCGATACTAGCGATTACGCGGAAATTGCTATATCTACGGATACTAGACTAGCGATACTAGAAGGATCTAGAGCGGTACCGCCGTACCGCGTACTAAATAATATATAGTAGAGTATAGTTATAGTATAAGAGTAGAACGGGAAGGTAAAACCTATATATCGATTATATAAACTCGATTATCGCTAGCCTATAGTTAAAGGCTACGCGTTAGTCGGAGTCGATAATATAGACCTCGAACGATTAGTTAAGATACTATAGGTAGATTGTAGTTTCGAAGCCAGAGTCGACGCCTTATATTAAATAAGCGACTAATATAGACACGTTCGAATTAATAACGAGCGATAGTAGAGGGCTAGTCTATCCGATATATTAGGTAGAGGCCTATAGCTACGATTTGCAATCTATAGGCAAATTAAGGAGGCAGAACGAGCGTAAACGTAAACGTAGAAAAGCAAGATAAATAATTAATTTTACTAAGTCCGATATAGAAGTCCTACTCTAATAGTAATAGGTACTAATCTATTTATTAAACGGAAGGTGAGATGCCCTAGCTACGATAAGCACTACGCTTTAATCTTAGATATATACTAATATATAGTAAGTATATTACGTATAGTAGTCTTAAGCGCCGCGATCTCTTCCTTTATCTATTTAATCCCGGCCTATATTTAAGTACTCTAATTACGCTATAGCGATAGCGGACTCGGGGTAGCGCGATAATTAAGGAAAGGCTAAATCGGCTACGACTAGCAGTCGTTAGGCTAGGGTAGATTATATGCCTCTAGCTAGTAATCTATTTCGAATTGTATCTATCGAGTATAGGGCCTCTACGGTGTTATTAACCTCGAATTAGCTAAACACGCCGATAGAGATAGTTCTAACTAACTCGTAATACTACGAGGCGGCTTCGAAGGTATAAATTCGACCTAGCGGATTAGCTAATACCGATTAATTTACCGATAAAGAACGTATATCTATATATACCGTAGTAGCGACCGAGCGAGGATTAAATAGTCTAAATACGCCGATTGCTTTAGTACAATATCGATAGTATTGCTATATACCGTCGGCCTAGACTATAATAATTACCGCTAGACTAATAATAGCGATAAATTAATAGTTCCCGAATCCGACTCGCGACCGAATCGGGCTAGCGTCGATAAGGTACGAAAATAGCGAATAGTCTATAGGCTACGATTATACTTTAGCGTTAGCGGGGCATATCCGATAGGACTAATAAGCGATTATAGATAGCGACTCGGGCAGTCTATACTAGAGTAGAGGATAAAACCGCAATTTAATAACCCTCTTTTCGTAAGGTAAATAAGTACGAAGACGCGTATAGTCTAATATATACTACGTTAGATTCGCAATAATACTACTACTCGTTATAGTATACTTAGGATAGGTCGCAACTACGAAGAAGATAAATATAGAACTTAATCGTTATCCGACTCGATAGAGTTAGATAGGGATACTAGATTCGAAGAAGAAAACAGGGAGGAGACTTGTTTATACGTAGCGACTAGTATTAGATCGAAATTTATAAAAGTAACGTATACTTACTAGAGTACGGCGATAGAGGACTAACGTAACTAGTATAAGGGTAGGAATAGCAAAGATCTAGCAAGGCTAAAATAGAAGTACGACGACGATAGGGCAGATCGGAGCGACGATATAAAGCTATTAAAACGACGTAAGAAACGAGATAAAGGCTTAATAACTTCTAGTAAAGAACGTTTAAATCGAAAGAAGGGCTTACTCGAAGTAAGGGAGTAAATCTTATATAACGAGACGCGTCGTAAACTATTCGCTATTACGTTAACTAGGGCTAGAGGATATAAGACGATATTTCCTACTACTTAAACCCTAGTATAGGTAGACGAAACAATTAAAAAGGTATATAGTAAAAACTACGATCGATTACTAGCTTTACGTATAATAGTACTATAGCCGGGTAGCTATATACTATCGAGAGACGTAATCTAAGTAGTCGGTAGAGATCCCGATATAATTGTTAGGACTAAAGAGGTTATACGTAATTAGCATGTAACTAGGCTCGAGTAAAGCTAGGGTATTAATGCCTTAGGCAGGGCTTAGCGCTTAGCGTTAGGCTAACTAGCCTACCTTCCTCCCTCTCCTTTTAGATCTCTATCGAATACTATACTAATTTACTACTACCCTATCTACCTACTAATATAACCCTTCTTATATAGTATTCGATCTACCCTTTAAAAGCAGTAGCTAGATAGTCCTTATTTTAAGCTTTTAGCGGTATAGCTACGAGAACTATCGATTTAACTATATTGCGCCTAAAGAACGGGACCTATACGTACTATTCTATTAAAACAACGGTACTAATTATTAAGCAAGGCCTTCTATACGGCCTATTATACTAAGTTAATCGTACTAGGCCGATATCTACTAATTCCGCTATATCCGTATCTTAGAGGCTAATAATATATTATTAGTGTCGCCCCTTATAATAGCCGGTTTATTACGAAACAACAACCGCGGAGCCGCTAGCAGCGCTAGCAATAATAACGCTAGTAGCATAGTTCCCGCTAAAGTGCCTACTAAAGTGCCTACTAAAGAGCCTACTAGAGGGCCTACTAAAGAAGAACCTATAATTCTAGGTAATAACCTAGAATTGCCTATTAACGATATTCTTAACAATATTGTTAATCGACGATATAGCTAACTAGCCTTTAGCCCCTAGCCGATAGCGAGACTTTAAGAAGCTAGTTAGAATAGGCTTACTACCCTACGTCGAGAACAATAGCTAAAGGATAATCTCCTCGAGATTCGCCGCCTATAGGAGTCCCTAATAACTAACGCTAAACCGATAGTAGGGCCTTCCTTACTATCCGTCCTAGTTTAGAAGAAGGATGCTAAGCTTAAGGACTGCACTGTATTTAATAGCTCTAGTCGGAAGCAATACAACGACCACATTCGTAACTGTAAGCTTAATTAGCGTAACGTACTAAGAGCGCTGCTAGATAACTATTCCTTAGTCGTACACGCTATACAGTACATTAATAGCGACCTAAAACGCACTTAGGATAATTATTTCGACTCCCTTAGTAACTAGACTACTATTTAGTAGAAAACCTATAAGACTATTATGCTAGATACCCTTAGAAACCCTATACTAAGGCAACAACACGCTTAGGACTAGTACCTTCGAGCTAAACAAAAGACTAATTAATCGGCTCGCTTATTCGAGGCCTATTTAAAGACCCTCGAAGATAACCTTCCGGCTAAGACCGACTCTATATAGATCTCCGAAATACGCCCTAAATTGAGGTAGGAGCTTATCCTTAAATTAGACCGCCGCTATGTATTCGAATAGGCTAATCTTATACGAATTCAATTTATAATTAAAGTAGAAACTACAGAGCGTATAGTATAGCTATAGTAAGGGCTAGAATCTAAGATACGACTATCTAACAACCGTAGCCGCGGAGGCAACTAAGGCTCCTACTAAAACAACAATGCTAACAATAGGAATAGTAACAGCGACCGTAGAAGAGGCCGTAGCCGGCGGCTATATAGAGGAGGCCGTAATAGGGGCCGTAGAAGGGGCTCGTATCCCTATAATACTAATCGCTTAACTAATAATAGTAGCAACAGCGGCTATAGCAATCTCCTAACCGGATTGAAGTGCTTTAACTATAATAGCACTAGCTATTTACTAGGCTAATGCGACAAACCTAAGGACTAGGCCCGAATCGACCGTACTACCGCTAAGTACCGAAAGCACCTTTTAGCCGCTAATGCTACCCCTATTAGCCCTTCTAACTATTCGAAAAAAGAATAAGCGCCGGACTAACCGTTAGCCTTATACGGCGTAAAACTATCGACATTGTACTAGCTATTATATATGCCTATCTCGTATAGGACATATATAGAACTAACTATAAAGCTAAGGTTATACTAGATCTAGGAAATTCAGTTAGTGCCCTTATTAGCTATCGCCTAGCTAAGTAATTAGACCTTCGACAATTGCCTAGGACTAACCTACTAACCCTTGCTTAGTTTAATAACGCTCGGCACTTAACCTATAGAGCCTACTATGTTTATATAGTCCTAAGAGACGACCTCGGGCCTCGGCAATAAGCGCCTACTAGACTTTACTACCTACGCAGCAGATATAGACAACCTATATAGGGGAGCTACTATTGTTATTAGCAACCCTATTCTTAAGCACTACGCTATCGCTATAGACTTAGGCAGTTAATAATAGCGATTTAGAATCGCTAGGAAAGAGGACATTAAATACATTAATACTAGCGAGTGCCCTAACGATATTAGGGTCCTATTTATTAGCAACCTAACCCTAGCTAATCCGCCTACCGACCTACTCGGTAGTAATAACGATAAACCTATGCCCCCTAATAGCATAGACCCTAATTAACTTACTCGCATACTAGAGCCTATTCGAGAGACCTATATTAATATATTTAAACACTACCTAGTATCGACATTGCCTATATTTAAAGAGACGGATTATAAGATTAATATTATAGAGGGTAAGGAGGTCCCTTTTAGTCCCCTCTACAACCTTAGCGAACGAGAGCTTACTATATTACGTAAGTACCTAGAGGAGAACCTAGCTAATAGTCGTATTCGGTATAGTAACAGCCCTACTAGTATACCTATCCTATTTGTACTAAAGAAGGATAGTAGCCTACGCCTATATATCGATTATCGTAGGCTTAATACTGTTACTATTAAAGACCGCTGTCTACTTCCTCTTATTAATAAGACCCTCGACCGCCTTTCTAGCGCTTACTTTTATACTATACTAGACGTTAGGGATGCCTGCTGCCGCATTCGTATTCGCAAGGGCGATAAATAGAAGACGGCCTTCCGTACTCGCTATAGCTACTTCGAGTACTTAGTTATACTATTTAGGCTAGCTAATACCCCTATAATATTCTAGTCCTATATTAATCGGGCCCTATCCGGCCTACTAGACTACCTCTATATAGTTTACCTAGATAACATCCTAGTTTATACCTATTTACCTAATATTGCGGAATACTAGGCTATAGTCCGTAAGGTACTCGATCGCCTAAGGGCCTATAGGCTGTATTGCAAGCCCTCTAGGTGTGCCTTTGCTGCTAGGGAGGTATCCTTCCTCGGCTTCCTCGTGTTGACTAATGGTATTAAGGCTAATCCTAATCAGATTAAGACTATAACTAAGTAGCTAACGCCTACTAGTATTAAGGAGCTTTAATTATTCCTAGGTTTTACTAACTTCTACCGTCGATTTATCGAGAGCTGCTTACGGTACGTAATACCGCTAACTAAGCTTACTAAAACTAAGGCTAACCCGACTAGAGAGTTTAAATAGACTAATAAGGCACAAGCCGCTTTTAACGGCTTAAAGTAACGCTTTACTAAAGTCCCCTTATTATACTATTTCGTACTAAGCAAACTAATCCGTATTAAGACTAACGCTTTACAGTTCGCTATATTAGCTATTATATCCTAACAATCGGATAAGGACTATTATTAGCATCCGATTGCCTTCTTCTTAAGAAAGATAATTAATACAGAACGTCGCTACGAGACCTACGAGTAAGAGCTCTTAGCTATTGTCGAGGCCTTTAAGTATTAGGGGCACTACCTCGATAGGGCTTAATATACGATATAGGTCTATATAGACTATAACAACCTCCGTAGCATTACTAAGGTTACTAGGGTTATAGGCCGATAGGCTAGATAGGCCGTCTACCTCGCTAGGTTTAACTTTAATATTCTATATCGGCTAGGCGTAAGTAACCCTACTAATAGTCTATCGAGGCGGCCTAATTACGATAGCGAGACTTAGCAATCTATTAATTCTTTGTTTCTAACCCTATAGCACAAGATTGCTATAGACCTCGTAGTAAGGCAAGCGTAGGATAAGCGGCTTACCGGACTCCGCGACGGCTTAAAGTATATTAATGCTCTTGCTATATTAATAGTACGTACTAAGCTTAACAACACTAACAGGAAGGGTTACGATAACTCCCTAGTCGATATCGCTATATATAGTAATAGCGATTAAAGTACTACTATAGTTGATCTAGCTACTAGTGCTACTAGATATATACAGTATATACTACGTACGATAGCGAGGGTACTATTAAGCGAACTTGCATAAGGAGATAGTTAAGTCCTTATAAATAAGCCATTACGCGCTTAGCAAAGGGACGCTTTTGCTACGGTCTATATAGATTAGCTTGCTAATAGTCGCAAAACTAGATCTAGTAAGAATTGGTCGATTGATACCGATAGCTATTTGCGCTATAAGGGCAGATTGTATATCCCTGCCGAGTATTCGATACGATAAGAGCTTCTTAAGCGACACTATAATAGTAAGCTTGCCGGTTACTATAGTATAGAGAGGTCGCACGAGCTACTATCGCGTATATACTACTAGCTAAATAGTAAGCGGGATATAAAAGACTACGTAAATACGTGTGCCGTATACTAACGCATTAAGGCACTAAAGCATTAGCCTTTTAGCGAGTTGTCCTTATTACTAATCCCCTATAAGCTATTTGTAGAGCTTATAATAGATTTTATTATAGGTCTTCCCCCTATTAAGCGAAGAGGAAGCAAGGACGTCTTTAATACTATACTAGTCGTTATAGACCGGTTTACTAAGGGCGCTCGCTATATCCCCGCTCGGAAGGATTAGACAGCTATTAACCTAGCTAAGTTACTATAGAATAACATCTTCTATAGCTATTAGGGAACCCCTAAGGGGATAGTCTCTAACCGGGGCTCGACATTTATATCTTATTATTAGAGTGAGATATGCCTATAACTAAGACTTAAGCATCGCCTATCTATAGCATTCTATCTACAAACAGATAGCTAAACCGAGAGGCAAAATGCTACCCTATAGTAGTACCTACGTAGCTATATTAATAAGAACCCTAACGACTAGGTTAACCTCCTATAACTAGCTAAATTCGTATACAATAACAGTATCTACTTATCAACTAAGGTGTCGCCGTATATAGCTATAATAGGCTAAAACGCTACCTTACTATAAGATCTATTTACCTCGCTCGAGGCCGAGCGTAAGGAAAGGGAAGCGCGTTAAGCCCCTAAAATACTAGCGGCTATAGAGAGGGTTTAAAAGATGCGAGAAATTTACGCTATAATAGCTAACAAACTAGCAAAGGCCTAGGCCTATTAGAAGGCCTACTATAACAAACACTATACGCTAATAACCTTTAAACAAGGCGATATAGTTATACTTAGTACGAAGAACCTCCGTATCCGCAAACACCTATTACCTAATAGCAAAACAAGGCCCAAGCTTGTACTAAGATATATTAGCCTATTCCGTATCCGAGAACCGAAGGGCAATAGCTAGGCCTACTAGTTATAGCTCCCTCCTTATTATACTATCTATAACACCTTCTATATCTCCCTACTTAAACTAGATTACTACCGCGGAGACCCCGATAAAGAAGCCCCTACCGAATATAAAGAGGTACTAGCAGACGGCGAAGAGCTATAGTCTATAGAACGTATCCTAAAGTATCGGACTAGGCAAGGCAAGAAGGAATACCTATTAAGATAGTAAGGCTATTTACCTAAATAGGACTCGTAGGAAGCTAAAGGTTCCTTTAAGGATATAGCTAAGCTATTAGACGAGTATTAGACTAGCGTAAAGAACAAGAAGAAGGCTAAAAGCTCGTAATATTACTAAGGCTTAGGATTAATACTACCCCCGGGGTACTATTAGCTAACTAATTAGAGGCAAGCAATTGTTAGTAATAAGGGACAATAAGACTATACTACTATAGAATCTACCTCTTTACTAGCGCACCCTATAAGACCCTTCTCTTAGCGCCCCCTCCTATTCCTACGTCCTGTCGAGGCCCTAAGACCTAGGCGGTCGGCGGGGATAGCGCGCGCGTACGAATAACGATAATAAAGGTAATAGTATCGCGCTACGAGCTAGTAGTATACCGGCGGCCGGCGCGGCTATATTAGTAACGGTATTGCAGAGTGTATTGCTGCTTAAAGAAGGAAAGATACGGCTATATTAGTAACGGTATTGCCGAGTTGTTATTAGTTAAAGAAGGAAATTAGAAGAAGGTAAAGTTAGCGCTAAGACGACTAGCGCCGCTATTGTTAACATTACCTACTATTGTCGCTATACTTACGAAGACAACCTTACCTATACTACGGCCTAAGGCCGGAAACGTACTATACTAATTAAGTTAAAAGAATAGCTATATTAAAGGTTTAATTAAAACTTTAAGGCTAAGTTAAAACTTTAAGCCGCCTAGAAGATTAAGCGACTAATAGACTAACTAAAGGCTAAAATTATAGAGCTAAGCTAGCTAGGGTCGATCTTGCGGACAATAGGTTACTCCTCGATCTTTCCGACCCTTTAAGCAAGGCGAACCTTAACTATTACACTTATAATAGCCTTTACCTATAGAAACTAGACAACTATGTTTTTTAAAAAGATAAGATAAGATTAACAATTGAAGGCTACTAAACCTAACTAATTAGGGCTAGTAAAACTACGATAGTAAATAATAGCCCTCGTAATAATAAGAACAACCCTCGGGAGCGGACATTTCTAGGTCTTTTAAGAGTAGACGTAAAGAACTCGGACAACCTTACTTAGAACGGGGGCAGTGCTATAATACCCTATATACCTACCTATTATAGTAGGGAAGGTACGCTCGTATTATAATTAGTTGCTAGCCTTTAATTTCTACAGCTATATAATACCTTATTGTTACTATAGTAGTAGTAATATCGCAGTTAGAAGTTAGACATTATATTAGAGGTAAGGTTTAATACGGTTATATAATTAGGTAGTTAAGCGTTCAATTTAGCGCGGACTAAGCGGCTTATTAGACCTACTAAGTTAGTAGCAATAGAGGTTGAGATTGGAATATAGACCGGCTACGAGGGCGTAGCCTTTAGAAGGGAAGCGTATATTAGGACTAGAGAGGTTATACGTAATTAGTATATAACTAGGCTCGAGTAAAGCTAGGGTCTTAATACCTTAGGTAGGGCTTAGCGCTTAGCGTTAGGCTAACTAGCCTACCTTCCTTCCTCTCCTCTTAGATCTCTATCGAATACTATACTAATTTACTACCACCCTATCTACCTACTAATATAACCCTTCTTATAATAATAGTATCGAGACTAATATTAGAATAGTTGCGAGAAGCTATACGAAAGGAGCGAGGCTATATTAATACCTATATCTAATCGATATTGTTAAACTAAGTACCGATCGCAATAACCGATACTCTAAAAAGGATAGTATACGCTAAGAGGATACTCGATAACTAAATCTTCGAGTACTATAACGAGAAACTAGTAAGACCCTCTCTAAAATAGTATAGTTACTAGATAATAGCTAACGGTCGATATATACTATACGCTACCTTAGTAAGCTTATATATAAATGTCTAGCGGGTATGCTACTCTAGTAGGATCGGCGAGGCTAGAAGACATATATTAAACAGTACTACTATAAAGTTACCTCTTTTATAATATTATCTACCGCTACGGTAATTAGTAGGATACTAACCGGATAGTCGATAGAGTCGCATTTAACTAAAGTTAGAGGTAAAGCGATCTAGCTAGCCTTAGATTATAAGTTAATACACTAGCCGTTCCTAGATCGGATAACTACGTAGAATGCGACGGATTAAGCCACTTATAACCTTCGGTTATCGAAAGCGTAGAAGATATACGTACGGTATATAGGCAGAGTATAGGATATCCCTAAATTATTAATAAATAACTTCGAGAGCGTACGTAACGACATCGATATACTTATAGCAATCGACGTTGTTTCTAATTCCGACGATAAAGGCGGATCGATCGAGCGCTATAGTAAGAGTAGTCTACGAGCGCCGTATTTCTCTTATATACTAATATAATCGATAAGTCCTAAAGCGTCTACTAGGCAACAATTAAGTAAACAATTTAAAGCCGGCGATAATACGATAGATAAGTTAGCGGAGGTAGAGGCCCTACCTAAGAAAAACGATATTAGACTGCCTATACTATAGAGTAGTTTCTAAGCGACAGATTAGGAGCCGACGGAGTCTACTAATCTATTTACTTCGGTATAGGGAAGTAACGGCACAAGTACTACCGAGACAATAGAATATAATAGAACTAAAGACAATAGATATAAAAGATATAGATATACCGCGGTAATAAGAATAGGGAAAGGATTACGCGCTAATTACTATACGAATAGTAGGTATTCCAACTAGTCGTATATAATAGATAAGACTTTATTCGCGGCGGTAAGTAATCGCGTTAGGGATGTATTAGGGCTAGAAGAGGGGGAGTAGATATAGTAGATAGATATAGAGACGGACGGCGGTAAAGTCGAAGAGATAGCATTTAACGAGGAGACGTAGAATCGAACAATTAAGAGATATATAGTAAAAGAGAAGAAGAAGTCGAAAGGAAACAAACGAAAGAAGGTAGAGGTATATCGCTTTAATATAGCCGTAGAGGACGAATAGAATACATTCTTATTAACCGTAATAAATAGATACCGTATATAATATAACGAAATCTATTAATACTATACGAGTCGGTCGCTAAGTCGGTACTAACTTAGTATACATAGTAGACGTATACAAATGCTAGTAGTTACCCGAGTATGCGTATAAACGTTCGATGTTAGTAGAAGCAACAATCGTATAATATATAGATCCGATAGAAAATATAATTCAAATACTAGTACTAGTACCTACGACGACTCGAGCCCGACTCGATATACGAGTCGGACGGTAAAGAATAAAATTTTTACTACGATTAGATTTGCTAGAATTTCTAGATCGCGACAATCCTATTAGACAAGATCTTTAACGTACGATGCTAAGGATCCTAAGCTATCCTATCGATAGGATCGTCGCGATCGGTAAAAAAGTTTCCGTAACGTTAGCCTTCGAGATACGGCGGAGTTAAATCTAGAGGTATACTATAATACGTAGCGCTATTATATAGCTATAGATACGTACTAAGTCTAGCAACTCGAAGAAGAATTAAGACGGCGACCGAGAAGGAGATCGATAGTAGATTAGTAGAGCCGAAGTCTTATAAGCGAAGTATAAGATAATATAGGCTCTTAGTCGTATAGAGTAACGTACTATATAAATAACTAGGTATACTACTCTTATTTACTTACGACCTATATCCTAGGATACTCTTCCCGTACTTTTTATATACTTTTCTAATACCTTATCTATAAGCGCTCTACGATAACTAAGTAAATATAAGCTATAGGATTTTCGCTCGGTACCTTAGCCTCCGAGATAGGGTAGAGTTAAATTTAGAGCGATAGCCGGCACTCGTAGCTAGTATATAGAGACGGTAGTAGGCCTCTTCCTACTAAATAGCTAGCTTGTTTAGTATAGCCTACCGTAGTATAGATACTTCTTATATTTCCTAGTAATAGGCCTAGGTTACTTATAAGATTACTATAGCTAGTAAGGGAATTACTAAAGAATATCTATACTATAGTAGGATACTATTATTACGCTAACTATTTATTAAAAGGAGGCTTTCCCCTATTACTATACCGGCTATAGGTACCGCCTATATTTCAAAGTTTGCCGTACCTGCCTTTTTTAGCCGTATCTACCCTTTTTAGCCGTACCTACCTTCTTTCCTTACTCTAAAGTTACTATAATATAGGCTTACGCGACGCTTACTCTATTGCCTAGCGATACCGCGATACTACCTCTCTAGCTATATACAACCTTCGTATCGATATCTATACCTCTACGCTCTATATCTTCTAATAATACGAAAGGTAGCAAACTTATATATATAGTACGTTGCTTTACTACCTAATTTAAAGCTACAAATATAATAGAAGTAATTAGGAATTTTACTTGTAACTAAAGTGTAAAATACAAAATAGTAGAGTTACGATTCCCGAATATATAATATATAGACTACGAGTATATAATAGTATAACCGAGTTTAAATATATCTAAATTAAACTTTAGCGAAGCTATAAATTATTATATAGGGGACAATTAGTAGAAGTAAGATAGTATAGCATTAGATAAGTATATATAGTACTAAAAAGCAGATACTATATTACGGTTACTCGCGACAGATCGTTAGGTAACTTCTTATTACGTGTAAGCCGAGGCTTCTTTAGAGAGGCTAATGTAAGCGGGAGGCAGAGACAGAATAATTGGTACAAAGGTAATTCTAATTAGTAAGTAAGTAATATAAGTTGAACGCCTCGAGCTATAAGGGTATTCCGGCGTTCCTAAATACAAAGGAGACATCTTGTCTGTAGTCGTAAGCGACGTAAGCGACGCTATCGCTCTCGACCGCTCCTATCGCTCCTAGTAAGATAGAGCGATAGCTTAGCCTACTAGTCTTAGCGTCGCTCTAAGATTATATAAGGACTCTAACTAATTAGATCCGTAATACTATCCCCCTCCTTAAGCGGAATAGTCCCTTATTCCGGGACTTTCTAATTCTAACTTCTTTGTTATACTAAAGTTATCTAAGGACTTGTCTTCTCGCTAGCGTAAGGAAAATATCGCAAATAATATCCTCGCCGACTGCCTCGAAATACCGATCCGCTACTTTTATTACGAATAGGCCGGTAAATCCTATAAAGTCGATCTTCGTTCCGGTCGCTACTCCGAGTACGCCCTATACGGCTAGTCCTATAATATGTAAGTTACTCGTATAGAGTATAAAAAAATCCGGAAGGCGCGCCTAAAGATAGCTAAAGATCTCGAAGCGGCCGAAGAGGAGGAGGACCTCCTTACGCGGAAGCTTTTCGAGTATCGCGTAAAGGTCCGTCGCTTACGTAAGTCGCTACGTATAAAGGAGGATCGGGAGATACAAGCTCTTAAGGCAGAGGAAGCCTCTATTTAATAGGCGGAGGAGCTCGAAAGAGAGCTAGGCTCTTTACCTATAGAGCCGATAATATTCTCGTTGCCTACTAACGAGCCGTTTCCCCTAGATAGCCGATTATAGATGTCGCCTTATAACTAGAGTCGTCTAGATAGGGTATCCTAGCCTATCTCTAAAATCCCTAGTAGGAGTGCCGAGAGTCTAGTATCCTAAAGGTATATATTTTCAATATTTACTATTTATTTTATCTTCTAGCTAGTTAGTCTAGTAGTATAATTCTTAGCTACAAAAGACATAGTTGCTAGGTACGCTATTAGAGTCCCCGCTCCTCGAGCTATACTACCCTAGGTCGTTAAGAACTCTAAGGCGCTATAATCGATAGGGTCTAAGAGGTCGTAGGTTTAATTCCTATACTAGTTATTTCTTTTTTGTCCGGTTTTAATATTTTTTAATTATCTGCTAATAGTTCTATAGGTTTTCTTTTAGTTCCTAAGTGTTTTCTAAATGTAGGTATCCTTTCCATTTAATAAGGTATTTCTAACCTTGCTAGTCTAGGATTTTCTCGACTTTAAACTTATTTTCTTCCTTAGGTTAGAAGTGAAATGTTTCTTAATACGGTATTTCGGCGTCTGTAGGTTCTAGTATAGAGATATAGAATACTAGTTAGATTTTCGCGTCGTCCGGTAGTTTAAGTCGGTAATTAACTGGTCCTTTAGGCTTATTAATCAAAAATAGCCCGACTTTAACGTAGTCTAGTTTCTTAGTCGATCTCCGGGGTTTTAGATTCTTTATTAGGAGGTAGACCTTATCCCCCTTTTTTAGCTAAGGTGCTATTTTTCGTTTAGCATTATATAGTCCCGTAATCTTTTCTTAAGACTCGGCAATTGCCTTTTGCAATTGTTTATACACCTGCTTTAAGTCTTCTAAAGCGACTATCGCTTTATCCGCGTATAGATACCGTAAATACTATTCCCTAAACAGCTGCGGATGTTTCTTAAAATTAGCGAAGAATAGTGTCTCTTTCGTAGTCTTAGATTGTTAGTTGTTTAGTGCAAGTTGTGCTATAGGCAATAGCGATGCCTAATTGTTTTGTACGTAGTTAACGTAGTGCCGTAAGTATACCTCTAAGGCCTAATTCTTGATTTCCGTTTAGCCGTCTATCTATAGATAGTATACCGTTAATAGCTTGTGCTTAATTCTAAGTGTCGCTATAAGCGTCTTCTAGTAGTTTAACGTAAAGAGCTTGTCTCTGTCCGTAATGTAGGTCTTTAGAAATCCGTAGTATTATATAAGTCTATCTAGTACGAGGTATCCGAGTTGCTCTGCCGTACTTGCTTCGTTAGTAGGAATGAAGTGTATATATTTCGTAAGCCTATCGACTATAACAAGTATTATATCGTAGCTATGTCCTATAACCGGATCCTTAGACTTCGGTAGTTTCGTAATAAAGTCTATTATAACTTCGTCCTATAGTTTATATAGTAGCGTCCTAAATTGGATATGTCTATATCTAGCGTGTCTATTAGCCTTGTTTCGCTAACATTGTAGACATTTCTTAATATATTCTAGAACTCGTTGTCGTATATATAGGAATCCGAAGCTTCGCTTAACTAGTTCTATTATCTTTGAAACTCTAGGGTATCTATTTTCTAGTCCGTCGTAGTATTGTCGTATATACTTTGTAACTCGTTCCTTAGGTACTTAGTATTTCCTATATTCGATTAGGAACTGTTCTTCTATATCCTAAAGAACTCGTATAACGTAGTTAAATTCTTTTATATTAGTACTAAGGCTTCCGTCTTAGTTTGCCTTTCATATTTGCTACTATACTAGTTCGTAACCCTCTATATAGTCGCTACGGCGGCTTAGTGCGTCGGCTCGTCCGTTCTCGCGTCCTAGGGTATAGCGGATTTCGAACTTATACTATCCTAGTAGCTCCGACTAGCGGGCCTGTCTTCGGGTTAGTACTTTAGTCGTAGTAAAGTAAGTTAGATTCTTATAATTAGAAAGAATCGTAAGACTTAGTACTCCTTCCGCGTATACTCGCTAGTATTATAGTAATACAACTATTGTAAGTAGCTCCTTATTATAGATGTCGTAGTTCTGTTCCGCGGGTAATATCTTTCTCGAGTAATAGGCTACTAGGTATCGTTTCCCGTTATACTCCTATGTAAGGCATACTCCTATAGCCCTATCCGACGCGTCTGTTCCTATCTAGACCGCCTTATTCCTATCGAATAATCGTAGCGTTAGCGTAGAAACGCATTGCTTCTTTAGCTGCCTAAACGCTTCGTCTTCCTTCGTGCTCTAGTTCTATTTCTTGTCTTTCTTTGTAAGCTCCGTAAGGGGTACCGCTATCTTAGAGTAGCCCTCGATGAATTTTCTATTATAGTTAGCTAATCCTAGGAATAATTGTACGTCTTTAACGCATATAGGCGTTAGCTATTCCTATATTGACTTGGTTTTTTCTAGATCGATCCTAATTCCTATAGTACTAATAATAAATCCTAGGAACTTAACTTCCTTCTTATAGAATTCGCATTTCTTAGGTGTAGTCTTAAATCCTACTTAAGTAAATCGTTTAAAGACGTCCTACACTATTCGTATATAGTCCGCGAGAGCTCCCTTAGTACAGACTAAGATATCGTCTATATATACGATAACGTATATATCTAGAAGGTCTCGGAGGACTTCGTTTATAAGGTCTTAATATAACGCTAGGGCATTTGTAAGTCCTATAGGCATAACTAAGAATTCGTAAAGCCTATATCTTATTCGGAATGCTATTATCTATTCGTATCTAGCTGCTATACGTATTGCGTAAAACGTATCGCGTAGGTTAATCTTCGTATACTAGTCTAATCTAGTTAATCGGTCTTGCATTTCTTCGATATTCGGTAGTAGGTACCGATTCTTAATTGTAATGTCGTTAAGTCGTCTAAAATCGACTACTAGCCGTCCTTCGTCTAATCCGGCTTTCGGAACGAATATTACTAGTAAGGCTGCCGAGGATGTCGACTTCCGTATCTAGCCTTTTTCTAATTTCTCTTTTAGCTACTTGTCTAGGGTTTTAAGCTCTTTCTTAGACATTGCGTATAAGGGTCCCTATAGAGGCTCTTTCCTAGGCTATAAGTGTATCTTATAATCCTATAGTTAGTGTTTAGGTAAGGCTGCCTTGCCTCTCTCCTCTTTAAAGAGTCGCTTCTACTTACTATACTCTTTAGGAATGTCTAGGTCCGAGATTCTAGTTTTATTCTTCGATAGCGTATAACTTCTATCCTTCCCGTAATTATTATTATAACCCTCCTAACCTAACGGTAGTGTCGATCCGGGTTAAATACGGTTCTCCGTAATTCCTATCGACGTAAATGTCTTACGAGTCGCCCTACGTTTATTAATCTTATCTGCCTACGAACGCTGCCGCTATATAGGTTGAATGCCGATTATATAGTCGCATTCCTTAAATATAAGTACTCCTCTTCTCTAGTCTACGACTAGGTTATGCTTTCTTAACTAAGGTATGCCTAATACAATATCGTAACTAGCTATATTAGTAACATCTAAGACAATCTCCTCGTAGTACTATTAGATAGCTAGTAGTAATAGTATCGTTTCTCGTTCTACGCTAGGTAGCGGTGACCTATCTACTGCTATAAGTTTATACGCTCCTTCTCTTCTACTTCGGGTTGCGATCCCTCGGCTTTTAACGAATAATTCGGAGGCAAAGTTCCCGCTCGCTCCGGAATCTATTAATATACTCGTCGGGTACCCGTTAACGATAACTTTTATACGGAAGACTACTATTAATGCTTAAGCGCTTTCGGTATTAAGGAACTCTCTTAGAACGCTCTAATCTAGAGAGTTAGTCCGTTTCCCGACTAATTAGTAGCCTAACGTTATTCTAACTAGCTACGGATCCGTAGTCCTACCGTTCGTGCTTCTTCGGTATATAATTTTTCCTCGAGGGTATCGTTATATATATCCCGTCCCTACGCTACTATAGCCTTTCGATATTGCTAATTTAATCGCTAGACCGTCTAACGTATATCTTAAGTAATAATCGTCCTTTCGTCGGATAGGACGTATCCGTAGGGCGTAATTATACTTCCTATCGGTACTCGCTCCGTAATAAAGTTATAGTACGTATAGTCTATAGGTATCCGGGGGTAATTCTAGAATTTTACCCGTAAGCTTATCTAGAAATAATCAAATTAGATAGGATCGACCTTCCGTTATCCGTTAACCTTTAGAAACATTTCCTCGTATTTGCGTACTAGATATAAGGCGATTGTTCGCGCTGCTATAGGTGTATCTATTATAAACGTAAGGATCGTATCGTCGTTAATCCCGAATTCGTCTTTACTTTCTTTATTCGTAGTTTCTTCCTCGGTATCTAGACTTCCTTCTAAATCTTCTTACTATTCCTCCTCTTGCTAAGGGGACTCCGGTACTTCTAGGATAGCTCCTAACTCCTCCCCGGGAGGGAATAAAGCTTCCGGATCTCGGTTTTCTTTATCGTCGGTATCTAAGTAAGATTTATTAATCGTTTCTTCTTCTAACTAGGATTTCGTATCTTCTCGTACGAGTCGCCTAATCTAAGGGAAGAATCCTACTTCTACTTTAGCAGAATAATGAATTTAGTATTAGTCGTCGTAATAGAATCTCTAGTAAAGGGTTCTATATACAGGTTCTTATCGTCGTACTATTATATAGATTTGTCGTAGCTCTTTCTTTACGACCTCTACGTAGGTCCTCGGCGCGTTATTAATAGAGTATAGCTCTACTATTATTCGGTAGCCTTCTCTGCCCGAGTCCTTTCGTTATATTATATTAAACTGTTCGCGTCGTACTATATTCTTACCGCGGCAGTTCCGTACTATATAGCCTTCTTTACTATACGTATAGCAAGTCAATCTTCCTACTTTCTTAGGCGAACTCTTGCCTTTTCTTCCTTTAATTGCTCGACCCTTCTAGGTAGCGTCTAGCTCTATTAGTTGCGTACTATAGTAGTTATTCCCCTTTAGTTTATCGTAGGTACTATAGTTTCGTCTATTATCGTATCTAGGAGTATAACTAGCTTTTCTAGAAGTCTTAGAATCGTAACGTCGTTCTAAAGCTCGTTCGTAGAGCCTATCGTCGAGATCGATCGTAACCTTAACTAATGTTCCTATATTATCTATTTTTCTACCGTCGCGTATAAGCTCGTCTTTAACGTTATCCTTAAGACCTCGCCGATATATTGTTATAAGAGCTTCGTCGTCCTAATCCGTAAGTTAGGCGTATTCCTAAAATTTAGCGGCGTAATCGGTATATAACCCCTTCTAAGTTAAGTATTAGATAACCCTAACTGCGGTAGCAACCTCGTTAGAAGATCTAAAGACCTTCTTTATCGTATGCTTAAGATTTTCGTAGCTTGCGAAGATTCTATCCGAATTGTCGGTCCTATTGCTATCTAGATAGGTCCTAAGAAATAGTTTAACCTAATGCTAAGCCCTACCTCGTATAAACGTCGTTACGAAGACTAGCTTTAAGTTGTCTTAGACCTAGTTGAATATAAAATATATATCTATCTAGCTAACCTAGGTATTGAACTTGTCTCGGTCGCCGTAATAAAAGTCTAGCTTTCCGATCTTAAGAGAATCGTTTCCGGTATAGGTTCCTAGTATATTGCTAATACTAGAGGTAGTCCGTCGAGTACTACCTATCTCGCTAGGGGCGGGAGTTCCCCTTCCGACTTATAATAAGGCACTTATCCTAAGGGCGTTTAAAGTGTTACGGTTACTCGCGACAGATCGTTAGGTGACTTCTTATTACGTATAAGCCGAGGCTTCTTTAGAGAGGCTAATATAAGCGGGAGGTAGAGATAGAATAATTAGTATAAAGGTAATTCCAATTAGTAAGTAGGTAACATAAGTTGAACGCCTCGAGCTATAAGGGCATTCCGGCGTTCCTAAATACAAAGGAGACATCTTATCTATAGTCGTAAGCGACGTAAGCGACGCTGTCGCTCTCGACCGCTCCTATCGCTCCTAGTAAGATAGAGCGACAGCTTAGCCTACTAGTCTTAGCGTCGCTCTAAGATTATATAAGGACTCTAACTAATTAGATCCGTAATATACTAGTCTAGCGTCCCGTATCTACTATAATAAATAATCTAGACAATCCTATAGAATATATCGATTGAATTTATTTTTTAATTGTTTTAAAGACCTTAAGTAGTAAGTTTCTAGTAAGTAATATAGTAGAAGTATACTAGGTTAAAATTTTAGAGTCTATACCTAATACTATTGCTATAAGTAAGCGGTCTAAGTTACTTAGACAAATAATCTAGTAAAATCTATTCCCGAAATTACTTTCGAATTGTTTTATAGTACTTAGGTAGTAGCTTTCTATTAGGTAACATTGTATAAGAGCTCTTATAGTATACCAAATAAACCCTTTTCTATTTAGCTATTTAGTTAGTTATACTAGTAAAATATTTCAAATGCTTTAGAGAAATCTATCTTATTTTATACTATTAGTTTACTTAGCTAGATATTAAAGACTAGAATCCTAGAGTTTCTAAGTTATTTCTATAGGTACTTAGTACTTAATATAGCAGCATAAGTTTTCTATACTGCCCTAATTTATAGTTAGAATAAAGAGATAAAACTATAGTATCTACGATCTCGAATATATTTACTTAGAAATTTAGTTCGAATTCCTTAGAAACTATAGCCTATTTATATAAAAAACTAGTACTTAATATAGTAATAGGGTCCCTATAGTTCTTATATCTTAGTCGTAGAGTATATAATTACTTTAAAGTAAAATGTATTTTCTATATTTAAATTATAATATAAAACAACTATAGTATAAAACCGCTAGGCTTAGTAAGTTCTACTGTTTATTACGGTATATATACGTAGCGAACTCAACTTTAACTTGTGCCTTTCGCTTATATAATTACTATTATGCTCTTATTTAGTCTCTATTTTAAACTTTTTTTAAACTTTTTTTAATATCTTCTTCTCTTTCTATTATTATAGTTTTATCTATACTAAGCTAGTAGTTGCCGACGAGTAATAGCTAGTATCCTAAATACTTGTAAGAACTTATTATAGATATAGTATCCGGCCTAATTAAAAAGTTATCCTTATACTACGGAAGGATCCTACCCGATCTACTCTCGAGGGGCGGAGGTTTTTAGCATTTGTAAGATACGAAGACTGCGACGAGAGTGCCGTGTTTTAAATTGGATTACAGAATGCTACAGTGCAGTTGATAATACTAGCAGCAGGCGGAATCGCTCCTTCGCTCTCGTCTAGCTCGTAGGCGCCCCAGACATACTAACACGTTCCACATTACCGCGGCGTCCCACATTACCGCGGCGTCCCAACGTCCTTCCCTACACTCAGTCAATTCGCACTGCGCAAGAGCGTCTAAGTCCCAGCAAACCTCGGTCTCGAGCGTCGCTACCCCGATTGTCTTTCGAAGTGCTACAGATGTAGATGTAAGAGCAGTTCGGAAGTGATGCAACACGCCGACATTGTCGCGGAAGGAAAGGCCTTTTCCGACAAGGACGGCTGGACAGAGCTGCTTTCCCACAACCTCGACTTTTCTCATCCTCGATTTACCTCTTGACACCCTCCCTCCTCGTTCCCAAAAGATCCCACCAACCCATCCACATATCCGGAACCTTTCTCCCCGTACCACCCAAAGGACCCAAAGTCCCACAATGCGAAGATTGCCAGATCTTGTATTCGTCATCTTCTGAGTCCATTATTGGCTTCTTCTCCTTCTCGCTCTGCTTTTCCTCCGCCGTTTGCCTTTGACTCGCTTCGCTAAGCAAACCCTTCGCCTCCCTCCATGCCTCACAAGGATGCTTTCCCCTCCTCAACTCCAGAATTTTCTCGATGGGCGCACGATCAACCTCTATCGTATTCGTAGTCGTGGAAAAATGAGAAATCCAGCGCCGGAGATAATTTCCAAGATCGTGATCGAGATCACATTCCGTCGGGCCTGATACGACGGAAGCGTCATCGCATACACATCGTCGGTTATGGGCCCATTCGACAGCATCAGCGTGTTCCTGCGTTGCTTTAAGAAATTCGTGGAAAGATGTACGGGCTCGGGGGTATTCCGGGTTCGATAAAAACTTCGTCATGATGAACTCGAGCAGGCGCAGACTGTATGGGTAGAGTTCACGACTAAGAATTGGACGGAAGAGGGCTTGATAGATGTAGCTCAGAGTGAATTGGTTCGTGTTCTTGCCACTCAATGGCGACGGCAGTCTGCGAGCATCGTCCCAGAACGTCGGGTTCGTAGGGAGAGAATTGAGAGCGGCGAAGAGGTTGATGTTGGTGAGTCCGACTTTTCGGGAAGTGGAAAGTGGGCCACCTGACTGGACGAGTACCCATTGGGCTTCGGTGATGGACAGTGCGAGGGATGTAAGATCGTAGCCTTTTGAGTCGGCTGGGTTCTTTTGTCGTGTGCTGGCAGTGGTGGCGGCTGCACGAGCATTGCAGCGTTTATGCATCGACCTTTGCAACTCTGGTCTAGTTTCGTAAACATTTTGCTCGGTCTCCATTTTCGAGATGGTCTTGGACGAGTAGAGTGTTTGTCGAACCAGCTCAATGTTGCAGTAGCTTGCGTTCAGTTGCCTGCCCATTGGGTTCAGGTGGAGAGCCATTCCTTCCGTCACTGGGAACATTCTGCCTGCCACTATCCTATGAAGGTCGAGGTTGTTGGCATCGTAGGCTCCACAATGCCGCGTTATGACGAGTTGGTCTCCTAGGCGCAGGAGGAGGAATTGCATAGTGGTGACAATGGTTAGCCCTAGGAACCAGATGCAAACAGAGCCGAAAGCCTTCGGGAGATTGCTGCGGCGGAAGTATTGATACATCTCGGAAATCATGAGGCAAATGAGAGTATACCAGCCGAATCGGAGGGCGAAGTATCGCGCAATCCATACCGCATAGCTGGGTCGATGACGGACAAGGTAGAGAAATGCGGCGCCGAGAATGGCATCCAGGTAAGCAATCATAGCCGGTGGTGGGAGAGGGGATCCGTTTTTTGCGAGTTGGAGAAAGGAAAGATGTTGTAAGTGAGCTGATGTGATCTAACGCGAGTTGAAGGACGATGGAGTGGGTGAGTCAGAATCAACTATTCTTTGTCTCCTTTTGGCGTATACTTCAAGTCTTCAAGTCGGCATCGCAGAGACAAACACCAGGATCAGCAGTGGTACAAGGTCTTGCGGAGTGGGGCCGCAACGTGGAGTCCTTTAATGCAGGCTTAAGCTGCCTGGACAGATGTCAGTCCCAAGGTAACTGTTTCGATGCTTCCTTGACCGTGGCTGAGACAGATTTCAGTCCCAAGATAGCTGCAGGGTCTTTCGGTGCTTCTTTTAGAATGCCCGAGACAGATGTCAGCCTCAAAATACCTGCAATCTCAAGAGCAAAGACATGTCTGCAAGGAAATATAAGAACAGGAGATTTGGGCTGGCGGAGCAAACGAAGGTTCTCCGCCACAACGGGGACCATTGGCGGCAAGTAGGCAGTCAGCTTTTCACCACATGCAATTACAAAAGCCATCGACACATTCAATGCAGCTCCGCCCTCGCCGCACGACGACAGAGACGCAGTGGACAACCAGCGGTCAGGTGTTGGGAGGCAAGAAAGCGAAGGAGAGTCGCCTTCTCAGCAACGACAAGGTAAAAAGGCGGATGAAAGCTTGACGCTGCGACATGAACAAGGCTGATATGATGGCGTGCAGGCAAAGCCCAATTGTGAGCCCGGCATGGCGCCAAGATTGAAGCAGAGGCTGCAGTATTTTGTGGACCAACACCCATTCATCTTCGCGGCCCTAATGGCGGCGCTTGCTGTGGTGATTGTGCTTTTGGTGCAGGCCACATTGAGCGGCGCAGGTGTGGATAAGCAGCGCTCTTGGTCGGAGGCTGATGCGCATGAGGAGGCTTCTGATAACGATGTTCGGAGGATTGTGCAGACGGTGTTCTGCCCTTCACACAAAGGTGAAGCTGGCGTGCAGGCTTGTGAGGTCACGTATACTCAGAACGACGATGGGATGTGGCAGGCGCTCGAAACGGGTTTGCTCTAGTTGTCCTACCTCCATTCAGCCTCGTGGGCATAAAGAATTGAGTTGCGTGAATAGGAATAGGGATAATATTGCGACTGAGTGCACATTGCGACCGAGTGCACGTGATAGATTAGTAATTAGGGCTAGCTTCCGAACTTACCGACAACTAATTACGAGCACTCTACCTAATTCTTCGCCTACGAGCCTAATAACAAAGCGCCCTAACCTAGCCTACGACATACTACTTTTTCGCGACAACGTAAATACAACAATCTAAATAGACGAGATTGTAGAGCTGCTAATTGCGCTTTATTCTGTCTAAAAATCTTTAGCGTCCGACGTTAGTACGTTAAGATTTCGCAATTCTACTAAGCCGACTCGCTTATAGCTATACGACTTTGTAGACGGCTAGCTATAGCGCTAATATACGCTAACACTTAACATACAATATCTAGTGTTTTAATACCTAGAGCCCCTTCTTCTAGACACGGCGATTATTATTAAAGTAGGCGAAAAATCCGTCCGAAGCCTCGCGACCGCTATATAGCCTTCGAGGGCAAACGATAACCTTCCTATAGTCGACTCGATACCTAGAGATCCTTGCCTAGCTATTTCTAAATACCTTTTGTATATAGTATAAGTCTACGCGAGTCGTAGTTGTTATATTATTATTATATAGCGGACGCGACTCTAAAGCTATAGCCGACTACCTAAAGTCGACTTAAAGAATACCTAAAACTTACTACTAATACCTCTAACAATATATCTAATAATACTTCGGAAGGTCTTTAAGATTAAGAAGTCCTTTAAGATGTCTAACGACCCTTCTAGCGATATTACGGAGTATAAGTACGACGAAGATAGCAACCTAATACCGATCTAGCGCTAATAAGACAACGGCGGTAATCTAAGCGATCTAGTCGAATAGGATCTAGAAGATGCGCTACTGCCCGGCGAACTAGGTTATCTAGGTTATCTAGGTTATCTAGGTCTAGCAGGTTAGCCTTTGCTGCCTATATAGACAGTAGTATTGTACCTAACTAGCGGCCTTCTAAGCGATACACCGGAGAAAGTCGTACGACCGGCGGGTATGCCTAAGATTAGCGAGTTTAATAATAAAGCGTCCGAGACTATAGACGAAGATCTCGGCGAAGAAGATAAAGAGCTTAGCAGCGATAAAGAAGTAGAAGCCCGCGACGATAAAGATAATAACTAGGAAGACGACGAGGAAGACGAAGAGGCACTTACTAATAAACGCTAAGCTGCTAAAGATGCTACGATAAAGCGTGTCCTCGATAAGCGGTATAAGGAGGTTAAGGAGCTTATAGCTAAATACAAGCTTAGTATTAGATATTTCGTAAAGTATTTAGTCGGTAAGCTAGGCGAGAAGACTTTATCTAAGTCCCGCAAGACTTAAAAGCGCTCTAAGCAATACGAGAAGAACCTTAAGGCTGTTACCGATGCCTTTCCGGAAGACCGCCTATTTAGCGCTCGTATTATTCGCAACGAGCTAAAGAGCCTTATTAGCAAGGATATGTTTAGCACATACGATCTAGACTTTTATACCGCCGAGATTGACCTAGCTATAATAGACGACACTATTTAGTAGGTTGCCCCTAAATAGTATTAGTTACTTAGTTAGGATCTGCTACCTAATATGCGCCGCGATCGTTAGCAATACTAGGCCGAGTTTGTAGACAAGCATAACGTTATACGTAAGCGGACGACATTCCTAACTGCGTAGATCCTATTTTCTATATCCTATATTAAGGCATTATTCCTTCTAAAGGTCCTTAGTATATTCCTCGTTAGTAACGGTGCGAGTCGCCGCACTATCGAGGTATTAAACAACCTAAACGTTACTCTAGTATACTAGACTATCTAGATCTTAATAGGCAAGAATGCTGATTATATAGAGATAGTAGTAGCTAAGCTCTGCAACTACCCGGACAAGCAGTATAGTACGACTATCGACAACTTTAATCGTATATAGAACCGCACCGACTAGGCTATAGGCGACACTAACTAGATAGTAGCTATAACGACCTCGTACGTAGCCGTAAACAAGCGCATTCTAAAGGGAGGCCTAAAGAAGAAGATGCTCTATTACGATAAGCCGCTTAATGCTAATAATATCTTTAAGAACATCTACGAGGACAAGGCAACTTCTGCCCGTAATAGAGAGGAGATTACTAACATTAGTATAAAGACCGCGCTCTTCTATATCGACGAGGCCTTAGCGTACACATTTCTAGAAGCCGTTAAGACGATATTCGAGAAGGAGAAGGCTAGCGGTAGTAATCTTAAGCGACTAGTATAGCCCGTTATCGATAAATTAGATCTAGCCCGTATAGAGCTATACTCTTAGCCTATATCGTTTAACGATAAGGCGACTATTAAGGGCATATATGCCGTCTAAGACGAGATCCTGTTAAAGTTCTAGGACCTAGATCGCGAGAAGGACTTTGCAGCTAGACTAGAGGGACCTCTATATCTGTAGAATAGTAACAATATAACTATCGTCCGTAGGTATAGTATACGTAACGAGAGTGTCGAGAACGAGGACCTATACGACAAGCGCGATAGCCTGCTTATGTCTCTAGCCTAGTTCTATACTATAATAAACTGCGTATATATACTCTTGTATACGTACTAGGATAAGAATAGCGAAGGCAAGCCTCTACTAAACGCCTAGATAGCAAAGGGCGATGCTGCCTTCTAGTATAGCGAGAACAAGGTTAGCAGTACGAAGCTAAAGTTCTTTAAGATCCTTCGACTTCTTAAGACTATATTCCGGGCTCGAGGTATCGGTACGACTATTAAGTAGTTGTCTAAGTAGGGCCGTATTGTAATCTCTAGCGAGGATAACCGCATATAGGCTATCGGAGAGGCTCTCTCTAGATTAACGGCTTAATAATACCTAGATATACTATAGGATATCTATAAGAAGCTCCTATCTGTCGAGGCCTAGCGTAGCTTGCCGTACCGCGCTAGCGAGGAAGTACCTAATACCTAGTACACTACTATAGCTCGTATAATATAGGAGATTGAGATGTTCCTTACGCTACGCCTTATAGTCCGCAATGCAGATATCGGTTATCTCCGTCGATCTGTCGACTATCTAATCCCTAACTTCTTTAGTACTAAGTAGGGCAACTATAGTCGGATAATGATCTATAAGCGATAGCTGCTTGGTCCTAGTTATAATAAGGTCCTTTAGGATACTATCCTTTCCTCTAGTATTGTTACTAACGGCAAGAAGGGCTATACGATAGTAGCTAATAAGCAGCTCGAGATCTACAACTACGAGTACTTAGAAGACATTAATCGCATCGGTAACTCGACTTATAACCTGCTAGCAACCTTTAAGAAGATCGCCCTTAACCGCGAGCCGGCTCGTATACTACGTAACATAATAACATCCTTTACTAAGATTAAGCCGAGTAGCTACTATACCTATAAGAATACATCTATTAATGTCTTTAGCCGTATAGAGAAGCTATTTACTAATAGCTTTATAGCTCCGTATAGCAATAAAGGTAGGCATCTGTCCGATAATATCTAGCAAATTAGTAGCAATTAGATCCGCGATAAGGTAGATGCCTTTAACTAGAGTAATAAGGACTACTTCGAAGGTCGTTCTACTATAATAGATGCCGTAATCGAAGACATAGAGGCTACTAAGGCTAGTCGCGAGGCTACTACCGATCGCGGTAATATTAAGAATGCTATTAATAAGAACGACTCTAAGTAGGTTGAAGCTGTTTAACGTGCTAATAGATAGGCTTAGCTAATCGATGCGGAGGTTAAGGTAGTCGATGCGACAGGCGGTAACTAAGATATAGATAAGGGCAGCGGTTACGGCGACTAAGAATAAATAAATATAGCTTTTATATTCGTCTATAGCGATCTAACCTGCTATATCTATTATTTAGCCCTTCTAGTACTAGCTTTATCTTCTAGGTGCTAGCATAGCTTCTAGGTACTAGTATAGCTTCTAGGTGCTAGTATAGCTTCTAGTACTAGCATCGGCTTCTAGGTGCCTTAGGCACTAAACTAATAATCGGCCGCTATCGCCTCGCCTTAAAGGCGCGGTTATATATAGCCGTTATTGTTGCCTTACTATTATTACAATAGCGCATTGCTATTAGTAGAGGCAAACCTTACCTACGTAGCGGATATCGACCTCCGCTTTCTAACCTCTTCTTCTTCTTCTTCTTCTATATATACACATATATACATATACTAATATACTAATATCCCTAGCAATATACTAGCTATCGGCTCTTAATAGTAATAGTATCGATACCTCTTTGTCGTATATAGGTAGCTCTATAGCGATTAACACTATTCCTTACTAGTTCTGCGGCTTGCTACCGATAGAGCCGCTTGTCTAATAGTTAAGGTTCCTCGGTAGGTGGTTTGTTTAGTCCTTCTTTCGAGGTCTCCGATAGGCTTTACCGACGTAAGACGTTGCGAAGGTAACTCTCCTAGCGAGTAGGTTGTTTTCTATAGCTTTAGCGGGCGCCGACTACGCATTTAACCGAAAGAGTATAGTTGTTATTAGATCATCGTAGTCTTAGTGCAAACTATAGAGGTCTTAGATAGATTAGCGGAGATAAAAACTCTTTAGTAAGGTATACCTATAATGCGGCTAACGGCCTAACTCGGTAAAAACTCTTTAGTAAGATACACCTTAAGTAGCGGCTCGATAGCGACTCTCCTACTAAGTAGGTTAATAGGTTCGTAGCATTGCTATAGGCTTCCTACGTTCGGATTCTTTATAGGATAATAGCTCTCGAGAACGCATCTAGTTAAGTCGGCGTAACGCCTTCGTTAGGACTATTAGATATAACCTTAGTCGTTACGTAAGGGCCTCTAGTATACTATGTACTTAAGCCCGAAGGCGCTTAGTCTTAGTCTTTACTACTGCTATACGACTATAGCGCTCGGCGTATTAAGACTGCTATACGACTATAGTACGTATCGACTCGAGTATCCCTAAACCGAAAGCGTATTAAGACTGTTATCCGACTGTAGTGCGTATCCCCGAACCGAGCGCGCTCGACAACCTTTTCCGCGGTATCTCTTAGAGATACTAAGGGCGCGGTTACACTCTATTGTTGTCTAGGAACCAATAAGTGTCGCTTTAGCGAATAAGCTGTCGTCGTTTCGCTTAATAAGCCCGTCCTATATACCTTGTCCTTCGGTTATACGTGCTGTAGTTAGTAATAGAATGCGTTAATTACTGTCGCCCTACGCGTAGTATATAGGCTATATGTAATTCTAGTAGCTTCGGGGCGTGTGCTTCTATAGCCGCTTAGTGCCGCTAGTTAAACAGATCCCCGGACGCTACTGTTCGTTTTCTCTGCCTTGTATAGTAAACCAGTTATCGGAATAATCGTTCTAGGGAGAGTCTAAGTAATAGAGGGCGTTAACGTAAGAGGGCTATCGTAGCTTCTCGAAGAGATATTCTTATCTCGATATACGTTATCGCTCTACGTATCTATCCTTGCCGTATATGTTGTAGTGCTAATAGCTGCGGTGCAATAAGTATAGTGTTAGTGCTGCTAGTGCTACTAGTGCTGCTAGTATCGCTAGTGCTACTAGTATCGGTGACTTCTCGCGGATACGGTTCTTAGTGCCCGAGGCGGCCGTCGTTATCGTATTAGACACTTTTGTTAGCGCCATTTGCTAGAAACGCGCGCAATCGACGTATCTCGCTATATTAGTGTTATAAAAGACGTAAAGGTGTTGTTAATGCGCGGAAGGAAGCAGCTATAACGTTTAATCCTACTAATTAAGCGCTCTGCCCTACTAAATCCGGGGTCTTAGCGGGACTCGGTATCCTTATCGCTTCCTCGAATTTACGCTTCTCGACTAGCTCCTATATACGATTTATTAACACTATCTACTATTAACTATCGACTATCTACTATTAACTATTATATAAGATAGGCTACGAGACGCGTTAACAGCTAAGGCAAACATACATAGCGAGCTTACAAGGATATAATAGAAGGGTAGTAAAGAGCCTATATAGCGAGCTTATAAGGACATAATAGACATTCGCTAGCACTCATAGAAACAGCTTAACTAGGCATCTTACGCTAGCTCTCGTAGAAGCAGCTTAACCGCGACACCTACGACTATCGATACCTACGACTATTTATAAGGACATAATTAGCGAGCTTATAAGGACATAATAGAAGGGTAGTAAAGAGCCTGCTTAGCGAGCTTATAAGGACATAATAGAAGGGTAGTAAGGAAGGACCTTATTAAATGCTAACTTTAGTACTATTCTAGTGCTATTCTAGTGCCAACTCTAGTGCTAACTCTAGTGCTAACTCTAGTGCTAACTCTAGTACTAACTCTAGTGCTATTCTAGTACCAATTGTAGCGCTATTTTACCGCCAACTTTAGCGCTATTCTACCGCCATTTAGGGTGCTATTCTAGCGCCAATTCTAGTGCTAATTCCACCGCCAATTGTAGTATTAACGCCTGCTAGGAGAGCTACCTTAAGAGCCTATTATACGTCGACCCGCTTCCGAGAGTCTACGCTTAGTACGCAATACGCGACCTCGCTCCTCGTTAGTACGAGAGACGGTGCTAAGAATCCGCTTAGCTCGAGTATATACCTATTTAGCAGTCGGATCAATCTATAGAGGTAGCTATCGCTAAGTACGTAGACTAAGACTACCGGATAAGCCTAGGCGCTCCTAGCCTCGAGTTCCTACTACCTAGCTATTACGGCTATATAGAAGATTAGCCTATATACTAGTAGAACCTGCGATACTAGCTCTTATCTCGTTAACCGCGTTCGTACGCTGCTATAGAGTAAACGGTGTTATAGCTAGCAAGGCAGTATTAGCTGCGCGTATACTAAGCGCGTTCTATACTGCCTATAGAGCAGCCTATTCCTCCGCCTCCTTCTCTAGATCCTCCGCAACCTTCTTCCTTATATTATAAATCGTACGCTACTTAGCAAACACCTCTAGACTAAGACTCTTAAGAGTATCGATCAATTTAAAGCTCGCGAATAGTTGCTCGTACTACTAAAGCTTCTAATACTACTCTATAAACACTGCCGCCTTTTCGCTTAAGAGATCCTAGTTAATAGTGATATCGTTCTAGGCATTAGTAGAGCTTGTAGCAGTAAACATATTAGCAATATTAGCTAGTAGAGGATTATCGATAGTCTCGGTTAAGGGGAGGTCGAATCTAATACGACTTAACTAGTATAGCTACCTAAGATTAGGTCGCTTAGAAACCCACTCCTTAAGCATTCTAAACCTAATGCCTAGTCGTGTATCGGCCCTTAGCGCCTTAAACTTTAGTAGAATAGCACCCTCTAGAGGTGTGTCGGTATACTAGTTATTTAGTGCTAGGCTACAGATATTGTAACAGTCTTCTACTACTAGTAGTTCCTAGGTATAGACTGCCTTATCCTCGCTAAGGTAGCGAAGTACGACTTTGCGCGGATATATACTATACTAAGGCCGGAGATAATTATTCTAGAACTTAAGCTAGATACGAGGAATGCCCTCGCGCTATCTTATCTTATCTTTAGACTAGTAGTCGCTAGTTTCTTTACCGCTAGCCTCCTCGCTATCCGTATTAGCGGGATCTTAGGTGCTAGGTATATCGGTATCTTCGCCTAGAAGCTCGGAGTAGCGAAGACCTAATAGTCGTAGTAGTGTATACGATCTACGTCGACCGCGAGGCTTAGGCTTAGACTTAGACTTCGTCTTAGTCTTAATCGCTAGATAGTTAGACTCTAGAGATAGCTGCTTAATGCGATTATCGACCTAGTACGGTAAGAAGATAAAGGCTAGGCTACGCGGAATAGCGCGACCGGTACGGCTAAGACGCTAGAAGACATCCTCGATGTCCTTAGCTTAAGTAAAGCCTACCTAAGCAACTCGCTTAATATCTAGTATATTAAGACTAACACTAAAGGCAGTCGTAGCAACTATAATACGATGTTCCGAAGGTCTATCTAGATAATCTGCGGTCTTATAGTATCGGTTGTAGCGACGCTTCTAGTCTCGCTTAGCGACACTGCTAGTATAGAATATTACTATAGTATAGACATTAATACCCTTATTGTCCTAGGTATACCGCTTCTTTAGATCCTCGCACTTAATAGTCGTAGCTATAAGCTAGTATCGGATAATATTAGCTAACTATTGCACCTACTTGCGGCTATCGATAAATAGTAGAGCCTTCTTAATATTTATTAGCGTAGCTGCTTTAGTCTCTAGGTCGGATGCGCTATCGATTGCCTAGTAGAGGTACTTATACTTAGACATCTGCTTCTCTAGAATAGTACAGAGAATATATATCGTATCCGGACGATCGATACTAGCGCGGATAATCTTAGTCTAAAACGGTCGATTGCTAACTAGCCGGAAGCTACTATACTAGAGTACAAAGTCCTCTATCTCTTAGGACATCGTCGTAGAACAGCCGAGCTATACTATATCATTTCGTAGTAGCTTACGTAGCGCGAAGATCTACGTATATTCCTTTCGAAAGTCGCGCTAGTAGTTAATAAGATAGACTTTATCAATTACTATAAGACCGATACGGGTACGAACCTTAGGATCCTATAGCAACTTTCGAAAGCCTAGACTAGCACCGGTCTCTAGACTTAGGATAATATAGTAGTAGGTGCTATCGCTAATATGCTCGTATAGCTTAGGGTAGAGGCTTATAGTTTCGGAGGTAATATTAACAGCGTTCCGAATGCTATCTAGTAGCGTAGGCTCGTTTGCCTAACCTATATAACCTACATAACCTACATAACCTATATAACCTGCCTAGACCTGTTATAAGCGGTTGTCGAAGGTCTTAGCCTATTCCTCGCTAAGGCGGTTAAGTAGTGTAAAATAGAGTGTTATTAAGCTAGTTAGGTATGTAAATGCCGTAAATACTAGGCTCTTGCCTTCGCCTATCTTCGCGACGTTTAGGACATTACTACCGCTAAAGATTAGTGTATATACTAGATCGGTCTAGGAGTCTCTCGGCTAGTAGCCTTTGCCTAGATAAAGACGATCTAATAGCTTAGCAAGGCTAGCGATAATAATGTTGCGGTATACATTCTTTGCTTCTAGGTAGGCCGCTACGTCGTATACGAGTTGTCGAACTTAGTCCTACGACAAGCGTATAGCCTCGTCGGCGGCGTTAATAAGATCGTAACGAGTCTAGAACTATACCTCGTATTCTTGCTTGTTCTATAGCTACTAGACCGGCGGTAGGTAACTAAAATCTAGGCGCTCTCGTATAATAGCGGCGCGACTAGGAAGTTGTACTAGAAACTGCTATTTACTAATCTAACTATTAGTACGTATACGCCTAGTAGCACGCTTATTATTGCGCTCCTTAGTCGCCTTCTGATTAACCTTGTTCTGCTTCTTTCTACTAAGATTCTTAAGAGGCATCTTAAAAAGCGGTATACGTTAGTTGCGGTACTCGAGTGTCGATAGCGCGGAAACTAGAAGTTAAAATCCGATCGGCGGTAGCGATAAGGTCGATAGGTACTAATATTAGATAGTACTAATCGGTATACTAATATATTAACGATTACAGAAGTCGAGTCGATAGTACGAAGGGCTGCTAATGTTTTTAGATGCTAGGCTTAATGTTAATGTCGGAGATGAAATTTGTAGGATATAGCGATAACGAGGTATACTTTTAAACACTCCGAATAGGCCTAGAAGTAACTAGCGGCCCTTCTACGAGTGTAATCGAGTGCGAGATCGTACTAGTTGCTACGGTAGCTATAAGTAAAGGCAAATAATTAATAGGGTAGGCTAGCGGAGGTATATAGCCCTAGGTAGCGAGATAAAGGCAAAGGTAGGAGAAATCGGGCATTCTAAGTACGGGAGGTTCGAGAGATAGTTAGTACGACGGCCCGTACGTGCTTTATTTAGACTTTTATATGCTGTTTGTATATAAGTAATACTAGGTAGGGTAGAACAAACGAGTCTCGTAGGAAACATGTCTTAGCGTATAGAAGATAACTATTTTAATTAACATTTTTACGAATACTTTATATAGACAATTCTATAGACTATATTAAGGCGTAGGACTCTTTTTCTAGGTTTGGCTATATTTAGTATAGTTGTTGTTCTATATATCGCATTGTGCTAAATACCCGTAGGCGTTTATATAAGGGACGGACGGTTTAACTTTAGGCGCTCCGCTATAGGCTTCGTATAGACCGCTAACTAGATATATATTAGTGTACTTAGTATATAATAATATAAGAACGATCGAGAATAGAAACAATCACGTATAGAATAGTATAGAAGGTAGAAGGTAGAAGGTGGAAGGTGCATGCAAGCCTACAAAGCGGGGCGCCTAAATGGAGGTAGTAGTTGTCTTCTTCTACAGTCTAGGCCAGTGCTTCGGCGGAGGGAGCGTAGGGTTCGCGATTGGAGGCAGTGATCTTGATCATAGGGGGGAATACAGAAGACCTCGCGGTGGTCAGCTCGGCGGTTTCGGTGGTCTGGTCAGGTTTTGAGCGCTTACATCATGAGGTGATGAAAGGGCATGAGATTTGGCTGAAGAGATCTCGGGAATGCCCCCGCAAACTCAATCTCGAATCCTACCGCCACGATCTGCCTCGGCTCGGCGGGCAACCTTAATACGCACGATGCTTCAGCACTTCCTACACCTACACCTGCGACATGCTGCCCGATTTGACATCATCAACTCTTCCGCTATCCATTATGCCTGCGTCTCGCTCAACCATGGATCAAAAGCTGGCTTCGAGTCACGTGCCTTTCGCGTGCTGTGTCCCTTGCATTCCAGCGTGCTGCGAATGCACACTCGCATACGGAGCGGTGCATGAGCACCACAAACAACACGACAACCATCTTTGCGAAATCTCCCGGTATCAGTTCCAGGAACAGCCGCATCCATGCCTCGTACTCAACGAAAGCCTCCGCCTTCTCCGCCCGTCTCCTCGCGTACGCGCAACGCGCACTCCCGCGCCTCCGCTCCAGCTCGCCTACAAACCTCAACCCGCCGCAGTCTCGGAGGCAGTCAAGCCAATGCCAGATCAGTGAGTCTTGATTCTGTCGCCGCGAATGAGCATGAGATCGAGAGCGGTGGGGACAAGGAGGCCGGGTTTGGAAGCAAGAGTAGCGAGGAGAGGGATGGGGATAGCAAAGAGCATAGCGATGACAGTGCGTACGAGGACGACGAGGGGCACGAGCATGGGGATGGCGGTGACAATGCGCATGAGGATGGCAGTGACAATGCTCATGAGGATGGCGGTGACAATGCGCATGAGGATGGCGGTGACAATGCGCATGAGGACGACGAGGGGCACGAGCACGAGGATGACGATGACAAGACTGAGCACAAGACTAAGCACAAGACTGGCAGAAGATGGGCTTGGATAATCCTCTTCCTTATCCCACTCTTCATAATCTGGGCTTCCTGGCAGTCCCCCGAGTCTCAGCCTCTGGCACCACCGTGCCATGTGCAGCGCAACCCGAACAATCTCGTCCCGTGTGCGATCGCGATCGACCTGAATCGCGCACTGTCTGCCATTCCTCACCACGCCCACCCTGCCAGCCCGGACGACCTCTTTTCATCTGCCGAGCCGAGTCTTGACGACCAAGTCATGCATGAGAAGCTTCTTGTCGACCGCTACGTTCAGCCGGCCGATCAATGGTACGCCAAGCTCGAGCGCATTGTCTTTGCCGCGATCAATACGGAAGCGGCCAACTCACGAGCAGAGCCAGACATCTCAGTGTCTTACATCTTACGTCTTCTCTTTCCTCGATTCGGCCTGATGCGTGAAGAGATGGCTGCTGCGAAATTGACAAGCAGAAAGCTCCTCCGCCATGTCTACGCCTACGCCAAACAGCGCCACTCAGGCCGCAAGGAAGTCGTTGGCCGCGCACGCCTACTCCTGCAGCACAGGATCGAACAGCAACAGCAACTCAACCAACAAGTCCATCACCTGTCGCGGAAGGCTGGCCACACCTCCACGGCGCAAGTCGTGCCCCGGCTTGAATCAGAACGACAAACCCTCATTCGCCTTCTCCTCTCCGAAGCAGTCCTAACCTGCTGGCTCGAAGGCATCGAGCAGCTCGACGCCGAACTCCACGCATGGTCCCACAAAGTCTGGACCGATGGGCAGGTCTTCCTCTATCGAGTCCGCCACATCAAGAACGACACGCAACTTCTTCGCCGCACAATTTCGGACCAAGCCAAGCACTGGTCCGATGAAGCGAGAACCATGGTGGACGACGCTTACAACTCCGGCCTTGCTACGGAAAGGAGTTGCGCAAAGAGATGGGCTGAGAGCAGAATTGGGTACTGTGTCGCTGATACGAATGGAACTGGAACCGGAATCAACATCTATCAGAACTGGACTGTTCTCGACCGCACAGGTTCCGGCTGCATTTCTCACCCAAACCCCACCCTCTGGGAATGGCACAACGCTATTCCCATGAACCTGGACTTCCACCACGACGCCGATCAGCCTTTCTCATCATGCTCTTCTTCCTCCAAAGATGTACGGCACTCCTCCTCCCGATGTGCCCGGCTCTGGATTCACCGCGTCTTCACTCATGCCGACCTTGCGAACTACACGCGCATCGAAGACAAGTCGAAGAGGGGCGTCACGATCCAGTTTGGTACGAAGAAGCCATTGGGGATTGGACCTTTGAGATTTTGGAGGCCTTTGGTAGCAGGAAGGGCGGAAGATAAGGTAGGGAGGAGAGGTTGAGCAGGGCTGGGAAGCAGAGGAAGAGGGAGGGAGTGAAGGATGTATGGCGAGATGAGATGGGGAGCAAAAGTTATATGTTTTTCGCACGTAGAGTCGTAATGAAGTTTTGACAGTACTGACCTGGATCCAGTCGACTTGATGCGCATACATGTAGCGGCGGTGGATTGCAGAGAGAGATGAAGTGAAAGTCTCAAATCACTTATGTCTCGCTGGGGATGCTGTAACCTGCCGTAGAACTCCGAGAGCCGACGCTGCCTCAAACGTGACGTGCAACATCGACAACACTTTGTTTTCTTTAGAAGCCTGCAAGATGGAAGACGGAGAAGAGGATTCATACGAAAAACAATGTATTCAGTCTTTACAGGCAGAGAATCGACGTCTTCGAATGCAACTTGAGTACAAGTGCGTGGTGTGCGATGACCTCTACGGCAAGCTCGAAGACCGCGATTCCGAACTTGACCAACTGCGGGCCGACCGCTCACTCAGACACACCTCCGCGTCCGCCAGCACACGACATGTCAAGCGCAATCTGACTCACGACCAATGTGGCCAATGCCAGGCGCTTCGCCAGGAGATTGCGCAAGTCGTCGCCGCTCCCGAGAAACCTTCTCCGCCCACGCCCGCGCCGAACAGTGTCCAGAGAGCTGCTGCCGTCGAGCTTGTCCGCTCACATATCACCTCCGAACTCGCAACCATTCATACCCGCCTCGATCTTCTTGACCGAGAAAGTGCACAACGCAGCCAACAGGTCCACGATGAGCTTCAGCTTCTGAGCCGAGTGCACGCCAGCCTTTCCGACCTCTTACACGGCATGCCACACGCATTGCAGCGCGCCGTCCAGAACAGCACCACAGCGAATCCCATCTCCCATAGCAGCGCCTCTCCGAGCAGTGTCGGTGATGGGACGAGCACGTTTGGAAGCGCGCGCGGAGAGAGGCTCGGCAGTCTCGACTCAGCAGCCTTCTCAGCAGCTGAGTTCATCGGCCAGCAGAACAACCTTGAGCGCTCCATGAGTGCCAGAAGCAGCAACAGGACAAGTGGCAGAAGCAGGACCAGGACAGGTGACAGTGGTGGGACAACTCATCTAAAGGCGCTTGAGTCCAATTGGCACGCTGCAGCGCCCACACTCGGTCAGAAGCCGGCATTTGTGCCGCCAGCACCCTCTCCCTCCTTTGCCCTCTACTCTCGGCGGTGGGACCAAGCAGAGGTCAAGGCAAGATCTGGCTTGAAGAAGATGCATGATGGGTGGTAGGTACATGACACTGTTGTCGGGAGATACGTTCGGGGGTGAAACATTTGCACCGGCAGTCGGCAATCAGACAGAATTGGGCAAAGAATCTTCTCGCTTTCCATTGTCCGGCAAGTTGCCTCTTCCTCCTTGCTTTCGCTGCCGGCTGGCGAGCTTCGAACTCCAGGTAGGTGAGCTCGGAGCCACAGACTCGGAGCGGCGGCGTACGCATATGAGTCTTGTCGAGGTCTCGCCTTTCTCTGCCTCATCCGAACTCATGGAGACATGCTGTCCAGAGTACATACACTCCGCCTGTGCTCGCGAATTGGGGTCGGACTGGAGTCTGACTTTGGGGAAGCTGGCTTTCCAGCACACACATATGCCATCACAACATCGCCATTTCGCAATACTTCATCTTCATATTTCATGCGCTTGTTTTATGCATCAAGACCTTTCATTTGCGCCATTGTGTACATCTATACGTTGTGTTTGTGGCGTGTTCTCGGTGGAGAGGGCTAGCAGCTGCCTCAATACCAGCCCGCCCAGCTTCGGAGGTTTGACGGGCTTCGCCGACACAAGCTTGGCAAGACGAAGCGGTTCGACCACACTGTCAACTACACCGCAATGCACCACCACATTCCATCACAATTCATCACCGATAATTTTCATTTCGTAGAACTCGATGACCCGATTCTTTTGGTGCAAAAATCAGTATATTTGCATCGCTGTGTGACGTGCATTAATTCGTCGAAGTATTGGGCCAGAACGCCGAGATGCTGACAACGTCGGCTGAGGAAACACAGGCGGGAATCACGAAATCCTCGCATACGTGCAGTGAGATGATGCTTCAAGAACGGAGCGTTGACTTGTTATGATGTGTACGAATTCAAACTCCTTCGTCGGCAGGCTGGATACATCTATCGACAATTCTGTGCCTACTGAGTACTCTCCTCCGGGCGGCTGATGCTGTCGATGAGATTCCGCCGACGCCAGCAACGACTCGACGAGAAGGAAGTCCGAGGCTGATCGGAGGTCGGAGGTCGGCACGCAGCGAATGTCCGCTTCTACAACTCGACGAATCCCCACCAACTCCAGCATCACACCACGCCGCAGTGCAGTGCAGCAACAGCAATCGTGGGATGCCTCGCCTTCACACAAGCTGCGTGCTCAGTCACGTACCATCAACGGCCACTGCTGCTTCACGAGCCCTTCTCCTCTCGTCGTATGCATCCAATCATCTTTCTCCACCAACGACCTGCAAGATGCTGCAGCACCCTCTTCCTGCCGCCAGCTGCGACCAGCCGGCAGCCAGCTTGTGCTGGTCGCCTCCGACAAACGACGCATCAATCATGAAAAACATCTGCTGAATCCCACGCTCCTCACCTCACCTACACACTCTCTCCTCACAACTCACCCCAGAGCTGCAACACCAGCTGATTCGAGCAGGCGAACGCACATTCACCATGCCTCGTCACCGTCGCTCCGCCCGTGACAAGAAGGTGGCCATGACCGACTTATTCCTCCCAGCTCGTGCTGGCTGACTGACTGACTTGTGAACAGAAGCCTGCCTTCGTGGATGAGTCCGATTACGACAGCTTCGACTCCGAAGCATCTTACCGCTCCAGCTCCAGCTCGTCTTCCCCGACCAACTCTACAACCAACAAGGCCAAGGCAAGCCAATATCTCCTTGCCTTTGGTGGCCGCACGGAATCGCAGATTCTCGACTCAAAGCGATTCACGTTCAGCAACAACGACAAGACCGCCATGTTCAAGCATGCTGTCAATTCTGGTTATTGCAAGCGATCTCTGCCTACCGTGGAGCAACTCTTGGCCCTGGCGAAGTCGATGAACGTCCCGATCGGGGCTACCAAGCTCACAGAGACTTGTCTGAAGAAGATTCTCTCCTGGATCTCCAACAACGTCAGCAACGAGAAGACCAAAGGTCTGATTGTGGAAGAGGATCATGGCTACAAGTGCTTTACCATCAATGTCGCCCAAGGTCTGATCAATGCTGTGAACGAGCCTGGCTTCACCTTCAACTGGCTCAAGAATGACAAGCTGATGAAGCAGAAGCATCACGGTGCAGGACAGACATGGGTGGCCATCGGAAACATCAACGAGGCTGGAGCGACCGCCATTGTGAAGGATGCCATGAATTATGTCGCATCGAATCCCGCGGCCTTTTGTACTCCACGAGCATCGGTTGCAGCAACTCCTGGCTTCCTCACCGCACCGAAGCCAGCAAGCACTCTCTCGCCAGGTTCCCAAACTGCGTCGTTGTCGACGCCGACCGCTCCTGTGTCTGTGATGCCGCGTCCTTTCGCTACTCCATCCTCCACAAAGCCTCCACGCTTCAGCCTCGAGGACTCTCCCAGCGAAGACTCCGACGTTGATGATCAGCCAGGTACTCAGAAGAAGAAGAAGGCAACTATCAAGCAGGAGCCCTTCTCGCCGCTCTCGCCTTCGTCGTCATTCTTCCAGACTCCAACGCCTTTTCCACGTACTCAGAAGAAGGATGAGGCAGAAGGCATGACTCCTCTCTCTTCGACACAGAAGTCGAAATCGAAGTTCAGAGGAGCGCATACGCCCACGCCCACGCCCATTTCAGCCAACACGGTGGAGGACAAGCAGGAAGAGATCCTGTCTCCATTTCCTCCGGCCCAACAGCAAAAGCATGACTCCAAGTCCATGACACCTTCTGCTGCACTCCCAGTGGCGGCCTTCTCACTCACATCCCCGCTCCTCCCACTTCCAACTGCTCTTCCGCAAACTCATCAGGAGAGTCTCAAGCAGGAAGGACACTTGACTGACCCAGCTTCTTCCTCTTCGCCTCGTGAGCAAGAGATCGAACGCCTCAAGGTGAGCTTGCGTGGATGCAGCTACTCCGACGCCGACATCGCAGCCATGGTCGATCATCGCCTTGCTGGCAATACCAAAATTCCGGATTCCACCAACGTTGCTGCCACCTCACCAGCCTATGGCAATCTCAGCTCTGGCCATCTCAGCTCTGGCAATCTCAGCTCTGGCAGTCCCAGCTCCCACAAGCCCGGCATTTCCAAACTCAACGAGCCCAATGTCAAAGCGCAGGACATTGCCGAACTCGACGAGCCCAAGGTCAAAGCGCAGGACATTGCCGAACTCGACGAACCCAAGGTCAAAGCGCAGGACATTGCCGATGATGTCAAGGATACGACGGACAGTGATGATGACGAGGATGAAGTCTCGATGCTAAAGCAGCAAATGCAGTTGCTTGCTTTGCAGCTTCAGATCCAAGAGGCGAAGGCCAAAGCCAAGAAGGCGAAGAAGGCGAAGAAGGAGGAGGGGCAGAAGAAGGCTGATGTCGTGTGATCGAAGCTCGTTCGTCGTTGGATTCGCAGGTCTCGGGTGAGCGAGGGCGTGGCGTGGCGTGGTTGTTGAGGAAGCGTAACTGAGATTGTGAACGTAGAAGCTTACGAACGAATTTACGATTGATTGAAAATAGGGATGGATCTCCTTTGTTAGGTTGGGTTTGGGAATAGAGTAGGAAAGAAAAGCAGATAGAGAAGAACGCAAAAAAAAGATAGGCATGTACTTATAAACTCACTATAGAAGCAAATTTCGGTAAGCCTACGAGTATAAAACATATATATCGTTTCTTTACTCCTTAATTAGAAACAAATACAGCCCGACTTGATCTGACTTAACCACTAAGAGTATTATTACTTATTTTAATATGTTTGTTATATAGAGAAGATAATATTTAAGATAAAATTCAAGATAATATTTAAGATAATATTTAAGATATTAATTGTGCTTTATCTAAGGAGAATAATTATCCTATATTATATAATACAGTACGTAAAATATATAATAATAGAAAAAATTCTTGTATTTTAGATAGAAGATATCTTAATATTAACCTACAAAATAAGCTATTAGCTATTTTGTCTAAGGTAGATCTTAATGTTTTTAAAGAGTCTTCTATATTAGATAAGGTAGAAGGTAACACTTTTACTAGTAGAATTACTTATAATATAAAGGAAGATATACAGTTTAGTCTATTTACTCCTAATGCTTTAAAAGATATAGAATTAGAAATAGTTAAGGTAGATAAAACTATTAAATATATTATAGATAGTATATATTTATCTCTTATAGATAAAAGAAAATTATCTATACTCCTAGAAGAGTAAGAATACTTTACAAACTAATATAAAAATCATATAGATACCTTATTACAAGATAGTAAAAGATCTTTAACAAATACAGAGACTAGAGAAAAATTAGCATCTAAAATGTAAACGGAACTTAAACTTTATAAAGAAAATATAACAGATTACAAAAATAAACTTAATAACGATATTAAACCTACAAACAATATATTAAAAAGTACTAGAGAGGTTAGTACTAAGTAATTGGAAAAAAAAGAATCAAGTAATAAGGAAATTAGTACTATAGAATCTATATATAATAATGTTTCCTATTATATTAGGACATTTTATAAAATTAGGATCTTTTTTTGTTTACTTATATAAGTAGATACTAGGAGTTTAATTTATTAGTATAATTATTATCTTTATCTACCTTACAACTTACTCAATCGATATTAACAATATAATAAAGATAATTTTTTTAACTTACAACCTTCTATAATAACCGTTCTTTTTTTTTCCTATCTAGAATATTTCCTATAGCATTTTCTACACTATCTAATATAGATTTATCAAATCGTTCTAGATATTTACTATCTAAATATATTTCAGTATAGATAGAAGCTCGTAAAACCTTCGAGGATTCTACTTTATCTATAGTAGTCCTAAAACAATTATAAACTGTATAGAATTGTGCTACTTTATATAGTTTAAAGAACTTAATAGTTAATAAACTTAAAGAACTTCTATCTAGAGAGTATATAAGGTTAGGCATTAAAGCTCTAATTTGTTTTTTCCTATTATATTTATCTTTAATAGTAACTCTAATATTTAATTTAGCCTTATTATACTTAAACAAGCTTTAAGAGGTAGACATAGTTCCTAAGTAACTCTGTCTAATTGTTATACTATATAGTAAAGTTTATACTATAGGTAGTTCTAATAGATTTAATATATAAGCTATATTTCTAAGATAGACAGTTAATCTCTTAATTTTCTTACAATCTTTTATAACTATTTGTTTTATATTAGCGACGAGTCTAAACATATCTAGAATGTTAATCTTATTATTTTTTTCATTAATTGAAATAGAATATTAATCCTCTTCCGGGGGTAAATTACTAGGATCTAGCTTATGTAAACTACCTTTAATATAGTCAACTGTAGACCTAGTAGTAGCATTGTAAGTAATAGTTATAATAGCCTTTTTAATATAGCTTCTTTCAAAATAAAAAGCTGCTAATCTTTTATAAGAAACAAATTCTTTTTGTTCGTCTTTACTCCTATTATATATTTAAGATAATACTTTAAATTTGCGTTTAATTAGCATATATAACTTATATTATAAGAAACTATAGAAATCCTTATGCTTACTATTATTCTTATTTATATATAGGTTTAATATAGTAAACAACGTCTTTTTATTACTTAGTAGTGCTATATATTAGAAGCTATTATATATAGCGTTAAGTTGTATAGGTAGATATATAAAGAAATGTATAACATTTTCTATTTAATAAAGTTTCTATAACGTTTGTACTCTATACAAAATAATGTAAATAGAAACTTATCTTTAGCTTTATTAATTAAGTTACTATTGAAGGACGGAAACCAACACTACCACTACCACTTGTAGCAATAGTACGGGCTACCGAGGGTAATATAACCTATAGCAATATAGGCAGCTATGTTTAGCAAGATAGGATAACGAGACTGTCGCTTAGGCTAATAACTAGAGCCCTATAGCATAGGCATTGTAGAAGTATAATATAAACAATATACTATACGAGGTTGATAATCTATCTACTCTATAGAAGGAGGCCTCTTATATAGGCTTAAAACTAGCCTATAGGTATAGGGCCGGTTACTAGCTAATATCCCTCCCTTTCTTCGTATCTAACTAGACACGTTTCACATTATACGCGCTTAAAACAAACATGTATGCATCCTTAGCGCTCTTAGCTAAGGCTATTCTTAGAACTCCGCAATAACACCCCCGGGGTAGTATTAATCCTAGATACTATAATTATGCAAAAACAACTTCCTAAGCAATACTATATAGACTTACTATTGCTTCAACGCGCCGTAATCCTTACTAGCAATAACCTTATCTGCTAGTCGGCTCTCGAAATCTCCTCCGCACGCGTTAAAGCTGTTAGCACCGAAGTACTATCCTTCGTAGAAAGCTTAATTAACGAGGAGGTTAATAGCCTTTTCCGTCGTAGCTTTCTTCTAATCGTATAGATATTCCTTAAGTCCCTCGTTATTAAGCTAGAGGATCTATTTAACTTCGTTCTAAATAACGTAACTTAACTAAGGAATCCTACTAACTAGGGCGTCGGAGATATAGCCGAGGCCTTCGACTAAGATAGCCGTAGGGAAAGCGAATAGTACGAAGGAGTTAGAGGCTAGGAGGGCGGTTAGATTGCGGTACGCTTTAGCAATCTAAGAGACTGTTAAGTTCTCGTAGCCCTTAACCTTAGTGCCGTTAATAACGCGAGAGTAGCCTAGGTTAATCGATATACGGTTGCTCTTAGTCTTTAGATTACTATATAGCAGGTATAGTATCTAAATAGAGACCTCGCACTCCTTTAGAGGGTTAAGGATCTACTCCGCCTTACGCCCCTTACTATTAGGCTAACTATCGAATATATAGTCGAGGTCGTCGTCGGTAAGGTGCTTATTAGTAAGCTTACCGATCTTGCTTAGTAGGACTAGGCTACGAGCCTTAAGCTTCTCAACCTAGTTCGCAAAGACCTCGGGCTAATATATGCCTTCGATAATAGTAGAGTAGCTAGTCTTATCCTTAGATATAAGGTAGACCTTAATACGTAGGTAACTAGCACCCTCGCTAGCTACGAGCTTAACTATATCTTGTCCGAGACGAGCAGACTCCTTAGAAGGACAGTTTTTATAAGTACCGCTAACCTTAAAGAACTTAGTAGGCTTAGGGATAGAGATAAGCTCGTATACGTAATTAGGTCGAAGGGCGATAGCTAAGAGCTATAGGGCAGGGTGCTAGCGGACGATTTAGTTGCTTATACTATAAGTTTGAAAAGCATTGCGGCCTTCCTACTTAGCCTTAGGCATCGCACGTATATACTAAAGGTACATTTTAAACTCCTCCTATATTAGGTCGATAAGGAAAGGAAGATATACTCTACGAGGCTCTTACAACTAACTAAAGACTTAAGGGAAGATAGCATTGCTAGTCTAGCGAAAGCGGTCGAAGGAGGTACCTTAGCTAAGGATGCCGGTAACGAACTTGCTCTAGCGATCCGTTAGCGTAAGGGCGCGAGTAATAGTACTAGTAGGGTTAAACGCGTAGAGTCCTAGAGATGTTAGGGCGGCAATAGGGCGTCTAGGAAACTAGTTAGCATAGGCCTAATTAGCCTTAAGGGCAGCGAAGGCATCTTAATTAGCGATATTACGTCCAATCTTTAATAGGCGGCTAATAAGGACACTCGTCTTAGCACTAGCATAGAGACTATAGACCTTAGCAGCCTTCTTAATATAGTTAGTATATATAGTAAACCGCTCTTTACCTAGCTTGCTAAGGTCGTCGAGCTATTAATAGATAGATAGGGCGGCAGGAGCTTTACCTATATCGGCTTTAGGAACTATATCGATCTTAGTAATAAGGTACGTAATAGAGTCGCCCTTATAAGAACTATAGATGTTCTTAGTTAATAGGATCGGCGAGAGGCCTCTATCTCTACGCTCGCTAAAGGAGCCTTCGGAGGAGACATCTTCTAGTAGTATATCTAGTATATTAATATCCGAGTTACTATAGTTAGTACTATAGTTAGTACTATAGTCGGTACTAGAAGGAGTGCTATACTTCTTGCTAGCCTTGCGGAGGGCCTAGCGAGTATACAATGCCTTCTTACGCGCTGCTTCGGCCTTAGCGCGCTCGTCTTAAACTTCTTAAGGGACCTTGCGGTTGCGGGTCGAGCGACGATCTTTAGCCTACATTTCTATAGCGAGCGTAAGACTAGTAGCCGTATCGGCCTCGGTTTCTAGGCGAAGAGCCTTACGTTTAAGGACATTAACGATAGGAGCCTCTTAACCTTTAACAATAAAGCCTATACTATTAATACGATAGCCCTTCTCTTTTAGTAAATCCTTAGTTGTCTATATATTGAGATCGACCTAGACAATCGCATCGTAGTGCTTCTTCTAGTAGGCTGTCGTAAAGTCGTTAAGCGCAAAGGACAAGTTAAGTAACTACTTGCCTACCTTCTTACTAGCTATAGATATACGATAGATTATAGTACGGGAAAGATACTCGGCGCCTTAACGACGGACCTTATACTTGTTAACGAACGAAGAGACCTGCTTAGCACGCTCTTGTCTACCGTAGGCGAAGTTAATAAGGCTCTTAGGAAGACTACTTAGTCCTCCCTAATGTTCGAAGGCCTAGTCGAGGGTCTTAAAGCGTAAACGAATCTAGGTACCGGCTGTCTCGAGGCTATAAACGATAGGAAAGGCTTATTCGATATCTATATCGTTAAGGACCTCGCGCTTAAAGATACGCTTACCGATAGACTAACGTAAGTTATTTATACCGTACGTAACTAAGATAGTAGCCTTCTTAATGTTCCTATTAATAACGCGTAGTAGGGTACGAGCGTTCTAGATCTTCTCTTAAGGGTCTTTAAGGGCGGTAACGATCTAGAAGCAGTACTCGAGGCTAGTTGTAGTAGCTAAGGCGCTGTCGGAGGGGGCTTCGATCGGGACTAGTACGCCTAGGTTTAGGGCTAGTAGGTTACTACTACTACTAGCGCCTAGCGGATTTAGGGCACCGGAAGATATCTTAGTCGACCGGAGCGGAAAGGAGTTAGTAACGAGCTTGTAAAAACGTTCGTAGCTTGTTAATAATAATTAAAGGGTTTAGATAGAAGAGGGGGGGGGGGTAGGCGGTAGTAAGTTAGTTAGTATTCGAGTAGAAGAAAGAGCTTAGAAGGCTCGCCTTAAATAGGGTGCGAAGGTAGCGTAGTCCGTATGTTCCGGTAAAGCAAACGGATAACGATTACATATAGACCCTAAAAAGTAAAGCTATATACGAGACTCCTTTATTAGTAGGGCGGCTAAAGTTTAACAATCGATCTAGCTAATTGCTAGTAGCGACTACGCGCCTTTTATTAACCTCTAGCTTTCGTAGATTCCCGCGCACTCGAAATGTAACTAGTTAGTTCGAGTACCTAGTAGTAATCTATAGTAGTAAGATTAGCGGGACTAATAATACCCCCGGGGTAGTATTAGCTTTTCTCTAGAGATACTCGGCAACTAGGAGTAAATCTCCTAGGCCTAGCGTAGCTTATATTAGCCTATAGCACTATCGTTATAGATGCAGCATTACCTTTTATAGTAGCAGGCATGTGAACGTAGCCCGTACGTTCTTCTTTCTTCTAGACACTAAGCTTAGCGGCCTAAGGTCCCTATCCTTAGAGGCTATAGGCCTAGGTTGCTACGTCTATCTAAGAGCTAGGAAGGGAGAGGGATCCTCCCTTTCTTAGTATTCTACGTAACTAGTGCTAATTATAGCAGGAACATCCTCTAGTAGAGTACCTTGTTGTCGTTGCTACCTAAGGACAGTTACTAGAGACTAGGAACCTAGAGGGAAGTAGTCCTAGAAGGGTAGAGGGTTAGGTTCGGCTATTTTCCTAATACTACCCCCGGGGTATTATTAGGAAAACACGCCTCGTATAGTTCTATCTAAGGAAATAAGAGTAAAGGAATAAAGTTATAGCAATATTAATCGAGGAGGGCAAAAGACAAAAGAGCAAAACAATAGACAAGGTAAAAGCAAAGGAGGGCAATAACTAAGAGCATTAACATCCGTAGGAACAGGTAGTAAGGACTAAAGCTAAAGGGCAGCGCTACATTAATAGCGCGGAGAATAGTTAATAGAGGCAAGGAAAGTAAGGTAGTAGAGGCAGGAAAGGATATACGATTATTTAGTCTCGGGGTCGTCTAGCTATAATTCTAGGCGGTCTTTATCGCTAGACTAGTTAGGTTCCTCGGAGTTAGAGTTAGATAGCTAGAAGTCTAGTTCACTATTGGAATCGGAATTAATATCGGAAACGCTCTATATATAGTTAATCCGTATATAACCCTCCCTCTATTCTTAAGTTATTCCTAATAGCTTACTAAGACGAATCTAGGGATAGGCATAGTTCTTAGGTAGAACAGGATCTATAATAGCGGTAGGATCCTCCTCCCGATAGGCATCTAAGGACGGTAGAGGGTCTATAGAGGCACTAACTTCCTCTTCGGTCGGCGGAGGGCGGATAGGTTCGCGTAACTTAACGATCTTCTTTAGATTAGCCCGAGGGTAAGAGTGCTTTAAGGTAGCACTATCTAGCTCCTAAAGAAGGTATACGGAACCCGAGTAAAGGACCTCCTTTACTCTATAAGGACCCTTCTACTTAAAGGCTAGCTTGTAGGAGTAACTATACTCTAATTCGGACCGGTATAGAAGGACTATATCGCTAACCTTTAGAGGTTCCCAATCAACAGCATTATAGTTATTAAAATACTACTTAGCCTCTTCCCGAAGCCGACGTTGTCGAGCAAGACCCTCTTAAGAAGTCGTAGTTATATCCTTAAGAGCCTTAGCCTATAGAGTAAGAAGATCTGCCCTAGTACGAACAGACCCCTAATCGTAAACGCTATACGTGCGATAGGACAATTTAATAGGAAGAACGGCGTCCCTCCTAATTATAAGCTCCGCTAGTATAAGTCTAGTCGTATCGACAATAGTAGTTCGATCCGCCTAGAGAAGGGCCGAAACGCGGGTAGAGATAGGAACGGACCTATCCCCTCTATTAGTTATCTTAGATAGGGCATCAATTAAAGACCGATAGCTACGCTTAATAATAGCATTCGACTAGAGATAGTACGGGGAGATACGAACGTTCTTCGCCCTATACGAAACAAGTAGTACTTAAACTTCTTTAGCTATATTGTTCGTAGCGTTGTCTAAGATAATCTCGTAAGGTGTTCCCTAGCGGTAAAACAGATCTTTAAATAGGAAGGTAGCTATATTACGAGCATTAATAGCGCCGCAGCCCTTATAGAAATAATAGGCCTCCGGCTACCGAGAAAGACCCTCTCGAATAATATATAAGCTATTGTTGCGACTAAGATAGACCCTATCGCTATACTACCGCTCCCTAACTAACTAGGTAGCAGGGATACGTAGCTCTCCTAGACGCCGGTAGCTGTTCCTAAAGTTGCACTTAGGACAGCTCTTATAGTAGCGGGAGACATTAGCCTATACGCCGTCCTACTAGTAGCGTCGACGAAGGACATCGAAGGTGCCCTCTACCGCCCGGTAGCCGAGCTTATCGTAAACGGAACGAAGGATTTCTTGTCGGGCTACTAGATCGTTAATAATGCGCTAGAGCGGTATATTAACTATAGCCTGTCGCTAAAGGATACGATCCTTAATAAGGAACCTCCGAGAATAGCGAATAATACGACGGTATTAACTCTTTAATAGACTAGGAGCCCTCTTCGTATAGGTAAGGAAGTAGGCGATATTATAGGAGTCGTCGGAGTAGACCCTATTAAGGATATTATCCCTACCTAGTTCGCCCGCCTTAGTATCGTCCTAGTCCTCGCCGTTAGTAGTAGGGTCTTCGTTAGGCTAGTTACTAGGTTAGTCGTCGGTAGTAGGCCTAGTAACTACCGGTATAGCGTTAATATAGAAGGTAGTAAAGAAGGTGCGGTTAATAACCGCGTCGATATCCTCTTCTTCTATTATCTCGGCGATATCCTCTTCTATAGTAGGCCTTCTAGAAAGGCTATCCGGTCTAGTATGCTTCTTACTAGGAATATAGAAGACGTCGAAATTAAACAAATAGATCTAGGCAACCTACCGAGCTATCGTAGAGTTAGGTAGGTCGGAGGCTATATAGTTAAGTTAATAGACTAGCGTCTAAGCGTCGACTTCTAGGCGAAAGAACACTCTAAAGAGCTAAGGTCGGAACTTCTTAAGAGCCTTATAGACACTAAGGCACTCTCGCTTGCTAGTATCGTATCGGGCCTCGATTAGTTTCTATAGACCGGACTTGTACCGGATAGGGTAACGTAAGGAGGGCTCCTTACGATTACACTATATTAGTATCTCGCCGTAGCCTTCCCCGCTCGAGTCGATAGCAACAATTAGTAGACCTACGCCTTCCGAGTAGTTAATAGAGGTAAGCGTAGGCGCGCTAACAAGCGCCTTAGTAACCTTATCCTTAGCGGCTTAGTAAACGGAGGTCTATTTAAACTCTATATCCTTCTTAAGTAAGGCGTATAGAGGCTTATATACTAACGCAAAGTTTTCGACCTAGATACGGAAGTAGGAGACTACTCTAAGCTAGATCCGGACATCTTTCTAATAGGTAGGGTCTAGCTAGGACACAATCTTTAGGACCCGTGTATTATTAGGATAGCGGCCGTTCTTATTAGTTACAAACCCGACAATGTTCATTCGTTTGTATAGGAGCTAAAGCTTCTCCCTATATACCGTTAGGTTAGCTCGCTCTAGGTCGTAGAGGACACTATCGAGGTTCTAAATATATTCGAGAAAGAACCTACGGATACTAGGCTCTACTTCTTTATTATCGTATCTAGTTTTAGGCCCTTTAATGCCGATGTCGTTAAGGAAAGGCATCGCTGTATAGGAGATATAGGCCGCGAGGACTTAGTTTATAATGCGAACGAACTAGGCTACGGAGTTAGTTGCCCCTTAGGGAAGGGTAGTTTATCGGTATAGTCTAAGAGGCGTCTCGAAACTAGTAAGGTCGCGGCTATTAGGATAGAGAGGGATCTAGTCGTAGCCCGAGAAAACATTAACTAGTAAGGCTATAATACAGTTAGTAAAAGCTTCCGAGAACCTATTAGTCTCCGGAGGGAGGTTAGCATCTCTAATCGTAACTGCGTTAAACTTTTATATAGCGTTAATTAGACGGTACTTCTTTAGTTCCCTAGGAGCTGTTTTCTTTTAAACTAGGAAGTATAGATTACGATACGAGGCATAGGAAGGCTTAAGTGTGCCGGCCTTTACGCGCTGCCGTATTATGTCCTTAACTATATCTCTTAGGCTTAGGTTTAGCTTAAACCCTAGGTAAGCCTAAGGCTTATACTCGATCGTTCGGATCCTCTATAGAGAGGCAACCTCCGGGTTAATCCTACCTAGGTGCGTAAAGTTATATACTAATATAGCTTCGCGGTTATATAGAAGCTCGTATAGCAAATCTAGTTTAAGATCCGAAAGCTCGATGCTAGGTTTAATGTTCGCTAGTCTCTCCGGCGTTAGCCTCGATCCCCTAGGAATAGCGGAGAACTTTTTAGTAATGTACCTCTAGTCGTATAGACTATCCCTAGGTATTAATATCGCTTCGCGGTTAAGGCACTTTTGTCGCTAGTTAGGATTTCCGCTAGGATTAGACCTATCGGTTATGTATACGCTACCCTTTACGGGCTTGATCTTGTTAGCTACCCTCTTATATAGGGTATATACGCTAACCGCTCGTAATACCCGAGCCCTCTCTCTTTAACGTTAGGCCCGGAGATTAGCGTAATAGAACAGCGCGTAAACTTTATTAGAAGTCTCCTTAAGTCGGTAGGTATGTAGCTAGTAATCCTAATTTATAATTCCGGCGAAAACGTTAGATTCCTAATAACACCCCTAGGATAGCATTAGCTCGGCGTTCTAATTAGTTAGTTCGGATTCGGGCTCGGGTAGATCCGCTTCCGGCGGCGATACCTGCGATAGTATTATTACCGAGATTCGTATACTAGGTAGTCGTTGTACTATTATACTCGCTATCGCTTCGAGTATTCGTCTCCTTAGTATAGAGCCTAGAAACTAGCCTTGTCGTACGGAGCGGCGCACCTCTAGATATAACCTATTTAAGCTACATTAACTTATAGCGCAGATTGCCGGTCTTATAACCGCGCTATAGCGTTTCCCGAAGAGCGCTTAGAAGCAGCAAGGATATCCTCGTAGGACTTATAGCTAGTGTTTCCGATATAACTAGTAAACACGACTCGGTTGCCCTTCTAGTTAGCGATAGTTCCTTCCTAGGAGCTATCGTCGTAGTTGCGCTAGACACCCTAGGTTATACGAGACTATAGTCGACCTAGAATAATTAGCGTATTCGGGTTAGCGGCAATCTAGAAGGTAAAGGAAAAGCATATGCCGAAAGCGTCTACTATAATATTGTAGTAGGCACCTACTAGCGCAACCTCCCTATTTACTCCCTATATACTAAGGGAAATATCTCTATTTATTAGCAGTCGGAGCTGTTTAGCCTAGCGCTTACTTATAATAAGTGACTCTAAACTATTATTAAGCATTGCTAGCAACTACTAACTATAGCTTCCGATAGTAACTTAAATATAGATAGCGGGAACGACGGTAAAGGAACGGGTAACTGCAGAAAGGTCTATATTATTAGGGATAGAGTAAAGTTCCTTAGGTCGAGGAGGTCCTACTCGACCGATTTGTTAGCTAGTAAATCGGATAGCCTTAATAGAAACTAAAACCGAAGCAGAGTCGGCATTATTATTATCCCCTCGGCCTATCTCCTTAATCCCCTCTTCGTTAGTATTATCGATAGTCTCCTAGCTCTCGTAGGTTACTAATTCGCCTTCTACTAACTCCTAGGCCCCTAAAAATTTAGGAAGGAACTATAGGGAAGAGACGTCGATATAGTCCTCTCGCCCCTATTTGCGTCGGAGGGCTATAAGGTCTTTTATAAAGGTAGCATCGTTAGGAATCCGGCTCTAGAACAGGTTAGTAGGCAAACCGTATACTAGAAGCTCCCCTATAGACACGTTAGACTTAAGGTCTAGGAACTATAAAGCCTAGAAGAGAGCATTTGCCTTTGTGTCGTAAGAGTTAGTAGGCCCGGCACTATACTTCTTTATATACCTATTAAAGCGAAAGCTCTTTAGGTCGGCTAACTTTCGTTTATAGGCCGGCGGGTTAGCTAGGCCTAGGGTACTACTAAGGTCGGTAGTAGCATCCTCTATATCGATATCCGGAGTCTCTAGGACCTCCGGAGAGGCTATACTAGCTCGGGTTGCACGGTCTTTAGCTGTTTAGAGTGTTTTAGTCTTAGCGACTAATTCTCGCTGTTTCTTAGCCTTATTAGCTGCCTGCTTCTTAAGTATCCTAGTAGGGGCTACCGCACTAGGGCGGATAGGGTTCTACGGGCTCTTGCCCTTGCCTTAGGACGACTAGGTTTAGGACGACTAAGTTTAGGACCTTGTAGTAGCGTAGACATCTATACTATTCTTAGTAACCGCATAAATATTAGTAACTGCGTCCGGGTCCTAAGACACAAAGTTAACTTTAATAGGCTTAGTAGTACCGTTACTGCTCCGCTCCTTAACCTGTTTTGCCCTAACCTTCTAAGTTTCTCGTTTAGTAATAGCGGCGAGGGTACTGTTCCTAGTGTCCTTAAACTCGATCTTGCTACTATACTTCTTTTCTAGAAGACTCCTAAGTTAAGGCAGCTTCGGGGCTCTACGATCCTACTCGAAGTCAATCTTGTCGCCGGTATCGGTATAGTAGAACCGACTATTTACTTATATAACGAGCTTCCTCTTAAGAAGCTCCTTCTAGATAGGGTAGTCTAATTAAATATATTTGAAACCGCCGTATATCTAGCACTTGCTATCTAAGTTAGAATAGATCTTCCGTATAGCGTAGACGTTAACTAAAGGGGCCTTAGGGTAGTTAGGATCGGAGACCTAGTAGACTAGTAGTATATCCTTTAGTATACTAGCATTAAGGACCTCCCTAACTCGCTATAGTACTTTCGTATTAAGGTTGAGCTAGGCTAGGGATTTAGCTAAGTCCGCAACGTCCTAAGAATACTTAGTAACGGTAGGAGTTACAGTACTAGGACTACTTTGCGATTTAGGAAGAAACTTAGGCCCTCTAGTTCCCGAGGCATCGTTCCTTACCTAGTCTAGGTTATTCCGGTCCTCGCCGTAAATGAACTTCTTTGTATCGGCGGAGCTATTAATATCGTCCTTAACAGCCTCTAGGACCTCTTTGTACTTCCTAAAGGTCTCGGGATTAGCTTCGCTAAGCTTATAGCGACGGAAGATACGCTTAGCCGTAGACTACGGCAAGCCTTTAAGGAGTAGCCTCGTTCTCTAAGAATTCTCGAGGTCCTACTAGTCGATGCCGTCCGCTAACTTAACAAACTCGCGGACGTACTCCTTTAGGTCGTTATCTTCGGTGCGCCTCTCTATATAGAGGTTCTTAAGCTACGTACGACTGCCTTTAATGCGACGGCTATCGCGGTCCCGATACTCCCTTATAAAGGCCTGCTTAAAGACCTCCTAGTCGGTATCAGACTTGTCGTCCTTTTCTAGGTAGCTAACTAGGGTTCTAAGGGTTCGGTAAAGCTTAGTAATAGTAGTCCTCGTAAGGGACCGGACCTTGTACTAGTCCGACTCCTCTTCGAGTCCGTACTCGGCTAAGTTGTCCTTAAAGCGTTCTACGTACGCCGTAGCGTTCTACCCTTCGAACAAAGGGTTCCTACTACTTCCTAGCTCTAGTAGGCGACGCCTGTTCTAACGGAGAAGGTTAGTTTACCCTTAAATTATCTTTATAACGACATTATAGAGAGCCTCGGGCGTAGAAGGCTCGATAGCCCCTAGGTCGACGGCGCTTATAACAACTAGTCGTCGCCTAATTTCTTCGTTAATAGGGTCCGGTAGGTTATTAGATTCCGAAGATTCCGCTAATTCGTAATACTCGCTTTCGCTAGAGCTTATTCGATTATTATAAAGTAGTTAAAATAAAATGCTATAGGAAAGTGTTTTTAGTATATATTATAGGTTTAGTTTGTTTCGATGTTGCTATACGAGAAAATGGTATGCTAGGCTGTTTTCTTCTAATATTACCCCTAGGGTAGCATTAGAGTTTAGCCTCCTAGGGGTCGCCTAGACATCCCTAGGAGCTTTAATTTAGTAAATTTAGACAAAAGCCGCTCGGAGGAAGGAACTGCAATCTCTATTCACACCTAGATCCTAGAAACTAGCCACTTTACTAACTATTGTTATCTCCTTTAGCTAGGCGGGGGGGGCGGGGACCTTCTTTTTCTAGTAAAAGGCTAAACACTGTCCGAACGAGGTAGCGAATCCCGAAACAGTCTACCCGGTTAATAGGGGAACTGCCTAGGCATCCGACCTATAATCTAGAAATTGCTATCGTATAGATAGTCTTAGCAAACCAAGTAAGGCCGATAGGTAATTAGTCTATCTCCTCCTTAGGCGGGCGGTAGCTTATCTCGAGCAAGCGGTACTAAATAGGTCTTCGATCCGGAGCCGAGTCCTTAGAAGCTAGCTATAGTTATAGACTAGGCCCTAAGCTATAACAGTCCTAAGGGTTTGCAGCTTTTCGGGGTTAAAGCGATGCCCTCGTTAAGAGGTTTCTCTACTTGTCGTAACGGCCCCTTAAGATACTTCTATATCGTCTATATCGTAGGCTCTTATCGTGCCCTCGCTTCGGTTATAGCTATTCGTGCCTAGAGACTACCTTTAACATACCCGAACCTGTTAGATATAAAGAGATAGCCCTACCTTCGGCTCTAATAAAGGACGGAAACTAATACTACTACTACCACTTATAGCAATAGTACGGGCTACCGAGGGTAACATAACCTATAGCAATATAGGTAGCTATATTTAGCAAGATAGGATAACGAGACTGTCGCTTAGGCTAATAACTAGAGCCCTATAGCATAGGCATTGTAGAAGTGTGACATAAACAATATGCTATACGAGGTTAATAATCTGTCTACTCTGTAGAAGGAGGCCTCTTATATAGGCTCAAAACTGGCCTATAGATGTAGGGCCGGTTACTAGCTAATACTATCTTAAAAATTAATAATTTCTAACTTTTTTTTAAAATTTAGCTAAGTTTATCTGTCTTACTATACTTAGAAAGACTATAATAGCTAGCACTATACAACTTAAGATTATCTACATCCTTAAGATATCCTTTATATATAATACCGGGTTTGCTAAAGAGTAGTAGAGCTTGACTGAGTTTATTACCTTAGTAATTAAAATAATTAGACATACAATATAATCTACTACGCTAATCTAATCTAATAGGGAAATAAATTTCTTCAAATCTCCTATAATAAATAGCTATTAGAATAATAGTATTTTCTAACACTAGTTTACTCTTATATAATTTGTATAAACCATTCTAATATTTACTATTAGAACGTTACGAAAACTTCTTTACCGATCCTATCGATCCTATCGATCCTAGCGATCGCAAGCGATCGCAAGCGATCGCGAGCGATCCTAAGCGATCCCGAGCGATCCCGAGCGATCCTAAGCTATCCTAACACGATAAATAGGTAACTTATAAAAGTTAGACTTTTACCTGATACTATACTAAAAATAGAACATTTTTGTCATATATTACTAAGCCGTAAACCTTCTAGATAAAAAGATATAAAGGAAAGAAAATCGCTTTTTTAGACATTTTGCTTCTAATTTATCTTTTTTTCTAGCAGGGTTATAGCTTAGTAATATAGTAGAAAAGTACTCTATTTTTAGTATATTATTATAAAAAAATATAAAATTTATAGATTTTCTATAAAACTAAAGCTAGGGAACAGAAATAAGCAATATAGTATTTTAGCTTTTCTAAGTTATACTTTACTATTTTTAGAAATCTAAAAAATAGAACTTAAAGTTCTATATACTAATAAGAGTATCATAAATTTTTAGGTTATAATACTTAGTAGTTATCTTAGAATCTAGAAAAGAATCTCGAGTGTTTCGAGTGTACTTTTTTTCAAAGTTCTGCTTATTAAGCGTCGGCTTTTGAAAGAAACCTTAACGAAATATCGGCTGTATTTAACGAAACCTCAACGAAAAAAATTTATTTATAAAAAAAACCTACGAAACCGCTAAATTTAACCTATACGTTATACCCTAAAACACCTCGTAGTAGTAGTATACGTAGTAGTAGTAGTCGCAGTCGGGCTCTAACTTGTCCCGCGTCCTTTGCGTTCCTTGCCCTCGAATTTCGGGACGGCCCGTCCCGAAATTCGCGATCGCGAGGATCCTGTCGGATAGGATCGCGAGTAGTCGGAATTTCTAGATCGCGGCGATCCTATTAGACAAGATCTTTAACGTACGATCCCGAGGATCCTAAGGATCCTAAGGATCCTAAGCGATCCTAAGCGATCCTGTCGACAGGATCGTCGCGATCGGAAAAAAAGTTTTCGTAACGAAGTAGGTTTTAGTTTTTCTAATTCCTTTTTACTAGCTAGAAAGTTAAATTTATTATTATAAACCTATATAAATTCTAACAGCTTAGTATTTACTTTAGAAGGTATGCGACTAATACTATTAACTACTTTATATACTACATTATTATTTACTATAGACTTTAAAGCGTAACAATTTTTATCTATTATAACATTCTTAGAATATTTAACATTATTAAGTAAGTAACTACCTTTATTATTTGAAGTCTATAGTAAGGGTTTATAAACTATTAGTAGTTTATTAGGTAAGTTTACTATATTATCCTTTTTATTTTCTATAATATCTTTAGGTACAACTATTTATTAATTATTATGTTTACATTTCCTTATTAGTTTGCTTTCAATTAAACTAGTATTTTCTAAAAGTTAAATAAATGTAGAACCTACCGCTATAACAAATGTGTAATCCTTAATCTAAGTATATAAGTTGGTGTTTTTCGTACTCTATTATTAGTTCAAGCACTAAATAATAACATTTTGTTATCCTTATTACTATTTTTAACACGATATAAATATAAATTATATATATGTTTACCTATAGTTTTATAAACTTTTATTAAATATGTATTAGCGACATTATTAGTACTGTAGTGTAATGTTATATTAATATATATAATAAGACTTATATTTGCTAGAAATTCTAGTTTGAAACCTATTAATATAGTACTACAAACTAATTCTTCTGCTTTCTTTAATTTCTTATACTAATAGTACTTAAGTAAATTACTAGTATTATTTTTTAGACTAGTTATACTACCTAAAATCAATTGTTTAATTTTACTAGTTAAAATATCTAGATTTAATCCTTTAATGTAAGATTCATTATCTAAAGTGTAATAAGTATTTTATAACAAATTCCTTATATTAAGTTGAATTTCTTTAAGAGAATTTTTACTATTATCTTTTCTTATTAGAGACTCTATAATATTAGATAAAATATTAGATCTTTTAGTTAGAACATCTATTGTAGATATATTAGTAGCTCTTATAGCATGATTTTTACTTAAAGAATTATTACCTAAAGAACTATTACTAGTATATTAAAATATAATAATAGTATATAATTCCGATAAATCCGGTATATCTGTCTTATTAAATACAGATAAAACCAACTCTTTAAAGTCACTATAAGATATATTACTTTTAAGTATTAAGCTAAGCAATTTAAAATTATCTATATAGATAACAAACTTATAATATAAACTAGAACTACTAGTTAAATCAAAGTTAGATAATACACTTATAGGATCTTTAATTAAAGCTATATTATTACATATAGTATAGCATATAGAAGACCTTATTTTATTATCTAGATTAGTATAAACTCTACTAGAAGTAGAATACTATCTAGAAGATCCTCTACGTAACGCTCTTTTATAAATTTTAGATTTACGATTACTCCCCCCAATTTCAAGATATTTAATAAAATCAGGTTTATTCTCTTTAGGCAAATTAGTAGATATTCTACTAATATTGTCCCCCTTACTAGCTCTAGCCCTTAAGAAGGAACCCTTAAGATCTGTCCGAGTTCTAGAAGTATATTTATTATATTATTCTCCTTCTCTTCTAATATCTCTTTTTTAGGTTTAGTTTCTTGCTTACTAGAAACACTTTTTTTAATTTCTAAGTCGGAAGATTTAATAGAAGTTATACCTAGTATATTAACCTACTTATCTAACTTACGATATCCTGCTATAATTAAACTAATCTCTTTGCTAAATTTAATACTCTACCTAACAACATTATAAACATTTGTTTTAATAGAAGATACTATACTAATATAAGCATTATAACTAAAAGCACTACCCTTTAAAACAAAAGAAGTAGTTATATAATATTTAGTACTATCTTTAAAAGTAATAGTATATATAGACTTATTATCCTTTATAGTAGAAGGTATTAATATATAGGTACCTTTCTTAGCTATTAAAAACTTACCTAAACGCATACTAAACTCTTTTAGATGTCTACACTTAATAATACTAAAGCTATTTGAAATACCTACCCTAACTTTACTAGAGAATTATCTAATACCTAAACGTCTTGAAATTAAACTTTTATATATTATTTCTTTTAATAATTATAAGAATACCTAATAGAACATCTTAAGGAGCACTAATTTAATTAGTACTATACAGACAAACGATCTTACGTTTAAATATAACCTATTAATAAGCTATAGTATATACTCTCTCCTAAAGAGATACTAATATTATATATTATAGGTTGTTATAATACTAGGGGTTTCCTTAAATTACAGTAGAATTATATACTAATAACTAAGAAGTATATCCCTAGAAACGGATAATAATAAGAAAAATAGTGCTTACGTATTAATCCTTTAACTATAATTTAGTTACCCTATTATTATATACTTAATAATGCCTTATAATTAAGGGATAGCGACTAACCTAACTCCTTAGTATAAGAAGTTAGAGAAGCAAATTCACCGTTTACACTAGCGTATAATACTAATTAAGCGTTTACTAGCGGGTATAGCGAAATTATAAACTTTTAATTTACTACAAATTTTAATTTTATACTTTATAGGAAGGAAACAATTTTTATTAATAAGGTATATATCCCCCCTATCCTAAGTCTCTATAGTAGTATAAGCGAGTCTATCGATTTGCCGACTTAAGATATAGCTTCTATACTCTTAATAGATACGGCGGTCTAGTACTTTATCGTCTTAATACCTAGGTACTATTATCGTCTTCGTCGGTAGCCTCTAGCTCTAATAGAGACTCTATATGCTTTTTACCTAATACTAGCCGAGCGTTATCCGTTAATCGAACACTTTATAAGAGACGAGACTCTATATACTTTTTACCTAACACTAGCCGAGCGTTATCCGTTAATCGAATACTTTATAAGAGACGAGACTCTAGAATCTCTAACTTAGCTCGTATTATTAAACGCTCGACCTAAAGAAGGCCGCTTACCTAATATACTATCCTAACTAAAGCTAAAGAGAATCTCTGCCTTCTATTAACTAACTATTCTTATACTTAAATAATAGCGCTAGCTGCCTATAGTCGTTCCTCTATCCTAAGTCTCTATAGTAGTATAAGCGAGTCTATTAATTTGCTAACTTAAGATACGGCTTCTATACTCTTAGTAGATATAGCGGTCTAGTGCTTTATACCTAGGTACTAATATCGTCTTTGTCGGTAGCCTCTAGCTCTAATAGAGACTCTATATGCTTTTTACCTAATACTAGCCGAGCGTTATCCGTTAATCGAACACTTTATAAGAGACGAGACTCTAGAATCTCTAACCTAGCTCGTATTATTAAAGGCTCGACCTAGAGAAGGCCGTCTATACTAGTTACTAGCGGTATTAAACAAAATTCTAAAGACAAGAATATAGCAAAAGAGAAGCTTAATCGTCTTAACTAAGCGACTGTGCTTACTAACGCCGAAGACATAATATACCTATACTTTAGCTTCGACCGTAACGAGTAAAGCGGCGGCAACGGTAATAGCGCCGGACTTAGTACTAATAAGATTAACGTCTAGCGCGCCTAATTCGCTATCTTCTATTATTATATTTATAAAGAATACTATAAAGCTATTAGAAGCGGTAGACTAGCTAAGTTCTAGGTAGAAACAAACAGAATCGCTTAGAATACGATCGATAAAGTTATACCTCCCTTCGAAGGCGGCTTTCTAGGGTCTTCCGAGCTACCTTATACTTACGCCGATACGAAATTAAAGGAGTGCGAGACTTACGGCTACCTAGACTAGCGAGCTTATAGAAGGGGATACGCTATAGCTATTTTCTAATAGAATAAGGCCGCATACCTTAGAAGGCTCGGAATTACGAAGGAAATAGCACTTCTCGGTACTTCTACTATTAGATCCTATAAAACGAGGTAGTATACTTTAGGAAGCTCGGAATTACGAAAGATAGAAGGAGGAAGCTAGGTATTACGAAAGATAGAAGGAGGAAGCTAGGCATTACTAAAGATAGAGGATAAGCGCGAAGCCTAAGGTAGATTCCTTTATCTACTAGGTTTTTATACTACTAGTATTACGAGTCGTACGAGTAGGGGAGAGCCTAAGGGTTACTAATCTTTATATTCCGTACGCGCGATAGGATCCTAAATAGCGTTAAAGATAGACCCCGTAGTAGTTCGGGTTGGTTTAGTTTAGTTTACTAAGCCGAAACTCTAGTTTAGTTTAGGTTGGTTTGCTAAGCAACTATATAAGTAGCTAGTTCGAACTATATAATTTATCGGTTTTTAAGAAGTGTACGAATGTATACGTAGCTTTAAGCAAGCCCTTTGTAAGACTTAGTAGTGTAGCCGGCAGCGTAGCCGGCATTTTTAGTCCTTAGTACTTATAGAATTTTCGAATCCTACTTAGGCTACGTAGTTGTATAAAGGTACTTATATAACCTTAAATCTATAGACAATTAGCTAAGGGCACTAACTAATCAAAAGTATATATATATATATAAGGCATTATAGTTTAGTTCGGAAACTGTACTCCTTAGGTATAAATTTCATCCTTTCGTTTATAGTTTAATTCCCTAACTGCTTAGTAGAATGTCTTTATCTAGATCTAGGTAGAACTTATCGATTTCCGTCGAAGCTCTCCTTAAGAAGTTCTAGCACTTTCCTACTAAACTATACTCTAATATTAAGTACTAGGATAGCTCCTCCCTCGATATTAGTACTATATACGAAACAGCTATAAGGCAGCTCTATAGGGTATTCTACTAGTTACTCGCTATACTATAGCCGAATACTAGTTCGTTCCTTAGAACTCTAGGTTATTTAGTAGATATTAAGGATAGGGCAGGCAGTAACTTCGTATTATATAAGGAAGTAGAGGCTGCTATAGAGGAGTCCTTTAACCTATAGAAGATAGTAAAAGATATAAAGGCAGCTATAGGTCTAGGTACCTAGTTGAATTTCTAGTAGGTAGAGTATAAGGATATTTAGTAGGAGTATTAGATAGAGTTACGAAAGCAGGTATATAATATAGTCTAGAGAATAGGGATAATGCCTATAACTATAAGTATTAGGTTCTTTAATCTTCCTCCTTTTTTCCTTGTTTTCTTTTTATAAAAATCCAAACTAATACAAATTAACTAGAATGTCTATCTTCTTTTAGTTCTTTTTAAGACCTAGCAGCGTAGCCGGTAGCGTAGTCGGCCTTTTTACTCCTAAGCACTAACGGGTTTTTCGAAGACTTCTATTCTATACGGCTAATAAAGTATACTATACTATATAGGTATACTTAGAGAGTATTTAGAGCGCGGTATATAGCGCCGTATAATAGCGGCTTATTTCGTATATAGAAAAGCTTATAGACGACACTACGAATATCCTTCCTACTAGAACATCTATCCTACCTAGTACTATCTCGAATATAGACATTCTAGCCTTTTAGAATCTAATCGAGTGCTTTAAAATCCTTGTCTATAATCGTTATACGCTTCGCGTAGATAGCTATAAGGTTAACCGCTAAAATAGTATTAGTATAGTCCGAAAAGAGGTAGGAGAGAAACATATATTCGAAGATACGAACTAGGTAGGCTTCTATAGCCTCTTAAAGGGCGTCTATCGCGGAGGCTTAGAAGCGAAGGTCCGTTCTATAAACCTAGGCAATTTCGCGAACAAGTCGTCGGAAAGGAGCTTTACGGATTAGAAGCTTAGAACTCTTCTAATACTACCGAATCTTACGGAGGGCTACGGCTAAAGAAGGATTAGTAAAAAGATAGTAAGAATACCGGCTACGCTACCGGCTACGCTACCGGCTACGCTACCGGCTACAAATAGGACTTACTTCCTAGGCGCTATCGACGCTTCGTACGATTACTACTAGTAGTAGAAGCGCTAGTTATCGTCTTACGTAGAGCCTTGCCCGCCGTTATCTTACGCGGAGCCTTACTCGCGACGCCCTTTCTAGTACCGGAGCTAGCGGCAGTAGTAGTAGCTCTCTTACGTTAATATACTATACTCGTTCTATTATTTCCGGTCTTATTACGACCCGTAGAAGTAGTAGGTCCCTTCTTACGAGGCGTCGTAACTTAGTTAAGTAGACTCGGTATTATAAAAGTCGTCGAATTAAGGAAAAAAGTGCGTTACGAAGGTATACGAAGGCGCGCGCGGAGCGAGGGTATTACGGAGGTAGTAGATATAGAGCGTAGAGGTATAGGTATCGATACGAAGGTTAAATATAGCGAGAGAGGTAGTATCGCGGTATCGCTAGGCAACAGAGTAAGCTTCGCGTAAGCCTATATTATAGTAACGTTAGAGTAAGGAAAGAAGGTAGGCACGGCTAAAAAAGGCAGGTACGGCTAAAAAAGGCAGGTACGGCAGACTTTGAAATATAGCCGGCATATATAGCCGGTATAGTAATAGGCGAAAGCCTCCTTTTAATAAATAGCCGGCGTAATAATAGTATCCTATTATAGTATAGATATTCTTTAGTAATGCCTTTACTAGCTATAGTAATCTTATAAGTAACCTAGGCCTATTGCTAGTAAATATAAGAAATATCAGGTAGGCTATACTAAACAAGCTAGTTATTTAGCAGGAAAAGGCCTACTACCGTCTCTATATACCGGCTACAAGTGCCGGCTATCGCTCTAAATTCAACTCCGCCCTATCTCGGAGGCTAAGGTACCGAGCGGAAACCCTATAGCTTATATTTACTCGGTTGTCGCGGAGCGCTTATAGGTAAGGTATTAGAAAAGAGTATAAAAAGTACGAGAATAGTATCCTAGGATATAGGTCGTAAGTGAATAAGAGTAGCACGCCTAGTTATTTATATAGTACGTTACTCTATACGACTAAGAGCCTATATTATCTCGTGCTTCGCTTATAAGACCTCGACTCTACTAATATACTATTATTCTCCTACTCGGTCGCTAGCTTAAATCTTCTTCGAGTTGCCGGACTTAGTACGTATCTATAGCTATATAATAGCGCTACGTATTATAGAGAATTAACTCCGCCGTATCTCGAAGGCTAAGGTACCGAGCGGAAATCCTATAGCTTATATTTACTCGGTTGTCGCGGAGCGATTATAGGTAAGGTATTAGAAAAGAGTATAAAAAGTACGAGAAGAGTATCCTAGGATATAGGTCGTAAGTGAATAAGAGTAGCACGCCTAGTTATTTATATAGTACGTTACTCTATACGACTAAGAGCCTATATTATCTTATACTTCGCTTATAAGACCTCGACTCTACTAGTATACTATCGATCTCCTCCTCGGTCGCTAATACGCTATCTTAATTCTTCTTCGAGTTACCGGACTTAGTAAGCATCTATAGCTGTACAATAGCGCTACGTATTATAGAGAATTTCTCGTTAAAGTTTCTCTCTCGTAGGCTTGCTATCTGCCTCGTAGTATAGAGGATTAAAGTACTACTGCTAAAGAATCTCCTTATAGTTAGGATACTAGGGCTCCTTAGGACCTTTGTGTTTTAGGTCTAAATAGAGACGTATTATAAACGTTCTATCGCCCTTTCGCTTACTACCCGCTAGGTCGCGATATACGAAGAAACTAATCTAAATATAGCTCGTCTCTATAATAGCCGGGTAAATATAGAGCGCTAGGTTTCTACTTCGTACCTTAGATTTAGGGACGGCGCGGAGATAAAATCAGAAATATAGCCGGTACCTATAGCCGGTAAAAGGATGCGAAAATAGGCCTCCTCCTAGGTTAATCTAACGACTAAATACAATTTCTAACTAATCCGCTATAAACCGACGCCGAATTTTAGCTAGAAGCTATATATCTTTATTTTAAAGAGTAACCCGCTTCGTATAGATAGTAAGGAGGTTTAAAAGCTTAAGCTCGGTTACGAGAAATGCCTCTATAGCTTCCTAAAGAGTACTAATCGCCTTAGCCGTAAATCGTATACTAGACCGAAAATCTAATATAATTTCTCGGACGAGTCGCTAGAAGGGAGTCTTAGGGATTAAAAGCTCGGTCCCTCTTTTGTTTTAGAAAAGCCGGATCTAGCGAAGGGCAATAGTACCTAGTTTAAAGCGCCGCTTCTTTATCGTCGAGTCCTACCTTGTTCCCTTTTTTTTAATAGAAAGATAACTTTTCTTCGGATAGTCTTCGTCCGCCTACTCTTTTTAGCCTTCTCCTATCTACCTAAAGCCTTCTTATTTTTTAGTACTATTTTCCGAGGAACCCCCTTCCTTCGTATATACTACGGAGAGCCTTACTCTTCCGATATCTCGTTCTCGCTATAGTCTCCCTATACTTAGCTTGCTTTACCCTTACCCTTTAGCCTCTAAAGATATTTATCTACGCATTTAGGCGACTAGGGTATATCGGTAGGACCTAGAAAATTAATAAGCATATAATCGTAAGGAGATATTAATACTTCTTACCTTCTAGAACAAATAGTCTTCTATTAAACCGCCTTAGTAGGTTATCGTTAGATTCGAATAAAGGATAGTAGCTTAAGGAAGGGGAGGTAGCCGGCTTAGGAAGGCCCGAAGAGCCGAATCCTTAAGGTATATTTATCTTTAAGAATATAGGGAAAGGGAAGAAGGAGAGCAAGAGCGAATAGAGAATTAGAAATAGTCCGTAGATAAGCGGGGTCGGTTGCTATAGCAACTAGTCTGTTTAGGTCCTAGGAATTCGAAACACATTTCGGATATATACCGGCTATATACGCCGGCTATATTACCTTATACGTAAACGCTTCGTCTCCTTAAAGCTACTCTAAGCCTATATACGTTTCCGCTTCTCGACCCGGTATCGCCTTCTACCTCCGCCCTCCTTCTCTTCGTTATCGCTAATTAGGGTTTCGCTTAAACTAAATTTCGTATTCTCTTCGCGCTCCTAGGTTTCTTCGATCTTAAGGTTTTCTAATTCCTCGATTAACTCCTTTAGTATAATCTTTAGTAACCTACCTTAGCGATTCTAGTAGAGGAGATAGTATCGGAATACTATAATAGATTCGAAGGTAGTAGGTAAGTATATTCGATTAAAGCGGCCCTAGTAACGAGCGATACTAAAAGACCTCTTATAGCCTATACCTACGCTCGGGATAGCGAGGACGTCCCGAGCGACCGACGCTATCGTTAGAAACTTAGGCTCTAACCGCTGCTATATAGCGAGAATATCGTCTCCGAATTCGTCTAGAAGACCGGTAAGATCTAGAGATTATTAGCCCTCTTTCCGAGCCTACGGGTTTATACTTACTCGCGCGCCGATAGAGATCGAACTCTTCTTTATTCCCTTTAGTAGTTGCTTCCTTTTCTACCTCTACTTCCTACCTACGAAATAGGTATAATATCGGAGCCCTCTAAACCTTCTTTTTCTTTATAGGAGCTGTATTTAGACTAGTTTCTTTCCGACGCTCGTAGAATATCTTTTCTAGAATAGTCTAGTAATACTTCGGCTATACCTCGTCTGCCTTCTATTCCGGCCTCTACTAGTATATATCCTTTTCTACCGGGTTAAGTAAGTACGTAACGCTATAGATATCCCCGAACGACTTAAAGGTAGCACTATAATATTTATATAACTTAGTATAGGAGCTGTCTATAGCTTTCGTTATAGCTACTTTCTAGGGAACGCTCTTCTTAGCTAGCTTAGCTACGGTTTCCTCGAGCTCGTTAAAGAGCTAGTTATAGTACGTAAAGACAAGGTAGATCGTCGGTCCTCGGGTTCTTCTAATCGTAGTAGTAACCTTCGCGTAATACTTACTAATATCGACGAGATACTCTGCTTAGCGCTATTCGGCGGCGGTAAGGCCGAGCTACTTAATACCCTCGGAACTCTAATAGATCTCGAGAGCGGTACGTAAAGTATATCCCCTCGTAACTATATAAAAAGTCAAATCGAACCGGGTCTTAACGTCTTAGGTAAAACAGAGTAGGCGCTAAGGAAGCCGCTTTTGCTATCGCTTATTCTATACGATATTCTAAGTATCGGTTTTAGGGCGCTCGATTAGGTTCTTTTAAATAGCCTCGAATCGGTTATATCTCTATAAGCTCGAGTTCGTATATATTGCTAGACGACGAAGCTAGAGAAAAAGAGTTAGAACTATACTAGGTTACTAGCTATAGGTACCGGCTACGGACAAAAGTTATACTTTATATAAAACGAGAGCGAGGCTCTCTACCTTATCCTATCTTATTGCTATAACGAGTATCTCGACTTTCGACTTTGCCTTATCCTTATCTAGGATCTTCTATTAGTCGTCGTTTAATAGTGCAATTTTAAGCGTCTTAAAGAGGGCTCGGATCGCGATTTAAACTATATAAGCGAGGTAGGGAAACTTCTATAGGGATATAACTAGTAACGACGTCGGCTCCGATTTAATAGGGCTAGGGCTATTACTAGGCTCCTCTTTATCGTTATCGTCGTACGTATTATCGTACGTATCCGGAATCGTAGCGAGCTTAATATTCGGAAGATTAAGCTAGATTATAGACCTTATAATCTCCTCTACGTACTCGACCCTATCGATACAATTAGTAATTTCAAAGACATATACGAGTAAATTGCATATATAACGCCTTATACAATGTTCGATTATTACTAGCGTTATCCGTAGTAATCGAGATTAGTTTCGTTATTACGCTAACTCTATCTATTGCCGTATAGATAAGCTTCGCTATATCCTTACTAGTATAGGAACCTAGAATTTTAGGGAACCCGATTATAAGTTCCTAGAGTTTCTAATCCGAATTAATAAAGTATAGTATAATCGAGAGGAAGGAGGCTCTTATAGTCCGGCTTAACTAGCTATCGATAGTAATAGCTACTCGGCGAGTATTACGGAGGATCTCCCGAATATCGTCTAACGTAGCCTCTTTGTTCTTTTCGAATATAATACGCTAGGTTATCGCGCCGAGAAATAGGGGAGGGTAGTTTGTAAGATATAGGTATATCTTCTATATAGACTCCCTTTCGTAGAAGTCTTCCGGAAGACCGTTTGTAGCTAGTATTTCGTTTGCTAGTTGCTTAAAGTCTTCGGGGGAGAAATCGGTAGCCTTTAATCCTAGAGCTTCCTTAAGCGTAGCCTATAATAATTAGCTAGATCTCTACGGTTGATTAAAGTAGCCGGAATCTATAGCCGGTAGCTATAGCCGGCAGCTATAGCCGGCATTTTAGAAGATATACCTCTTTCTAGAACGCTATATCTATATTAACTCTCCTCTCTCCTTAAGATTCCCGATACTGTTTAGAATAGAGATAGTTCGTAGGCGATAAGTTCCTATCCCCTAGTTTCGGGTATTTTAAGATTAAACCGTAGAAGTTATAGACAATTACTAGTTAACCTTTAAGTCGAGAAGTCGTATAACGGTATAATGCCCCCTCTATAAAGAACTTCTAGAATATATCCGTTCGCTCCTTACTCCCCTATCGCATCGAGTACTTCCGGAGTTTATACTCCTTCGAACGTAAGTATAAAGGGAACTATATCTTATAGACCTATTAATTGAACTGCTCTATATACTCGGGTTTCTAAAGATACGCCTAGCTAGCCTTTTCGAAGATTTCCGGGTTAATACTCGATATTCTTATATCTCCGAATAACCTTCTACTTAGACTCCGTAAAGGTAAGGACTAGGTAGTAGTACCCTATAATGAATTCCTACTACTAGGATTCGAAGAGGATAAATCTAGCCCTAATCGTCGTCTAGGACTCGATAGGCTCGAAGGTAAGTATACGACCTCCTCTCGACGTTGTCGCAATCTCGCTCGTATACTAGACTATTTCGACTATCGTCTCGTTATTACCCTTCCTAGTATAGCGCCTAGTATATATACAATATCGGTCGGTATATTTTAAGGTTTCGTACGGTAAGGTAAGGACTTAGGAGTAGTAGATATATACTAGTAGCTATAGGGAAACACCCTTTCTTTTATAGTATCGTATCGTTAGGAATAGCTAGGTAGTAAATAGCTAGCTACCTTTTTTTTGTTTCCTAGCTACCTAACTGCTAGATTTTTTTTCCTAGCTACCCTAGCTAGCCTAACTACTAGAATTTCTTTCCTAGCTACCCTAACTACCTAAATTTTGCCTTCTATACGGCGGCTCTTTCCTACTAACGGAACCGAGCTACTATACCTAACGAATCTAAGCTCGTTTTTAGTCTTAATCTATCCTCTTTCGGTATAAGATACTCGATAAGCAAATACTTAGGCCGAGTCTAACTACGAAACCTAAGACTAACTAATAGCTCTATTAACTAATCCTAATCCTCGAACTCCTTCCGCTTCTTAGTAAAGACCTTAAAGAGCGCTCGAGCTTCTTCGGGTACCTACGGAGTAGTCGAGATAAAGCCGTATCGCTAAAATAGGTAATCCTTCGGAGGCTTATATAGAGATTTAGAGAATTCTAACGCTAACCTATCCTACTAGTAGCTTAGATTCCGGATACAAGCCCTCTCTACCTTAGTAAAGATTTTATATAGTAGTAGCACTCTACCTTCGAGAAACGCTTTCTATTTAACTGTTAGTATCTGCTAGCTACGAACGCCGGCTATATATACCGAGTATAGAATAATTACCTATACCCCTTCCTCCTATAGTAACACTTCTACCGTCCCTAGATACCTAGCCCCGATCGTATTAATCGTAAGCTACTTTGCCTTTATAGACGCAAAGGCTTCGCTCTAATACTAATAAAGAAACTTCTGCTCTATATCGAGGATATAAAGACGACTAGTCTCGATTCTAATCCTTGCTAGCTTTTCGTAGTAGCTTTGACTATAATTTTCTAGATTAAGAGGACTTATGCCTTAGCCCTTTACTAGTATCTCGTCTCTTTAACTATACTCGATCTACTCCTAGCGCTTATCGTCTATAGCGTTAGGCCCTAAGACTATACCTATTACTAGATCGACGTATAGTATCTCCTCGCTTTTTTTAGTTCCTTTATTCGTAGTATTAAGCTCTATCGCGGTATTCTAAACTCTAGTATTATTGTTTTCGGCTATCTAAATATCTCCGTTACTATCGGTCGTATCGATAGAGGTAGCGGCTATAGGTCTCAATACTATTAGTTAACGTATTAAAGAAAAATATACCGGCTATAGCTGCCGGCTACGGCTACCGGCTATAGCTGCTAGCTACGGCCGCTAGCTAGATTAACTTACGCTACTAGAACTTTACGCTCGAAAACTAGCCGCAATTCTTTCCTCCTTTTAGCCTTCTCTTAGGTTGTCTTCTTATTCTAACCTTTACTTTTTTCTATAGGCGCTAGCTATCGATAGAATACCTTATTCCGCGCCTTTCTTCTCTTATCCTTAGCTCTTTTATCCTTATCTATCTTCTCCTTTCTCTTACGGTCTCGTACGGAATTCTTCTTCGTAGAGTACTCCTCTTTAGTCTTACGCTTTTTAGTTAGACGCTTAGGTAAAATAAACTCGCGGTCTTTAGTTCTATCTTCTATTTAGCGCGCGGCGCGCTTCTCTCTTACTATTATAAGGGAAAGGGGCGGGGGCGTAGCGTATAGTAGTTATTATCGGTATAGGTATAGAGGAAGAAGTTGAAAGTATAAGAATAACGCGAAGCCCTAATTGTTGCCGCCTACGTAACGTTATATAGGTAAGCTTTCGTAACTACGGCAACTACGCCCCGGTAATAGCAACTACGCCCTAGCAACGGCAACTACGCCCTAGCAACGGTAACTACGCCCTAGCAACGGTAATAGAGCGTAGTAAATACAACCTAGTAACTATTATAGCCGGCAATCGTAGCCGGTAGTCGAATAAGAGTGTCCTTATAGTAAAACTACGCCCTAGCAATAGCAACTACGCCCTAGTAACGACAACTACGCCCTAGTAACGGCAAAAGAGCGTAGTAAATGTAATAGAGTTACTATTATAACCGGCAATCGTAGCCGGCAGTCGAATAAGAGTATCCTTATAGTAAAACTAATATAGTCTCTAGTTTAAACTAGGAATCTATATAGTTCGAAAAAACCAAACCGGAACTAGGGAGCTAGTTCGCCGCTAAGAAACTAAACTATATACGTTTAGTAGTTCGGAAACCGAACTACTACGGGGTCTAGGTATATAGCTACCTAGCTATAGTACTATTATACGTAAAGCTAGTAATCGATCGTAGTTTTTACTATATACCTCCTTAATTGTTTCGTCTACCTATACTAGGGTTTAGGTAGTAGGAAACATCGTCTTATATCCTCGGGCCCTAGTTAACGTAATAGCGAATAGTTTACGACGTGTCTTATTATATAAGATTTGCTCCCTTGCTTCGAGTAAGCCCTTCTTTCGATTTAAACGTTCTTTACTAGAAGTCGTTAAGCCTTTGTCTCGCTTCTTACGTCGTTTTAATAGCTTTATATCGTCGCTCTAATCCGCCCTATCGTCGCTATACTTCCGTTTTAGCCTTGCTAGATCTTTGCTATTCTTGCCCTTATACTAGTTACGTTAGTCCTCTATTACCGTACTCTAGTATACGTTACCTTTATTAATTTCGATCTAATGCTAGTCGCTATATATAAACGAGTCTCCTCCCCGTTTTCTTCTTCGAATCTAGTATCCCTATCCGACTCTATCGAGTTAGATAACGACTTAGTTTAGTATTTATCTTCTTCGTAGTTGCGACCTATCCTAAGTATACTATAACGAGTAGTAGTATTGTTACGAATCTAACGTAGTATATATTAGACTATACGGGTCTTTATACTTGTTTACCCTACGAAAAGGGGGGTATTAAATTGCGGTTTTATCTTCTACTCCTATATAGACTGCCCGAGTCGCCGTCTATAATCGCTTATTAGTCCTGTCGGATATGCCCTACTAACGCTAAAGTATAATCGTAGCCTATAGACTGTTCGCTATTTTCGTACCTTGTCGACGCTAGCCCGATTCGGTCGCGAGTCGGATTTAGGAACTATTAATCTAGCGCTATTATTAGTCTAGCGGTAATTATTGTAGTCTATGCCGACGGTATATAGTAATACTATCGACATTGTACTAAAGCAATCGGCGTATTTAGACTATTTATTCCTCGCTCGGTCGCTACTACGGTATATATAGATATATATTCTTTATCGGTAAATTAATCGGCGTTAGCTAATCCGCTAGGTCGAATACATACCTTCGAAGCCGCCTCGTAGTATTACGGGTTAGTTAGAACTATCTCTATCGGCGTGTTTAGCTAATTCGAGGTTAATAATACCGTAGAGGCCCTATACTCGATAGATGCAATTCGAAATAGATTAGCTAGAGGTATATAATCTACCCTAGTACGACGACTGCTAGTCGTAGCCGATTTAGCCTTTCCTTAACTATCGCGCTACCCCGAGTCCGCTATCGCTATAGCGCGATTAGGGTGCTTAAATATAGGCCGAGATTAAATAGATAAAGGAAGAGATCGCGGCGCTTAAGACTACTATACGTAATATACTTACTATATATTAGCATATGTCTAAGATTAAAGCGTAGTGCTTATCGTAGCCGGGGCATCTTGCCTTCCGTTTAATAAATAGATTAGTACCTATTACTATTAGAGTAGGACTTCTATATCGGACTTAGTAAAATTAATTATTTATTATGCTTTTCTACGTTTATATTTACGCTCGTTCTGCCTCCTTAATTTGCCTATAGATTGCAAATCGCAGCTATAGGCCTCTACCTAATATATCGGATAGACTAGCCCTCTACTATCGCTCGTTGTTAATTCGAACGTATCTATATTAGTCGCTTATCTAATATAAGGCGTCGACTCCGGCTTCGAAACTACAATCTACCCGTAGTATCTTAACTAATCGTTCGAGGTCTATATTATCGACTCCTACTAACGCGCGGCCTCTAACTATAGGCTAGCGATAATCGAGTTTATATAGTCGATATATAGGTTTTACCTTCCCGTTCTACTCTTATACTATAACTATACTCTACTATACATTATTTAGTACGCGGTACGGCGGTACCGCTCTAGATCCTTCTAGTATCGCTAGTCTAGTATCCGTAGATATAGCAATTTCCGCGTAATCGCTAGTATCGCCGACTCTACGCGTTATTACGCGTACCGTTTTTCGTCTCGTCTATCGGCGATAATTAGAACAAATCTTATATATTAGGTACCTAAACGCAGTCTGTCCCTCTACCGTACGGATCTGCTTTACTACCTTAGGGAACTCTTCTTCGTATTTCTCGTCTATTAATACTAGGTCGTATAGGTAACCTTGCGTCCTTCGGCGTTCCGGCAATAATAGTAATCGGAACGTGCTACTAATCTAACTAGACTCCTAAATTGACCTCTCGACGCTAGCGTAAAATGCGTAGTATATCGATAGCGATAGGCTAAGGCCGCAGGTAATACCGCCTATTAAATATTAATCGCGAGGTAGTTAAGTACGTAGCATTCTCGAAGGTAGTAGTTGTATATATAGCGTAGTAGAAAGTCGACGTTAGTTAGTAGTAGAAACTAGAACTACTCTAGTCGCGGGGTTTGCTAATACCGACTCGGGCCCTAATTCGGTATCGAATCGGGTACTAAGCCTACTAGACAACTTCTATATCCTCTATTACTAACTTCGGTAGCGGGTTCGGCAAATTACATTATCTATTATCTCGCTTCTTAACCTTACGCCTAGTGTATTATATTGCTACGGATCTATATACGGTCGTTTATTCGGCCTCCTACTTAGACTACTACTCTAGTATACGATCTATAGAATATTTCGATCGTTTTATGCCTTTGTTTGCTACTCGTTATAGCTAAACATATGCCTTTTCGCCGCCGATAGAGTTAGTAGTATCTATAGAAAATGTACTATCTTAATCGTTAGCTCGAACTATCTATATGCCCTACTCTCGGGTCCTAAGACTAACCGCCTTACTAGCCTATACCCTCGTACTATAGCGGGTCTAGTCTACCCGCTATCGTATAATAATTGTTAGTTACTATAAGGACATAGATCGGTTAATTTAGCTACATTGCGTAGCTTATAAGCACTCGCGTCTCGCGCCGGCGATCGTAGTCGCAACTCTACTATAGATAGGCTTATATTTATATTACTAACTTTCGATTACTTGTTACGTAGTACTATATTTACTGCGACTTGTTAGTCCTATATCTAGAACCGTCTATCGTATAGGGGTTTATACTACAACGATTATCTATAGCCTTATTACTTCGGTTACTAGTTGCGTAACTAAACTGTTATATACTTAAGCGCTAGATGCCTTACTTCGTCGATTTATTAGCTAGTTAGGCCCGACTCGCTAACCGACCTAGTTACGAGGTAGGCATTTAAAGTCGTTACCTTTCCTAATTACTGCCTTCTTTAACATTTACTATTAACTTATACTAATATACCTATTCTATATATATATACCCCCTTATACTCCCTATCGTATATATAGTATATTATTTCCTTCGCTAATACCCTATTCTAACTTATATATAGGCCGTACTATATAACTTAGCCGTCGTGCTCGACTAGCGTTAAGCTAGTATATATAGATATTTATTGTATAACGCAACTCTAACGGCTCGCGTTAGGGTCGGCGGGTATAAGTAGCTCTCCGCTCCTATTCTTACCTCCGCCGACTCTAACGTATAGCGAATTTCGCTACACTCTATTCGTTTCTCTACTACTCTCGGATATTGTACGTCGTTATCGATCTATAGTCTCTAACCTCTGCTATATAAGTATTACTAATTAGTATAACCTGTTATATACTAATACTATACACTAGTTACAAACTCGTCGCCTACTGCCTTCGCCGAGATAGTAGTCTCTACGAATGTCGAGGACTAGCTAAAGGACAACGGTCTACTAATCTAAGCCTTAAACGATAACAAAGACGTCCCTAAACATATTATACAAAACCTATATAGCATCGACAAGCCTCTTCTTAAGGTAGCAATAAAAAGGCTCCTTCCGTATCTAGAGAAACAATTTTTATTTAACTAGTCGAACGGGAAGTAGCTTCGCTAGCCCGCTAAGGGGTATTATAAGGGGGAGAAAGATACAGTATACGCTATTGCTAGTAACCTTGCCTATCCTACTAAACCTAGACGTAGGCTATTAATGCCCGAATAGTACTTTAAAGATCCTAAATAGGCTCCGAAGTAGTACGTTAGGGGAATGCTTCCGTAAGACAATACAAATAGTCCGAATAATTAAATTTAGAGGTCTGTAGTCTACTTAGTATGCCGCCTTATATAGAAGGTTATAAGGGACAAGTTTACCCCGCCGGCTAGTAATAATACTAAAGAGGAAAACGTATCCGAGAGCGAGACTAATAGATCCCGATAAACTACGCCCTCTATACCTAAGCGTAGAGTAAGTTCTGCCTCTACTAGTAAGACTAGTAGAGCCGGTCGGGTATTTAAGAGGATAACGCTAGGAGATTCGTACGGTAGCAAGGATACTAATCTAGTAATATCCGACGCGCTACGCCCTATTAAGCCGGACCGGGCTAAGATTACGTTATAGTTTAGTATTATCGACTAGCGGTTACCTTTAATAGTAGACTACGACGTATTTAGCCTAAATTAGTCTATCCTATAATCGAAGACTTCTAATAATATTAGTGTAAAGGATTTATTACGGCTCTAGCTCGTACGAGAGTTATTGCTATCGCCCGAATAGTAGAAGTACGAATTCTTCGTAGTAATCGATCTAGCTCGCGGCCCTAAAGGTCTTTCTAAATACAAGACTAATCCGATATTCTACTCCTTAGCTATAGAGATATACAACAGCTTAGATACTAGGATTTCTACTAGACTCGATTTCCTCGTCGGCAAAAATATAACAGACTATACTAGGATACCTTCTATATATCGTCGACCGTCCCTACTTAAGGCTTCTAGAACTATCGACCTAACTTAGTATAGTGCTTCTATAGCCGGTAATCCTACCGAAATCAATATCGGTTAGAGTCCGCAGTCGCCTACGAAATCGGCTATTAAGTAAGCTAAGGACGACCGACTCGCTCGTAAGGATCGCGCCGATTACGAGCGCTATAAATAGCTTATCGCGGATAGATTCCGGAGGATATAGGAAGAGTAGGAGGTAGCCCGGTAGGCAGCCGCGCGAAAAGCTATAGCCGACGTCGCCGCGGATATAATAGCGATTTAGTAGGCTATCGATAAGGTAGTTAAGGAGGTGCTCTGCGACAACGGTTATAATAGGAATACTGCTTTACTTCTAGTCGCCTTCGACGATTCGGTTCGAACGGCCGTCCGTTCCGTATAGCCCGATACGATAGAGTATACGGTAAAGGCCTATATTGCTTCTACTCTACCTAAGATATAGTACGCTTTAAATAGACTAGCACTATCCCTAGTATAACCTCCGGCGTAGACAAATACTAGTAATAATACTAAGGACGATAGAAAAATTAAATCGAGTAAAGCCGATAATGCTAATAGTAAGAAGGCCGGAGATATAATCGACTCGAAGCGAGATCGAATTCGCTAGAAATAGATCGAGTCGTTACCGAGTTAGATCGTATCGCTACTAGATCCGAATAAGCCCGAACTCGCCGTATAACTACCGGATACGTAAGTAGAAGTCTAAGCCGACTCTCTACCGATCTAGACGTTAGTAGATTTTGTCGATTAGATCTCGTCGGCGATACCTAGCTAGTCGATAGATTTAGATATAGAAACCGACGTCGAGAAGTAGTTATCTAGTAACGTATACTCCTACCTCGACGCTAAGAACTTTAAGTTAATATACGATTTTAGACTGCTCGATCCCTCTTAGACTTCGCCGCGTATAGGTATTGTTCCGCCTAATTAGAGATCGACTCGTCTATTAAAGTCTTACTAATTCTATACAATTACCTAGACGCTTCTAGCTTCCGTTACTAGCGCGGACTTCTATATCGGCGGTATAGACGTAGGTATAGATAAGACGGCATATACGTTAGGATACGTTACTATAACCTCGATATAGTAGAGGGTATAGAGTAATAACGGGCTATTAACTGCTAACGCCTATCCCTTTCGGCTATCTAATTCGTCGGTTAACTTAGGACTTCGGCTAAATAAGAAAATTGCGTTCGATCCGTAGGTATTAGCTAGCGGTACAAAGCCGGTTATCCGCCCTAGCGTTTACGTTATCTATATTCCGAAGCAGCTAGCCGAAAACTAGATATATAAGATCGACAACTTTATACTATCCGGAGCTATATTCGTATATCTTATAAAAGACTCTAGTAAGCTAACGAAAGATAAGAGACGCAATAGAGCTAGTCCGTAGAACTATAACTAGGTCGTATATATCGATAACGTTCTTTATCTCGATTATATAGCGCTCCCGACTCGGCTAGAACTAGAATAGGTATTCGGTACAAAGGTTATAGATAAGTAGTAGTTAACAAAAGGCGTCCCGGTACGCTTATTGCTTTAATACGAGGATATAGAAGTACCCCCTTGTTTATAGTACTATAAATAGATCGTCCTTACTACCTCGACTATAATATCTAACGTACTAGATTTTATAACGTACGAACGAGCTAAGAAATAGAAGTCCTAGATACGGTCGGAGAAATCTAATTCGAAACCGCCGCTACTTCGTATACTAGCTACGACTATTATCGTCGACGAGTTTTATATTACTAAGACATATAGCGCTAAAGAGTAGACTGCCGTCGCTAGTCTTATAGGCTATCCTTTCGTTCTCGGCCTAAGTAGTACCCCCTTTAGCAAACTATCTAATTTAGCTATTATCGTAACTGCCTCGGTATAGAGATACGTTAAGGCCTACAATACAAAGGGGTACCTCTGCCCTGTTTAGTCGCCTTCTATAGTACGGTTTGATTTCGTTAACTAATCGCTATCGACTAAAGAGATGCGCGATATAGAACGTAACTTCTAGTTTAGCGATAATAGTAATATCTCCGACTCGGCTAGGTATATTAGCAATTAGGTTTCTAAGTACTTACAATCCGAATACTCTAACGCGACCGTAGGTCGAACAGAACTAAGTATTACGGATAAAGATACTCGGGCGCTAGACAAGTTTCGCCCCTAGTTACTAACAAAAATAGTTCGCCTTAAGAAGACGCTAATATAGTAACCTATACCTAATACTCCGCGCGTACCGGCTATCGATTGTCTACTATATTCCTATTTTAATATTAGCTTGCAATTTAAATCTATAGAAGATCTAGTATTAAGCGAGTAGGTCGAAGAATAGAAGGCAGCGGAAGATATTAAATTTATATACGTATCTAAGATAATGCGGGTCTTTACTATATTTCTATCGCTACTTCTCGTACTACGAGGGGGCGATACGGACTTAATTAAGGAACTTAGTACTTTTATACTATAGGATATTAAAAACATACTTCCTAGGATACGCGACTACGGTTTATCGGATCCCTACCTCTAGAACTATATACTAATACTATATAACGAGCCGGTTATAGTGTCGCTACGGTATATAATCCGAATTAAGCGTAGTAAGTAGCGCTAGTACGGGCATAGAAGTAAGATTGTACTAGCTAGCTTTAAGCCGTAGAATGTCTTCGTTTTAGACTTAGTACGTATCTATCTGCCCCCTATCTACTAAGCATATAAGACTAACATTTTTGTAGTATCTTTAGTAGCTAGCTATATAGAAAAAAGGCTCCGAGTATTACAATAACATCCTAAGCACTAGTAACATAGTATATAGAATCCTTATCGATACTTAGAGTAGCTAGACTAATACTACTAGGGCCGACCTTATTAAAGAGTTCGTATCTACGAGGAATAAGGTAAATAGATATAGCGACGAGAAGTAGCTTATAGTAGTATATATAAGCTAGATTACAACTAGTATAAACCTCCCCCCTACGGACACCGTTATTATTATCGACAATTACTAGACTCCGGAGGCTAACATTTAAATAGATAGAAGAGTATCTCGCGCGGCCGGCGTTTAGAGGGCAGATTTTACGGAGTCGTACCGATTTATAATAGTATCGGTTGTAATTATATAGGTAGTATAGGTTATAAGTAGATAGGTACGAGCTTAGGATATATAATACTCGCTCGGCTTCGAGAAGGAAAAAAAGAGGAAAAAGGGTAAAGTATAATAGGATATAGCTATAGCGTACGTCGGCGCTAGTATTACGAGTAGAGGAAGTAGTATATAGAGTTAACGTCGATATAGCAGATACGCTATAAAATGTTAATATAAGTAAAGTAAGCCTAACTTTGTATTTATCCGCGCCTAATATTAATAACTACTACTATAGGTATAAATTAGCGATGCGACTCGATAACCGACTTAGGGTACGAGTCGGCAAGCCTATATATTAGGAAGCGACCTAGACTACCGCTCTACCCTTTAAATTAGCAATGCGACTCGATAACCGACTAGCTATCCGACTTAGTCCGGCTTAGGTTGCTAATCGGCAAACCGACGTATTAGGAAGCTACCTAACCTACCGCCCTACCCTTCCTATCCCCTCTTACTATATATCTGTATAGTATATTTCTCTATATTCCGTTACTACCTTTACGCATCGAGTATAATGTTATTATATACCTATTGTTTTCGTAATAGAAACGCAACCTATTTACGCAATTGCTCTAACTCTAGTGCTAACCGCTCTACCTCGTCTTATAGTTCTTTATTCGTCTTCTATTATATAAATAGCGGCGGTCTATTCTTGCGGATATATAGCGCTGCCCTACCCGAGATTCGAATGCTTCGTTTAATCTATCTAACTAGGTCCTCTACGTTAGGAAAGGCTAACTAGCTACTACGTTTATCGACTCGATTAAGTACTAACGACTTAACCGCGTACTGCGATTCTTAACTGTCCTTTACCTTATCTATATTATCGAAGTTCCCTATCGTTCTAGTATTAAGTAGAACATATATAGTATAGACCCTAGGCTAGGAAATCGAATATAGTCGACTAGGTTATATAGTATAGGCGATCGGTTAAACAACCCCGTAACCGTAGCTAGAGCGATTAGCAACTAGCGCGCTAGCTAGAACTATACTCGGCGCTACGACACTATTTACTATATAGCGCTACTATTATACGTGCGGAGCTAGACTATAGTTAGGGTAAAGGCGTAGACAAGGTTAAGCTCGAGATAAGAACTACGCTAGCGATAAGGAGTATCGCGAGGAGGACGCTACGGCTACGGCTATCGCAGGCCTCTAGTAGAACAAGAAGCTAAACCCTATCTACTACGCGGCGCCGCTATTATACTACGGAGTAAGATTATAGCTAGGGTAAAGGCGTAGGTAAAGTTAAGCTCGAGATACGAACTACGGCTACGGCTATCGCGGGCCTCCGGTAGAACAAGAAGCTAAACCCTATCTACTACGCGGCGCCGCTATTATACTATAGAGTAAGATTATAGCTAGGGCAAAGGCGTAGGTAAAGTCAAGCTCGAGATACGAACTATAGCTACGGCTATCGCGGGCCTCTAGTAGAATAAGAAGCTAAACCCTATCTACTACGCGGCGCCGCTATTATACTATAGAGCTAGATTATAGCTAGGTTAAAGGCAGTAAGAGTATCGCGGGAGGACGACCGAGTCGCCTTACTTACTCTCGGAGTATCCTATAACTATACCTTTATTATTCTCGCTATATATTGCTCCGACGTATATAACCTAGCGTAATACCGTTAGGTTAGACAATAAGGGACCGTTTGTCCGGCTAGAGGGCTATAAAGATACTTAGGGGTTCGAAAAAGTGCCCGAAAGCTTCCTCTTTAAGCCCCTAAGCTTCCTTATAGCCCTCTCTAAGCACCAACGGTCCCTTATTGTCTAACCTAACGGCATTACGCTAGGTTGTATACGTCGGAGCAAAAGCCGTTTAGAGTTAAGGTTAGGCCTATTATCGGCTTCGCGAAGGCTACCGATAAGATCTAGGTTTAGCGTTTTAGTAATACTAACTAGGTTAGATTCCGCCTTGCCGACTATAGTATCCCGAATGCTATAACGCGACAGATTACTATAAATAATTACTTCCGTTAATACTACGGAATTACCCTTAGACACCTAGATCGTCTAGTGCTTAACGTTAGTATACGCGCTAATCCCTAATACCTACCTACCGAGCTATATACAATCCGTACTAATAAGCCTTATCGACGCCTACTTAGAGGCGACTAGACTTCTAAGATGCTTAAATTCGTAGCTATATTTCTAAACCTCGATGCTATATCTATTACCGGAACTCCTAGTACTAGGCTTAGGAATAGTCCGCGGCTCTTCCGTCTTACCGATCCTATAGGTAATTATTAGTTAACTCCCGTAAAGCTATTTAGCTTCTCGGTAGGTACTAGTATAATTACAGTGCCCGGCCGCATCCTAGATACTCCTCGCGTAGGCTATAATTCGAATTCGAAACCTAGTATACTATAGAAGGACTACTAGAACTTGTAGAGCGTTAAGTTTACTAGACCTAGAAAATTTAATAAGTAGTCGGTCCTAGTTACTAACTGTAAGAGCAATCGAGGTAGTGCACTATATAGTAACCTAGGTAGTCCTAAAAAGGCCTTTATAAAGCTCTATAGTAGTAAAGAGAAGTATCCGAAGATAACCGTAATTATCGTTAGTAAGCGTTACTATACTCGTTTCTACCCGACTCGTAGGTAGGATATATATAATAACCGTTAGAACCTACTCGTAGGTATAGTCGTCGACTATAGTATCGCCGACAAGATCTATATAGGGTCGGGCTATAGGTATATTTAGGACTTTAAGGCACAGTACGACCCGCTTACTACGTAGTTATTAAGGACGAAATTAAGTTTAAGGCGGATGAACTTTAGCAATTTATATACTACCTCTACTACCTCTTTAGCCGTACGATAAAGGCTATATCTATCTACCTACTAGTATACTACGTAGACCTTCTTTGCGAGCGTAGCCGTACCTATTTGTTTAGCGTCCTAGCTAAGAGTTATAGTAGTAATTCTTTAGTCTTTAACGCCGGATAAGAGTAGTCTCGTCTAGAGGATAAAGAAGAAGAAGAAGAAGAATTCAATATTAGGAGAATAAACTTTAGCAATTTATATACTACTACTGCTATATCTTTAGCTATACGACTAAGGCCGTATTTACCTATACTAGATATGTACCTTAGCAATCTAGCGCCCGGACTCGATATAAACCTAATAACGCCGTAGGCTCTTCCTACTCGATAGGGAGGTTCCTTATAAGTGTATTCTAGATTAGTGTAGAGCTGCTAGCTATAACTAGAACTAGCAAGTAATTAAGGGCGAATTAGTACAGGAGGAAGCCCGGTATAAGGAATTACTGGCAATAGCGGAGGCGGCTTAGTAGGAGTATATCGCGTCGGTCGAGGAAGAACGTTCTACTAAGCCTACTATTATCGATCCGGAAGGCTAGTGTCTCGCTAACCGTCGCTACTATATTAGGGATCTCGAGAACGTAATTGCTTAAGGTCTGCTATTATTACCGCCTCTGCCGCCTTAGCG